>NC_136059.1:142440449-142846449 GCF_964261635.1 Lissotriton helveticus | reverse complement strand
GTCCCCTGAGACTTCACCGTCACTATTTATTCGAATGCGTGCTTTCAAGTCACTATGTAAATGGGCTAAAAAATAAACAAGTGACTCGTCTAACCCATAATTTAGCAAAACAGACCAAAGGCGGGAACGAATAACAAAATCAAAAGCTGAACTTAAATCCATAAACCCCAAATACAAAGGGGATTTTTTGGCAATGGTGTATTTAGCCAATGATAAATTTAGATTTAAGCATTGCTCCACCGTCCCTACATTGCATCTGAACCCTAACTGACATGGGTGTAAAATCATGTTTTCCTCTGCCCAGGTCCTAATCTTGTTAAAAATAACCCTTCCTAAAATCTTCAATGTATTATCTATTAAAGATATGGGGCGATAACAGCCAGGGTCTAGTCTATCGCCTTTCTTGAAGATTGGCACAATGATGCTGTTTGACCAGGTTGCCGGGACTTGGTTGTTAGATAAATTATTAAAAATGTTGCACAATAAGGGTGACCAAAAAGCGGGTTCTGATTTAATTTGGTCAATGGACAATCCATCGGGACCAGGTGCTTTGTTCCTTGCGCTTTGGGAAATAGCATCATCCACCTCCGTTATTGAGACGTTCAATGCCATAGAGGGGTTGTGTGTTACCGTTAATGGGTGTGGTGCAGCGTAAATGCTTGAAAAATGGTCCACCCACCGATCCCCTGGTATATTACAATTTATGCGGGTAATGTTTGATCCAAATGATCTCAAATTCTTAACCTCCCCCCAGAATCCAGCGGTGTCTCTCAATGCCGCTGTACATGCAAGGGATTCACAGTGATCTTTTAATAACTCTTCTGTTCGTATTTTTAAGGTGCGCTTATAACTTGACCTAAGTCTCCTCACCAGAGACTGATCCCGCGGATCAGCCATAAGAGCAGCCCGTAAATCACGATTTGCCTTAGAACATGAAGTGTCAAACCACCTGGGCTTTTTATTACTATTATTGTTTACTGGGGTGGGTTTAGAAATCTCCTCTTTTATAGCCCTGCACAACCCTGTAAAAGCCTCGATAATGTCATGTCCAGAGTTGTCACAAGATAAACAGACAGACACTAGCGAAGGGTACTTTTTAATTGTACGGGCTAGGACCCCCTTGTTATCTATTCCCTTCCAGACTACCCTAAGATTGTCCGTTGACGCCACCAGATTTTTTGCCCCCGGTTCTTTACGTTTACACAGTTTTTTAAGAAATTTAAACGTAGACAGAATAGGGTTATGGTCACTATGTATGGTGTTGACAACCTCAGCCTCCAATAGACAGTCCCCAAGCAGGGAAGATACAAAAACATAATCTATTGTTGTTGAACTCCCACGCCCGATATAGGTGGCTGCCGGACCTGTATTCACATTAGTGTTTACCTTCTCTAAAACATTAACCAGGTCTCGTGTGGCTAGATGACTCAACAGTTCTTCCCCTCTTTTACAGGGAGGGGTTTGAGGGTAGAAGTGACCATTAAAATCACCTCCGACACAGATACAATCAAGTTTACCATACTTTTGCCCGTCCATAATTCCATCAATAAAATCAAACAACCTTATAAAATTTGCGTTTGGATGTGTCGTGAAATCATTATTGTAAAAATGTATTAAACATACCTTTATCCTATTGATATAAATCAAGGCTTGAAAGTTCATGTCATTGGTCCTCAGGGGTTCAATTTTAACTTCTGATGTTATCTTAAACCAAATAGATAGGCCCCCACTCGGTCGGCCCATGATCGGAGCGACAGCAGTTTGGTTATAGCAGCTATAGCCCTCAAGGAGCAGGGAAGTAGTACACCGAGTTTCTTGGAACATTAAAATATCATAATTAGTAACCCAATCTAACCAGTCTCTAGATTTCATTTTTGTATTTAGGCCAGCGATATTCCAGCTCAGAAGTGTTAGACTATCAGACAATATAGGGGTGGCAGTGGCATTGGTAATTATTTTCGGGTCAGATGGTGGTGTGGATGGCTCAAGGTTTGCAGATGGCACACTATATGGAACAGTTCCCTACTCTATGCTCAGTGGATGAAGTCAGTCGACTCCCTCCATACCCGCTAAAGCTGCATATCGGTTATAAACAGGGATGAGAGAGTCAGCCTGATATCCAAAGACAGGGCTGTGATTAATTACTGGTGCCATTAAGAATCTGGGGTAAAAATAGGTTAATTCGCGGGCTGTGATACCATTACTGCAATTCTCTGGGGGCCAACTTAGGATATATCTGACTGCTCCAGGGTCTCTAAAGTTAATTACAATAATATCCCCCTTTAGATCTTTTACTCTATGACCCAGCCAAGATAGACGCCTAACATGTAACACTTCTCCATTTATATGTGGTGGGAGTGGTCGATTTTGTCTAAGCCAAAATATGACCTTGTTTTTTAGCTGGTGGTGGTCTTCTCTCTTGCCTTCTTTTAATACTGGAACTCCACTAAGGACAACGGCTAGCGGGACTGCCTCAGGTGGTAGTTCTACATTATGCCTCTTGGGTTGCATTACCCTGGTAGGCTTTTCATTGCCTTTCGGGTTTTGAATATTTCTTGGGGCAGTGGATTTCCCCACTGGTTGGGCCTCTTTATCCCTGATATCAACGTTCTGGGTTGGTGTTTTAGGGGGCAGTGGCTTAGGGAGTTTTTGGTTAGTTTTCATGTTACTTTTTGGCTCCTTTTGAGCGACCAATTTTAAGGATGATACTAAGGTTGGGGGTACTAATGTTGAGGGTGCTGGGGGGGCTTTTGTTGGTCATTTAGTAACCCTTTATTGACCTCAATTGCTTGTTCCAGGCTCTCCAACTGGAATGTTATTTTCTTCAGTCTTTCTGTTAATGGTAATATAAGAGATCTGAGTAGATGTTCAATATTTCCCATTAAGTTATTACTACATGTTTTTACTATTGGGTGATACGGTGGAGTAGCTATAGCAGGGAGTGAAGGTGCATCCAATTGTGGACTTTTGAGAGAACCAAAATCGATCTTGGTAGGCTTACTTCTATATGGTCCACTCTTCTTTTTTCTCCTTTTTTTGGGAGGGGGGGCCATGTGATCGGGAGCATTTGGTTTTTTAAATATTTTTTCCCTGAACAGTTTCCACTATTGTTAAAGGTCTACTGGAACTTCCACTACTTGTGTAGAATTAGAGAAAGAAGCGGAAACATTTAAATGTAGTTCACTGTTTGTAGGGAGTGGGGAAGTCATGTCTTGAAAAAGTAACGGGATACCATCATTGCTAGATACATGAAATCCCTCTCGTTGAGTGTGGTTCGTAGCATATGGTGAAGTTGCTAACTGAAGCGGGCCTAGGGATGATCGTTTATTTTTTATGAGCTCAATAGATCTACGTCGCTCAGCACGTCGCTCACCAAGAGCAATTTCCCTATCCACACCTGAAGTAGCCCTAATGACGTAATCATCCAGAGGTCCTCTATGTGCCCCTCCTGCTATTGAGGATTTACCCGTTGAAGACATAATGCCCACCAGACCAATTGAACTACACTATGCCTTACTAGTGGGGTTCATCAAATGAAGCGTAGACTAGATTTCCCAGAACACTGCTCATTAAATACCAAGTGAAATAACAGCTTACTATGATGCAGACCAAATGGGGCAACTAGTTCTGGCCAAATAAGTGAGAAACAAAGGGGGTGGCCCAGTCCAGTCTCCTCAGGCCACAGAGGGCCCGCCCTTTGCCCGGGCTTAGCCCGGCGTGTCCCGCGCGCGTCCTCGTGGGATGAGGAATCAAACGCTGCTTTATGCGCCTCCTAGCGCTGGCTGATGACGGGGTGCGGCATCCCAGGTTCGAGGCTGCTGGGAGATGGAGTCCTGACCGGCGGAGCCAAGCCCGGCCAGTCAGGAAGCTGTAGTCTGCTGCGCTCGGCGGAGCTAAGCCCGGCCGCCACCCACAAACAAAAAGTTACTGGAACGCCTCAGCGGAGCAAGGTGAGCTCGGCCGGTGTCAATTTCACTTTAGAACTGCCACAGGGTCCTCAGATGCAAACGCTGCTTTATGCGCCTCCTAGCGCTGGCTGATGACAGGGGTGCGGCTTCCCAGGTTCGAGGCTGCTGGGAGATAGAGTCCTGACCGGCAGAGCCAAGCCCAGCCAGTCAGGAAGCTGTAGTCTGCTGCGCTCGGCGGAGCTAAGCCCGGCCGCCACCCACAAACAAAAAGTTACTGGAACGCCTCAGCGGAGCAAGGTGAGCTCGGCCGGCGTCAATTTCACTTTAGAACTGCCACAGGGTCCTCGGATGCAAACGCTGCTTTATGCGCCTCCTAGCGCTGGCTGATGACGGGGGTGCGGCGTCCCAGGTTCGAGGCTGCTGGGAGATGGAGTCCTGACCCGCGGAGCCAAGCCCGGCCAGTCAAGAAGCTGTAGTCTGCTGCGCTCGGCGGAGCTAAGCCCGGCCGCCACCCACAAACAAAAAGTTACTGGAACGCCTCAGCGGAGCAAGGTGAGCTCGGCCGGCGTCAATTTCACTTTAGAACTGCCACAGGGTCCTCGGATGCAAACGCTGCTTTATGCGCCTCCTAGCGCTGGCTGATGACGGGGGTGCGCGTCCCAGGTTCGAGGCTGCTGGGAGATGGAGTCCTGACCGGCGGAGCCAAGCCCGGCCAGTCAGGAAGCTGTAGTCTGCTGCGCTCGGCGGAGGTAAGCCCGGCCACCACCCACAAACAAAAAGTTACTGGAACGCCTCAGCGGAGCAAGGTGAGCTCGGCCAGCGTCAATTACACTTTAGAACTGTCTATCATTTGAGATGTCATCAGTGATTTCATCAGTGATGTCACTGACCATGTAATCAGTGATGTAATATGTGACATCATTAGCAGTGCCTTTCAGGCGCGCAAGTTATAGTTCGCTCAACTAACTATAACAGGCACATTTCTCTTATTTTATATGAGTCAAATGTACACTGCTTCCAGAGCAGTCCCACCCACTTATTTCATGTTATACTATTGTTTGTTCGAATAAAGTTGCGTTTCCATTTATTTGTTTTGTCTCAATAAAGGTTATTTTTTTTTACCAATAAATAAGTGAGTTTATGGGTCTTTTTTTTCTGACAACACTTGTTTGTAGTTTATTGTGAAAATCGGCTGTTTATAGGAGGTTATGAGTGAAAACATTTGTAATTTTGTGGTGCACCTACCAAACATAAATGAAGCCTGCGTAATTGTACAACTGCAAGGGTTATATGAGTGTATCTCTTTATAACACCATGAGTACCGCCCTTGTGATTACAGAACCAATAAGGCACTGCCTAGGGCCACCAAGGCTTCAGGGACTGGCAAGGCCCACCCTGCATCCCCGGACTAGAGTTGGCATCAAAGCTCCCAGAACAATTAGTAAACATTACCCGGGGAGGGGGCGATCCCCTAGGCTGCAAAACATCTCTGTGCCATCCGGCGCCTAATTAACATGTGAGATTAAGGTCCACAGTGCTGCAGAGACTCCACAATATAATAACAGGATTGGCCCCGGAACATTACCCACCAGTGGGCCCATTTAAGTGAATGGGTGAGACCCCGCTTATTTTTTTTTCCATTTGTAACATCCAGATCAGCTCTATTAAAGCGATACAAGGATTTCCTCCTCTCGCTTCAACAAGCAAACAAGAACTTGCTATCACAGGGTAGAAGTCATGCACCCGCCCTGTAATTGGAAACAAAAATGTCCCACAGATGCACACCTCGGGACATTGTATGAGCTGTGCCTGAGAGGTGGCGCTCCCTTGGACCATGATGCATTGTTTACTGCATAATTACAGAATTGGTATTTACGTATACTAACACTACTTGCACACGTGTAGTACAGAGACCAAAGTGTAGTGAAGAGGCAGAGTAAGCCCAAAATCTAAAAAATGTAATCTTACCAGAGGTCGGATGACATAGTTCAATGTGCCAACAACCTAGGGATGAGTAAAAACAGCTTCACGAAGAAAACAGGTCGAAATATTGATGACTGTGTTAAACACTGTAAGTTTTGAGCATCATCCTCTGCACCCGAGAACTTAGGGGGTCATTAGGATCGCGGACGGACTTGCGTCTGTCCGTGACCCCAGAGCAGGAGGGAACCTCCGCATGGCATGCGGAGTTCCCTCCTGTGCAATTATGATGTGACCGCCACCCTGGCGGTCACATCCTCTATTTTTAACATTGTGGTGGGTGCGGCTTAAAGCTGCACCCGCAGCAATGTTAAAAATGCATGCATTTCATTTGTATGTAGAAAGTGGCAGGCACCGCGCGGTGCCTACCGCTTACTGCATACAAATGCAGGGGGGTACCATAGGTACCCCCCATGTGCACCCCCCACACCCCCTTCACCTAGGGGGCCCGCAACGGGCCCCTGCAGGGAAGTTACACATGCTTTTCCGCTGCGGAAAAGCCGCCGCGGACAAGCATGTTTCCGAGCACATCCTAATCTGGCTGACGGTGTCTGAGAGACACCGTCACCATATTAGTGCTTTTCCACCACGGTTGTAAGCCAGCCGCGGCGGAAAAGCTGCGGACGGAAACCAGGACCCACCAGCCACCCTAATGTGGCGGTGGGTCTTGGTGGGTCCGCAGAGGATTTTCCGCATCCTCCGGGCCGGCGGTGGCTTCCGCCGGCCCGGAGGATGCGGAAAATCCTCCATCCTAATCAGCCCCTTAATGTGTAAACATCTGGATTGCTGATGTGCAGCGGACTGTCAACTTCTGTGAATGGTGAAAAATAATTCAAATTACATACAGTCTGCCTTATGTCCTGGAGGGAAAAGCTTCTGGAAGGGCCTTTGCTTTGACCTTAGAGATGGGGCAAACTCATGGCCACAGAGAGAAAACAGTCTGTCCCCAAACTGATGCTGTCTGTTCCCATTTTCACTCTCTCTTTCTTTGTATACTTCCTCTGTGCCTATACCCTCTCCCCTGAATCTCTCCCCTTGCCTGCTACACCATTTAGCCGTCTGTCCTTTTGTGCCCTTTGACTAAGTACTCCTCCCTTGTTGGGGAAATATCCCATATTTATATTCCGGAGTCTCAGCGAACCTGCTGAGAGAGTCCACAGCGCCAAGGGAGCCACTTACAGTTGAGGTCTGGTATGGCATCCCTTTGCCAAAGCACTCCCTCTCCCCTTTTTGGGGAAGGATCCAGTATGCAGGCCTTGGAGTCTCAGAGACTCCTTTGAGAGAGTCCACTGTATATAAGGAGCCTCTTGCAACAGAGATGGGGAAATTATACCACTTCCCCTGGTATCACAGCTTACTGGACTTTAGACGCAGCTTTGACTCGTCTACCGGTTTGTGTCCCCGCCACCCTCCCCCTCCTCTCTCCATGCTGTGTCCCTCACCCTCCCCTCCTCTCTCCCTCCTGCTCCTACCCCTCCCCCTGAATCTCTCCCCTTGCCTGCTTTTTCCCTTACATATATGTCCTTTTTGTTTGTCTCGACCTTACATCTAACTATGTTGCCAGGCTCTAATAACTGTGTAACCTTTATGACGATGTAACCTGCAACTATGGTCTGATACTCATGTAAAGCGCTCTGATACCTCCGGGTCTAGCCAGCACTACATAAAACCTTTAAAATAAGAGTAAAGAAAAGGTAGAATTCTACCATGGTGCTAAAACAATGAATATATGCAGACATTTAGATTCATAGCAATAACCATGAGTACTCCTACGTTGCAAATCCTAACTAGATGTACCTAGGTGTACCTAGCATGTATGTAGGTGTATAGCCAAGAATCCCATGGAGGTAGGTGTATAGCCAAGAATCACCCTAGAAAAGAGACAACCCCATTTCCATCTTGGCATCGAGTTGGACACCCTCAGAGGGATGTCAGATCACTGCTTGCTAAAGTGTCTGCATGCAGGGACTTCAGCATCTCACGTCATCATGTCAACATGTTTAAATATCCAAAAGGTACCCTAAAGGGCTTCCCATAGATGTGTCATTGTACTGTGGGCATGTCGGCTAAGGATGATATTTGTGATGACCCTTATTCAGAGATACTATACAGAAGATAGTTGTAATACTATTAATCCTCATGTATAATAAATTAGACTAGTTTTTCAAAGAAAACCACACATTTATTCAGAACTTAACAAGGTAAAAGGTCAGAGCCAGAACCGTTATGTAGAGCAAGGTAGGATAAATGTAGGCAAAAGGTTGTGTAACTACTTAGGCCTTTATTGGGGTACATTGGGGTTCATAACACCCACTCCTAATCCAACTGGATGACAAATTAACAAATGCTAAGATATGCCTGTCAAAAATCATAAAAGACTTCGCTAGAAATAGGGGTATAAAAACATCTAAAGACATGGTATGTGCTAAAAATTATGTAAAAGTAAAAAAGCTCTAAAAGTCTTCTAAATAGTCAATATACTATTAGACTTACCACGCACTCTGACAGCCATAGTGCTCAGTGAGAGCAAGAGGAACACATAAAAAATAATGTTGTTGAATTCCGATTAGTTTTTTTTTGTAAAAAGGGCAAATTGTTCTCAGCACACGGATAGCCGAAATAATTATATGTCCTGCGTGGGAGACGCAACATCACTGTTGCTTGCTTTCACAGATGACTGACCCTGTAACACCTCTTAGATCAGGTCTATAGAGCAGAGGTAATCTTCTCCAGTTCCCACAGACATTGTTGAGTAAGTACTTGTAGCCTGTGATAGAGCCTGTATCCATTCTGACAGGAGCTGAAGCATCCTGTGCTGACTCTTAGAATGCTGACATCAACATTGGAATACGCAGCGGTCACTGCAATACTTGGTCCTTTAATGGTTCCAGTAGTACATCCCCGTCCTGTTGTGCAACCGATGGAAGTGTTAGACATATATCCAACATGCATTTGTATCCGCAGAAGAGGCAGCGGAGCAGAGGCAGGACACAGTCAACCCAATGCTCGCTTAGCTCCTGAAACCGAGGTGTGGCCAGATGGAGTACCATGCGTCCATGACATTGTCACACAAGGAGTGCATTTTTCATCTCTTTGGACATCCATTGCGTGGAAGGAAAATTAAAACCAGGATCCCCCTGGTTTAGTAGGACCAGCAGAAGCCCTCCAAACACGCTTCATAATAAGGAGTGTGTAAATGCTGAAATAATTCCGAGGATCGTTTGAAAGGTGTTGGACCTAGAGTTGTCAGGTCACCCAGGGTAGCCTGGCCTAGGGCAAGACAGTCACTAAATAGAGGCACATGTGTAAAGGTTGCACACCACCCAGCAGTAACTCAATGCAATTTCACTCAAAAATGACACTACACCGGTAATTATGGAAAAATATGGTTTGCTTTATAAAAATAGTTTGGTTTTTCTATATCTCTTTTTCTTTTTACACCAATATTTCTCCTTATATTCCTCCTTACTTTGCTTAACAGGAAACACTTACAATTTCATTTCACATTTCTTTTGTCAATTTCATCAAAGTTCAATTCGGCTCCCTTCACATTTGTCAACAGAGCTACACAGTAAATGAGAGAGGGGAAGGGTTAAAAGAGACCAATCTACACAGTTCCTTCAGTAGAGCATTGGCATTCTAAAAGTGTTTCTAGGAACTTCCACAATTGATTCCTTTGACTTTTAACCCCCACCCCGCTCCAGGTAAACTGAATAAGGAATATATCCCGCACTGCAATCCTTGCACAGGATGATTTCCACTCTGTCCCCAAGCAAGTGTTAACCTCTCGTAGTAGCTCCTAGAGGACTTGTTACTGAGGAGGGATTACCCACTGACCCCGTTTCCTTGGAGCTTTATGCTCTAAATCAGTGTAACCCTTTTAAGCAGTCACCCTCAAAGGCTTCCACCTCTAGTCACAGGGCATTCTACTGCTACCACGGAGGGAGCCCTCCAGTCTTGCACAGATGGGGCAATTTAGAACACTCGGCCACGCTTCCAGCCGACCGGGTTACCCAGGAACACTCCTCCGCTCCCTGACTTCTGCCGTTTGGATTCACGGCCCTCAGCCGTCCGGACTACAGGCGTCTCTGGAGTCAAAACCTGCTTCCCCAGTCACTCGACAACCTTTTTCCCCCCCTTTCTCCACCTTACTTGGCTGAATGACGGAGAGCGAGGGCAAAGTCCCCCCCACGCTCGTACTCCGGCTGTTCTCCTCCCGAACTACGGGATCTGCGCACTCACGCTAGTAACGAAGGAAGGCCAGATGGGGGGTTGCCGGTGAACAAGTCACCCGCGCTGCTCACGCCGATTCCTCGTTGTAGGTGCTACTGCCCATGCGCGATGAGGTAATGTCTCCGCTTGGCGTCGCTTCAGTTGCGCGTGATCCCGGCTCACTTCCAGGCCTGCGCCTCAGCCAGCACAACTCCCGCCCCTCACAAGGCAGGCACCATGGAGCCTGCGCGAGGCTAAGCGCTCCTTTGCTCATGCGCAACTCCTGCCACTGACTCAGACAACGCAGGACACCGCTACTCACTCGGATCTCCCTCAGTTTAGTTGGTAAGGTGATCTGGCGATGGGCGAGGGGGCGGGGAAAAAGCTTCCTTCTGACAGCGACTCGTGAAGCAAGAGTCGAAAGGTCCACAGGGGCCAATTAGTGATTCCACCGATGCCTGCAAACAACCCAGTCTTAGCAAGAGGGTTTGGTCAGGGATAAACGGGGGAACATCTCCATGAAGAGGCTGCCTATCCCACTGACAAGCTAACTTCTCCTTGCGCGTCCACCTCCCCTCACCACTGCCTCTCTCCTCTAGCTCAACAGTCTACACAAAATGGCTTCCAGACCTCTGCCCTTATATTGCCTGTCCACCCAGGGTCCAGTAGGGTCCAGAAGGTTCTAGAAGGCTCTATGTTAATCTATGGGGCTTTCCAGGGGATGGCAGTTGTGACAGTTAGAAACCACCATTTTGTAGATCTAAGGGAATTCCAGTCAGGAAAGGGCACCTAGGCCTGAGGTAAAAGACCATGGGGGCAAAAGAGCATCTATCCCCAGGTCAACACCATAAAAAAATCCAGTGGACACAAAAAGATATAAAGAGGTATGAGGGGCAAAAAGGGGACAAAATAAATAATGAATAGGAGGGGATACGCAAATGGCCAGACAGGTCTAACACGCGTCCCCCCCAGCTGAAAGTGGGAAGAGCTACCCAACCCCTTGGGAGTCCTCTTCACCAAAGCGGAAATACCTGGAGAGACCGTCTGCATTGGCGTGGTCCACTCCAGGCCGATGTTCCACCCGGAAGTCCATTCCCTGTAGGGAGATGGACCATCTCAACAACTTGGGATTTTCCCCCTTCATCTGCATCAGCCAACGAAGGGGTCGGTGGTCTGTCTGAACCAGGAAGTGCGAGCCAATCAGGTATGGCCGCAACTTCTTCAGAGCCCACACCACCGCAAAAGCTTCCCTCTCAATTGCACTCCACTTCTGTTCCCGGGGAAGCAGTCTCCTAGATAGGAAAACTACAGGCTGATCCAGGCCCTCTTCATTAAGTTGCGATAACACTGCCCCAATGCCATGTTCTGATGCATCTGTCTGGACAATGAACTCCTTGGAGAAGTCTGGGGCCCTCAGGACCGGTGCTGCACACATTGCCTGCTTCAATTTTTCAAAAGATTGCTGACAAGCCTCTGTCCAAACTACCCGCCAAGGTTGTTTCTTTGAGGTAAGCTCTGTGAGGGGCGCTACAATAGTGCCATGTCCCTTCACAAAGCGACGGTAGTAACCTGTGAGGCCCAGGAAACCTCGGACCTCAGTCTGGGTCTTGGGGGGTTCCCAGGCCATGATTGCCTCAATCTTTGCCTGAAGGGGCTGCACTGTTACCCTACCCACCAAGTGTCCAAGGTACACAACCGACCCCTGCCCAATCTGACATTTGCTGGCCTTGATTGTCAAGCCAGCTTGTTTCAGGGCCTGGAGAACTGCTTGCAAATGTTGCAAATGATCCTCCCAACTGCTGCTGAAGACAGCAATTTCATCCAGGTAAGCAGCGGAGAAACCCTCCATTCCGGAGAGGACCTGATTCACCAGCCGCTGAAAAGTGGCAGGGGCATTCTTGAGCCCAAAGGGCATCACACAAAATTGGAAGTGTCCCTCAGGCGTGGAGAAGGCTGACCTTTCCTTTGCTCCATCTGTCAGGGAGATCTTCCAGTACCCCGAAGTGAGGTCAAAGGTACTTAGATATTGGGCAGCTCCCAGCCGGTCAATTAATTCATCCGCCCTAGGGATCGGATGTGCATCAGTTTTTGTATCTGAGTTCAGTCCCCGGTAATCCACACAGAACCTCAGTTCTGGAGTGGTGCCTGGTGGAGCGACTTTTGGCACTAGAACCACTGGACTGGACCAGGGGCTGCTGGATGGTTCTATAACTCCTAGCTCCAGCATCTTGGTAACCTCTCCATGGATGCTAGCCTTCACCTTGTCGGACAGCCGGGAGGTCTTTGACTTCACTGGTGGGCTGTCCCCTGTGTCCACATCATGGGTACACAGGTGAGTCCTTCCCGGGACAAGGGAGAACAACGTAGAGTACTGCTCCAGTATCTGGCGGCAGTCCTCCCGCTGTTCAGGAGTTATGGTTGGAGAGAGAATCACTCCCTCCACTGTCCCATCCTTTTCTTGAGACGAGAACAAGTCTGGGAGAGGTTCGCTTTCCGCTTCCTCTCCCCCATCAGTCACCATCATTAAGATGACCTTGGGCCTCTCATGGTGGGGTTTGAGTCGGTTAGCGTGTAGCACCCGTAGGGGCTGTCGAGGGGTCTGAAGGTCCACCAGGTATGTGGCCTTACCCTTCTTTTCTAACACCTCAAAGGGGCCTGTCCAGCGATCCTGGAGGGCACTTAGCTCTCCAGGCTCCATCACCCACACTTTCTGGCCAGGCTCCAACTCCACCGGGTGAGCGTTGTGGTCATACCACTCCTTCTTTACTGCCCGGCTGGCCTCCAAGTTGTCAGAAGCTTGCTTCCACAACTTCGCCATTTGGCTCCTGAAGGCCAGCATGTAGCTCACCACATCCTGGGGGGGTTTCCTGGGAGACTTTTCCCATCCATCCTTCACCAGGCTGAGAGGACCGCGTACAGGGTGCCCATACAGAAGCTCAAAGGGGCTGAAGCCCACTCCCTTCTGTGGCACTTCCCTGTAGGAAAATAGCAAACAAGGTAGGAGGACGTCCCACTTCCTCCGCAGGCTTTCAGGCAGACTTCTGATCATGCCCTTCAAGGTCTTGTTGAACCTTTCTACCAGTCCATTTGACTGGGGGTGATAGGGAGTGGTGAACCGGTAGATCACTCCACACTCCTTCCACATTGCCCGCATGTATGCTGATATAAAGTTGGTCCCCCTGTCAGACACAACTTCCTTGGGGAAACCCACTCGGGTAAAGATCCCCATTAGGGCCCTAGCCACTACAGGTGCAGTGACAGTCCTCAGAGGAATTGCCTCTGGGTACCGTGTGGCATGATCCACCAGAACCAGGATAAACCTGTGACCAGCTGTTGTTGGTGGATCCAATGGCCCTACAATGTCGCTGCCCACCCTTTCAAAGGGGGTGCTAACGACAGGAAGTGGTTCCAGGGGAGCTTTCAGCTTCACCCCTGTTTTCCAACTGGCTTGGCAGGATACACATGTCCGACAGTAGGTGTTAGACGCCACTTTATATGAGGCCAGTAAAAGTGGGGGACAAGCCGAGCAAAGGTCTTGTCCTGACCTAAGTGTCCTGCCAAGGGTATTTCGTGAGCCAATTCCAGCAGAAAGGCTCGGTACCGTTGCGGGACTACCAAGGCCCTTGATGAACCAGGTAAGGGCACCTTGGGTTCACTGTAGAGGAGTCCATCCTCCCAGTAAATATGGTAGTGTCCCGCAACGTCCCCTGCTGCCTGGGCTTCGGCCTGTCGCCTCAGTCCCTCAAGGGTAGGGCACTCCTTCTGGCCCTTACAGAACTCTTCTCTGGTAGGCCCTCCCTCCACATGCCACTCAGCAGGGATGGGCAGGTCCTTCAGACAAACTACTTCCCCTCCACGGACTCCTGGTCCACCACCGCAGGTGGCCGATCTGTCACATGGGGTGTGGAAGCCGAAGCAGGCTTCTCTTGTCTTCGGTTCTGTCCCTTTTTGGCAGCGGGTTGGGCCATTGTTCCAGGCTCTAACCCAGGCGAACTCCCTCTCCGGTCGCAGACCTTGTGCTTACACAGGCCCAGACAGGTGTACCCAGCATCTCTGAATGCGTCCGGTATTCCACCTCTCTCCTTGTGCTCCATGTCATTCCCCAGCAGACAATCAACTGGCACGGCAGGGCTTACGGCAACTCGAATTGAACCTGCAACCCCTTCCCACTCAAAGGGAACCTCGGCCACGGGGTAGTGGCCCATTCTGCCGTCAGCCATCGCGGCGGGGTGGAGTACATTGGGAATCACCTACTCTGGAGACACCAGTTGACTTCTTACCATAGTCATACTGGCTTCTGTATCCCTCAGAGCCTCCCCTCTCTGGCCATTGATGGTGATCCATTGCCCATACTTAGCAGTATTTGGGGGCACCTGGACCTTAGGAACCATCTCCCGTTCTCCCAGGGACACTAAGGTGACACCCGCCCACTCACCCCCTTTATCTAAGGGCAACTCCTCCCCGAGCGCTACACTAGCTACTCCCGGGGCTTTTCCTCCGGTGGGAGGGGGTCATCTCTTTGGGCATCTGACATCTCCCATATCATGTCCAACACCACCACACTCGAAGCAGTGGACAACCCTTGGCTGCTGGCTTTGGCCAGGATGAGGGTTTCTGGGCGGGTTAGCCTTAGGAGTGAAACCTGTTCCCTTTCCCTGGAAACTGTTTTGGGGACCTTTAGAGAAATCACGCTTTTTATCTCCTCCCTCCTTCTTCTGAGGGGCGCCCTGTCCGGCCTTTTGGGAATCCCCTCCAGTCCCCTTTGTGGACACCCGGGTACTTGCCCAGATGTCCGCCTCCCCTGCAAGCTTCCGGGGGTTGGTCAGCTTGCTGTCCACCAGGTGTTGGCGCAGCTCGGGAAAGCATTTCTCGAGTAGATGCTCTTCAAGAAAAAGGTCATACAGCCCCTCATAGTCCTTCACCTCACTGCCCTGTACCCAGCCTTCCAATGCCTTCCTCGCATAATCCAGGAAATCCACCCAGTTCTGGGTGCCTAACTTGTGGCTCCCCCTGAACTTTTGGCGATACTTCTCCGGGGTTAGCCCAAACTTTCTAATCAATGCTAACTTCATGGTGGGGTAGTTGGTCTGCTCCTCCGGTTCTAAGGCTAACAAGGTGTCCCGACCAGTAGGAGGCATATACTTATACAACCCACCCCCTTAGTGCTTTTCCTGGATCCCATGGGCTCTTAAGGAGACCTCATAGGCAGCCAGCCATTTGGCTTTATCATCCCCCTGACCATAGCTGGCAACTATGTCCTTAGGCAAGTAGGGTCTGGACTCTCTGGTTGGTTCTCTGGTTTCGCTGCCACCATTCGGAGTAGGAGAGGGTCCCGGTTGCAGGGCCTGGAGCTCTAGCTCTTTTAGTTTGAATTCATGAGCCATCCTCCGCTCTTCCCTCTCCTGTTCTAGCCTGGCCAACTCCCATTTCAGTTGCCTCTTTTCCCTCCTGTCTGTGAGTTCCGCTTCGGTCAAGCTTCCCCCGGAGACACTACTGCCCCTCCTAGAGGAGGTCATTGGTCCTGAGAGTAGGTTTCCCACCTCAGGGTGGAATAATCCCTCTACCTCTATGACCGTGTCCCGGTCTGTCCCCTCATCCTCCTCCTTCCCTTCTCTACGTGCTTCCACCCAAGCCCTCAAACTGGTCTGGAGTTCCCCCTTCTTGGCACCACGCTTAAAGAACACTCCCATTTGTTGACAGAAGTCTTTTAGCTGGGCCACAGAATAAGTGTCCAGTTCTTCCAGTGCAAATTCCATTTTGCTAAAGGCAATTCAAGGTCAAGCACACAAAAAGAATAGAGTTACAAGGGCAACCTGAAGCTACCTCCACCCCACCACCAGGAATACATTTGGAAAAAGCAAAAGTAAAAATTAGGAAGTCCGCCAGGAGAAAACTCCAGGTGTAGGTTAGTGGATTACACTTAGTTACTGCAGAGTAGTCGCAACCACAGTCAACATCCCACCGCTAGACACCAATATGTTGGACCTAGAGTTGTCAGGTCACCCAGGGTAGCCTGGCCTAGGGCAAGACAGTCACTAAATAGAGGCACATGTGTAAAGATTGCTCACCACCCAGCAGTAACTCAATGCAATTTCGGCCTTCTCTGGTCGTCAAAATAGCGCCAAGCGTGGGTCTTTCGAGGCGCCCTGTGTTTCCATGTTCAGGTTGGTGAGACGGATTTCCGGAGGCGGAGCTGGTGGTGGAGCTGGTGGTTTGAGCTGCAGCGGTGTACGCGGTGTGTGTGGCGTTCTCATGTAGTGTAGTTCCTATCATCCCAATAGGCTCTGCGCATTGGAATAATACCTACAGCAGTAAAGGCCTAGACCAGACGTTAACTAGGTCTACTACTGTCGATACTAGACTTAAAGTTTTGGGTTTGCCAGCTTAGCTCAGAGTTCACTAGAAACTTTCTCGAATGTTCAGGAAAGAATTAACTCCCCTGATTAGACAAGAAGGGATTTAGTTTCTGACAACCATAGAACATGACAACTTTGCTCTCCCCTAATCAAGAGTATATCTCGAGAGTCGTGTGAACAAAAGGCAATTTATTTTACTCAGTCAGTACGTGCATTCTTAGTCTCATCAGAATGTGGAGAAAAGGAAGAGACGGGCGTGTTCAATAAAAAGGTGTTATTTATTGATCAGTCTCTTTTCTCGTACAAGAGAAATGGATCGATATTATTGCAATACTTATAGTTAAGTAAAGTGCATACATTAAAAGCAATAGTATAAAATAATACTGTAAAAACATTGATATGGTTTCTAAGCCATACGATGTTTTAAAATGAATAAACTATATTACATACACATATACATTTGACTAAACGTACTCAACTGGTGTTTCTAGATACGCCTACCCCGTGTACCTGACCTAAGTCTAATACGAGGGCGGGAATAGAAAGTTACAGTTTAAGTTAAGTTTGTTTTTGCCAAGTGAATAACTTAAGAATTCTCTGTGAGGGGTTATTCAGTTCTGTACCTGGAAGTTAGGATGAATGAGGAATGGTATCTCTCTCTCTGGTCTCGATATTCCAGGCTGCCTGCGAGGGCTACCCAGAAACGCCGGGGCTGGATTTCTCGGCAGGAGAAGTCAGCGCGTCTCTCAGCGCGTCAGGAAGGCGGGGCTGCTGCCAGCGGGGTCTGCTCTGCTCTTGGCTTCGGCAAGTATGGCTGCTCCGTCTCGTCACCACGCGTGTGTTTGCATAGGGCAAGATCGGTAATATTTATACCTTTAAGGTGCCGAGATTGACGTAAGGATGGACATAGATACGTCAATAAGGATGTCATACGACTTGCTCGTTAGCACATTCTTTTACTGAAGTTCTCTGTGAAATCAAAACAATGGCCGCAGGGTTTTGCCCAGGTTGTCATAGGTTTGATTTGTTATGAGAACTCCGTATGCCTTATCAGGGGCTGGAGGAATATCGCTTGTCTAATTAGATCGCAAGCGTTATGACCTAATCAGATAACACGTTCCTGTGCCGTAGTGTGACTGCGTCAGATAACGGTACCAGCATCATGGGGATTTTCTGCCTCATGGGCTGATTACTTTTTAACTTGTTAGTTTACTAACCAGAATAGGGTCAGGAATAGGGGGATCGATTCAGAACCTATAGGAATACATCACACCCACTCCACGCTAACTATGTACATATTTACTAATCTATGCATAGTATAACATAGTACAACATACTATAGAGTATAGTGTATACCTTACCACCCCAAAATACATAAATGCATTTTGAAATTTTTCAAATATACGGAAAAATTGCAGACATATGAATTGTATGCACTCAAGCTGTAGAATAATGCCAAAGTAATCGCATTTGTATACATTATTGCTTATTTGCTATATGAGAATTACACATGAAATAGCTTCTTAATACAGAAAAAAAGTTCGAGACCATTCCATCACAGAATAAAATATTTATGAACGTATCAGCGGGCAGCTAATGTCTATAAGCTATCTAAAATTTAGAAACCTTAGTTCTTTAAGAATAGTTCTTACTTTAAGCAGAAGATAGTGTCCCGAAAAATATGCAAAAATATTTGGGGCTGCTGAAAAATTGCTGTCCGTGAACTGGAGGGAAAATCTGTTCATGTGACTTTATTTTTAAAGTTGAAGGCCGAATTCAGGGAACGCCGTGTGAGAGCTTGCTCAAAAGTCTCTATTTCTGTTCTGGAGAGAACATCATATCATTCAGGCTTTCGAAAAAACTGTCAACAGCTTCCTGGGAAAGTTCCACTAACTCGGAAATAGGTGTAATCATGCATTCTTGCGCATGATTATCTCCATTGACATTCTGATTTGCATTGCTGACAGAAGGTCGTACCTGTTCGATGCTGCTTTCATCTTGAACTTCACTACCCATCAATCGTAGTGGTGAAGCTTCCACGAATGCCGTCATCAGGATTGGTAGCCTTTGAGGGCAGCACAAAGCATGAACCTTGATCGGGCTCAACAATGTTTCTGCATCCATTGGCGCATCCGATTGTAGCGTCAGACAGGTGTCTAACACGCATTCTTCTCCGCATAGCAGACACCTCAATACAGGTAAAACACATCTTTGCCACATTGGTCGAAATGATAGAAACCAAGTCATGTTCAGGTCTCTAAGCCGGGAGAGTCCCAGGATTTTTGATATCCGGTCCCGGTATCCAATGGCTAGGATTGTTTCTTCCCTTGTCGCAAGAGTTTTGTCTGTGACATGGGTTGCCATAACGAAAAATAAGGACTAAGAATAGGATCCCTGCAATTAGTCCCAGGATCAGGGGAAGTCCGCCAAAAATCGAATGGACGAAATCTGGAAAAATACCCAGTATGGCTTTGAATGGTGTTAATGCCATCGAAAATACTGTCTTAAATACCTTTGAGACCCCATTGGTATCAGAAATATTTAAGATTTCATTCAGGATTTCCGCGAAATGTACGGGGGAATTAGTTGATAATAATGTATGTATCTCTGCAGTCGTCCTTGCGACTTGTAGATCATACGTTTCTTTTGATGACGAGAGCCTGGTAGGCGTCTGAAGAAGCACTGTTTTCATTCTGCTTAAAGTATCTATTCGAATAGAAGTAATTTTCAAATCGGGCCATGCCCTTGCCTCCCTGTCTGGAAAGGAGCTGGGGAACAACGAGCGTCCACAGCACTTGACCTTCGCAGTCGTAGTTACTAGATAAGGAGTCCCGGGCATAAGACTACAACATTTGCGGTCTACAATAAGAATGTAACTCCCATTATAGAGTCTTTGAAAGAATGGTTCTATTTCTGTTGCAGGTGCGCCTTGCTGGTGACATGAAAGGTTGTATGAATTCCCTTCACAGGCTCCATGCAAACTAATTCCGTTACACAGAAGCGTGCCGCTTAGTGACATCGCACAATTATTGCCACTAAGAAACACTTTCTGTCCTTTATTACTGACACATGCATGTGAATAGGGCAGGTTCCATGTTGTTTTAAGGTATCCTTTTCCCAATTTCTCGTACATGCCAGCCTGTATATATTTTTGGCAGTATTGAAACCTGAAGGTTGAGATTGGAATATTTATTATCCCATGTATTATCCATTCACTGACAGGTCGTTCTGACATTGTCACTGGTAATCTCTCAAGTTTCTCAATGCTCAGGATTGTATAATCAGCACCCTTTTGTGCCATACTGATTTGTCTATCAGTAAGGTTAAAGATTTGGAATAGTGACGTTGTGTTGATTAAACGCCAAGGCACATAGCCTGAACGCAGATTTTGTAACGTCCAGCCAAGCTGTACAATAGAACGCAATTGTGACTGACAGTGTTGTAATAACAGTAAGTCCTGCGATAATATGTCGATTGCTGAAGACACAATGCTGTCCAAAGAAAAAATTCTGGAGGACAGAGTCATTAACCCATTGTCCACTACAGAAAGTGATTTTTCCAAATTAATACGGTCAATTTCCCGTATTCTCTCTGCTGTTTCAATTTGAGTAACCTTCCAGGCCTCATTGTATGCTGCATATACAGAGGCTGCTATGAAACGCTTTTGACGCTGTTTGCGTGGTCCCAAAGTGAAATCACGCAAGTCAGCACCATCAGTAAGTAAAGTTAGGTGTTGCTTAATTTCTGCCAGTGTGGAAGTTTGTAGCCATTGAAGGCATAATTTGCCCACATTGTAGGTTGTTATTATCCCTGGGTGATGTCTTTGAGGATATCTAGGGTCTGGCCTGGTCATTTTGAACCCCTGTGTTTTGTTCAGGAATCTGTCTTGACAGTTATTAGTATCTGTGGGCCAGATCAACCACTGTTTCCAATCAGGATGTGTTCTGTTTTGGTTTAATATATGGTTTACGTCTATCTCTTCCTCTGTAGAAGTGTTGCTAAACATTGTTGGCTTTGGAATAGACGGTTTATTTAAATCTTTGATTTTGGCTAGGCCAAGACAGGTGGTTTGTTGAACAGTGTCATTTAAAAATATCATTTGTTCTGGGATCATGCAGGCTCTAAACAAAGCTTCTATACCCTGTACTTGCCATTCTTTTGTACCCCAAACACTTTTCAATTCAACATTTTTGTCCCAATAATCAAAACCAAAAGTATTCATTTTTTCAAAGCATGAGTCTGAATATAACAATTTTGTGTTGGTTATCATGGTCTTGGTCCCTGTTTTGTTTGATAATTTAAAATAAAATGTTTCAGCATTACTTGTGTTAAAACCTGAAAAATATGAATATTTGTCGTAAACGGTTCTTGAGCTCCCTTTTGGAGGTGTTGCACAATGTTCCCATTGATTATAATTTAAAACATTTCTAGGTTGTGCAGATCTATGTAAAAAATGGTTACCATAGTGGTTATAACAGTACATACTATCATAATTTGTAGAACCCTGCAAATAATCATGTTTGGTAAATTTAGCAGACATTACTAAGTCAGACATCATATTATTAATGCTTTCGAAGTCCCAATCATCAGCAAATGAGCTTGGTTTTACAAAGTCACTCAAGGAGATCTTAATTTGGTGTGGATATTTCAGGATCTCGACCGGACCATAAATTTCACAGTCAGTGTTGTCCCAAGCTACCCCACCAGGTATCGGATTGGCTGTGAAGTTGGCTGAAGAAAGTTCTCTTTTCTCGACGTGTGAAGATGTGTGTGGTTTGAGGATCAAGTTGATTTTCTGACTTGCTGTGTCCATTTTAGCATATTTTCCCTCAATGAAGCGTCCCAATGTTAGTATCATGATGAGCCAAAGTATGAGGATAAATGCACCAAAACCCACCCAAAATTCAATCCATGGAGAAATCAGATATGTTTCTTTCAGTTGTTTCAAAAGTTCCTTAGCTTTATCTTTAAAGGTTTTTGATGATGGCTGTGTCTTTGATTCACTGAAGCCTTCAGAGGAATCATTGAAGTTTATGAAGTAGCCGGATGCAGTTCTGTCAATTGTTCCAATTGCTTCAGGATTTCTGTTTCTTGCATTTTCGTTTGGTACTTCATTATAGATTGGTGTGTCTCTGCTAAATGTTTTTATTTGGGTTTTCAGAGGTCTGAGTTTTATTGCATTGTTGCATAGTCCTTGTTGTTTTTCTGTAGGCATTTCGAATGTGATGAGCCTCTTTGTTAGGACCTCTGTACTGGTAGCAAACCTTGGTGTTCTGCTACTTATTGGGAGTCCACTTGGCCTACTGTTTGTTATCGGCCACATGATTGTGGTTTTACCAGGTCGATGGATACAACTCGGTTCTCCTTTTTACCAGCAAGTGGCGGTAGTACAACTGATCTTGTCCCGTTGACAGACAAGACAGGAACTGCTTTTCTGTAAGAAGGCCCAAATTCCTTCTTTACCGCGATCTTCTCCCTGACTAGATCCCCGACTTTTGGAATCCAGACAGGTCTTGCTGGGACAGGTGGTGGTTCTTCAGTGGTTGTTGGCTGTTGTTTCAACTTTATGTTGCTCAGGTCTTTTCTTGTTTTGTTTAAGTACTGCAAAATAGCCAAACGGTCTTTGATATCAAAGCTTTTTTCTTTCACCACTGAAGTCTGACTATCAATGTCAGAGATCATCATCCTAGTTCCAAATAATAATTCGTACGCACTGAATCCCTTCAGAGAATTTCTTGGCAAGTTATTGAGACTACGTTGGACACTTATTAGATGTTTGACCCTCCCAGCTCCCGAACCTAATATCCTTTCCGCTATAGATTGCTTTATGCCTTGGTTTTTTCTTTACACCATCCCGTACCCTCAGGAAGGAAGTGAGAAGATTCCCGCTGGGCTATGCTCATTTGGTCATGTTTCCCCTCAGGCTTGAGGGCTAGAGTGGAGACAATGGTCAAACGTAGCATGCTCTTAGCGTATATGCCATTTAGACTCGCAAATCTTTGTATAACAGTCCGGACCTCAGCCGAGTGCTGGTGATCTACATTATAAGTGGAACTAGCCTGTATATGTTAATCGCAACCCTTCCTTTTTACTCCTGATTTTTTCTGGAATAGAACGACGAGGTATTAAACTGTTTCTCTCCCCACTGCGATCTCTGTTGCAGTTTGGGCAGTTTTTTACAAACATGGTGTGACGCAGACTCATGCCTGGCCACCAGTACCGTGATTGTAATTCTTTCAGAGAATCTTTTAGTTTGAGGTGTCTGAGACCCTCGCCCATATGTGCGTCTGCGATTAACAAGTTTCTCCTGTCCATGTTTGGAATCACCCTATCCCCCACTCCAGGGATTCGAGCAAAAGGGACGGAGTTTGCATCGATTATGTATGTATAATTGAGTGGCTAGTTGATCGGTAACGCTGAGCAGTCGCCTTTTGATGACGTTTTCACCGCCAGCACTGTTTCACCGTCAATGTATTTTAATGTACGCTTTTTTCGAACTACGGAGCCGATTTAGTGGCTGCTGCTGCGGCCGTTTCAGCCAATGAATTCCCTGCAACGTGAACGCCATCACGCTGATGACTCAGTGAATGAGTCACGTGAGACTTTGGTAGTTCTTTTTGTAAAAGAGCTATTTGTTCCCAGAGCAGTTTCTGCTTTATTGGTGCATCTGTGTTATCTTTGTAACCGTTTTGAATCCATGTCTGCAAATCCTTGTTATATGATTTGACGCAGTAATATGAATCTGACACTATAAGTGTCGGGAATTCGCGATCCGCATTATCTAGCGCCATTTTCAAAGCTAATATTTCAGTTTGTTGTTCTGAATTAGTTTCCACTGAGTGTGTCTTTGTTAATAGAGGTTTTAGTTTACCTCCGCGCCACACTTCTTTTGAAATCTCACATGTGGGGTTGTATGCTTGTTCTCCCCAAACGGAGGGTTGAGCATGTCCATCTGTATAGATTACACAGGCGTAATGTCGTAAAGGCAGAATGTCGATTGGCAGAGGGTATGTTTTTTCATATTCTAGATTTTCCATTTCTTCTAGTTCTGGATCAAAGTAGTAGTATACTTTGTCCGTTGTGATTGAATTCACCCATTGTATCCATTCCGGATTCAATGTTGTTGTTGGTAAATTACATGGTGTTGTTAATGCCTCAAAGGCTGATTCTGCTGTTCTGACTGTGATATGTCTACCGTCAGCTTGATCTTTTTCTCTAGCTATTGCGGTTTGAACTGCATGAACAATTTTTTCTTTGTTGGTGAATTTCTGTTCAGCTTCTGTGTACAAGTGTGATTTGAATGCAATTGGTACCTTTTCTCCCTCATTAGAGGTCAGGTATGTGAATCCGCATCTCCCTGGGATGACTCGAATCACAAGATTGCGTGTGTTATCACGTGTTTCTAATTTTGTTTTAATTAGCATGTCTGTTTGTGGAGATCTCAAAATTTCTGTGTGTATTTGAGTCCAATTAGATCTGTTAAAATCTGGTGTTATCAGATCATAAAGGGGTTTGACCCTTTCTGCGTAATTTGCTATGTATGTTCTTCCGAAGTTTAGGAAGCCTAGAATCGACTGTAAGTTTTTTAGTGTTCTAGGTGCTTGGAGTACGGCACATATCTCTAGGAAATTGTCAGCCAGGCTTTTGCCTTCACTTGATAACTCATATCCTAAGAATAGGACTGTCAGAGGGGCAATTCTGGATTTTTTAAAGTTGAATTTGTAACCCTCTGCTGCGAACCCAAGTATTATGGTGTTCACTCTCTTCAAGTGAGTCTCCAAGTCATCATCTGTTAAGTAAATGTCATCGACATAAGATAATGCTTCATCATCATATAGTTGTAGTAATTCGGTTACTCTCGCTGAGAATACCCCCCGGCTGTTCTTGTACCCCTGGGCTAACCGACAGAATTGTTTTTGAGTGCCATTTATTGAGAACGCAGTTAAATATCTGCTCTCTGGTGCTATGTTTTGACAAAAGAATCCATTAGAGATGTCTAATGTTGTTTTGTATTTTTTGCGCACTATGTTATTCATTAGTGCAGCACTGTGTGAGTTTTGCACTGCAAAAGTTTTGCAACATGTGTTAAGGTGTCGGTAATCCAAAACTAGACGATATGAATTGTCTGGTTTGGAGACCGGAAACAAAGGGTTGTTCATTTGTGAGGTGCAAGTTTCAATCACCCCCTGGTATTCTAGCTGATCTAGTATTTCATTTACCTGTTTTTTAGCTTCTTGCTTAATCGGGTACTGTCTTTGTGCAGTAGGTTGTGATTTTAACTGGATTTTGTGAGGAGGAGAATCCTCATCCCATCCCACGTGATTTTTATATAAAGCAGGAGCTAGAGCCACTGCCCACTTTCTAGCAAGTGTGTATTTTTTATGAATAGGAATTTGATTTGAGAAGGCAGGCATAATTACTTCTTCGCCATGAGGGCACTCCCTGACAAACTCTGGTGGCCAGTCTTTTTCAGCTAGAAGGATGTCATAGCCCTTGGAGAGATTATCCCAAAATAGTCCCCTTATTTTCCTAGTCTTATCCCCCTCTATCCGCAATGTTATTTCGTATATTTTGTGAGGTTTGCTAACTCTGGTGTCCGCAGTTTCCACTTGAAGATATTCATTCGTGTCCACTGTCTCCAGATGATTCATAAGGACTTTGCGAGCTATGCTCACTTCTGCTGCACTGTCTAGCATTGTCTGAGCCCATTCTCCGTTTTTCAGTTGTGTCCTCAGTATTCTCGGCATTGTTAACTATTTTAATGCTGGCTACCTTCTTTTTTGGAAATTGTAATTTCTTTTTTAGTTGAGCAGGTTCCTTGTCTTTGGACTTGGCGTGCTCTTCTCTTTGTTCTGATCGTCCTCTTCTTTCCGATTTCTGCGAGGAAGTCTGAAAAGATTGAGAGGGACGTGTATCAATGTCTTGATATCTATCAGGCTTCTTTATATTATCCCTATTTCTAAGGTTATATCTATTCCCAGAGGGGTCACTCTGGGGTGACCTGTGTCTTTGGTTCGGAGATTTTTCTCTTCGCCTAGGAGACCTTCCTCGGGACTGGAATTTCTTTTCTTTAGGATTGGATTGTTTGTTTCCATCCCAGTTCTTTTTTGGTGATGTAGATTTATTATTAAAAAATATTTTTTCTGGACTTTCAATCAGTTGCGGTTTTACTAGTATTCCACCTAAACTATCTCTACCTAGTTCCTCATAGGATTTTTCTATGATTCTGACAATTTCAGCTGGTTGGTCTGCTATATCTGTCTCTTTTAACCTCTGGCGGATCGCCACGTTTGCTGCTTCACCTTTTATGTTGGCTAATAATATAGCCGAGACCTGCTTGAAGTCTTTCAGTAATTTCATACCAAGAGTTAAAGCGGGTTCAGGACCATATTCATCTTGAATTTGTTTTAGCACATCTGGTATTACCGAAATGGATGGAACACCGTGCGTTTTTGTGTAGATGGAAGCAAAGACTGTACCCCAAGTGTCACAGTCCTCAATGTGTGGTGCGATTCCCATTGGAAGACAGATAGTCAGAATCCTGTGTTTTTCTAATGGGGTGGTGTCAGGAAACACCGCCTCTATTTGGGTGATTTTCTGTGCCAACCAGAATGGTATTTGTTCCCGTTTAGCCGGTACTTTACCTAGGCAGGACTGGATGTTCTGTGGTGTAATTTTATTTGTGTTCCCCTGGTGAGGGGTCAGCTGTGGGAGTTTAATTGCTGGCTGAATTGTTGAAGTCCGCATCACATACTGGACTAATTGTCTATGTATTTTTATTAATTGTTTTAGCTGTGTTAATAGCTCTGCTGCTGGCATCTCATTGATGTCTGGATGTGGTGTGTATCCGGTTAGGACCGGCCACCTTGCTCCTGGTCTACCTAAAGGACCGAGCCTGGTGATGTGATTATTATGTTTTAGGGCGCCATCAAATAAGAGCAAATGCTCTTGAAATTTGAGTGGTACTTCCACCTCCTCGAAAGGAGTGTACTCATTAGGAGGTTCCTCTATTTTGTAATAGTGGAAGTACTTTGTTACAGCATTTGCTGCTGGAAAATGTATCCATGAATAGTATACCTCTGTCTGCCGATATTCGTGTGCCTCAATTACGAATATGACTGTGCCACCTCTAGGTGTCAGTCCATTTTCTATAAGTTTTAGAGCTATAGATCTCCTTTTGATGACCGGGATGAGTATTATATCCAGGTCTGCGTCTTGCATGGTAGCATCAGCTGCTGCGAGTTCAGTTGCTAATCTAACTGCCTCTCTTTCATCCTCATTGTCTGACATGTTACTGACAGGATGGTTATTTCTTTTGTTTGCAGATCAGGTTTCTTATGGAAACAAAGGTTAGATGCACAATATTTTGGAACTGTTTATCCTTCAACGTTGACTATACCAAGAACCATACATAGGAGTTCCCTCCTGCGAGGTCTGGCGGATATAACCTTTCACCCACTCCAGACGTCTTTGGAGTATTGTGGGAAAAGGGGTCTGAGTGAGAAAGCACGACTGAGTTACTCTAAATGTCTTACGTTAGTTTTATCGCCCTTTCCAAACACGTTGGGCGCCATGTAGTGTAGTTCCTATCATCCCAATAGGCTCTGCGCATTGGAATAATACCTACAGCAGTAAAGGCCTAGACCAGACGTTAACTAGGTCTACTACTGTCGATACTAGACTTAAAGTTTTGGGTTTGCCAGCTTAGCTCAGAGTTCACTAGAAACTTTCTCGAATGTTCAGGAAAGAATTAACTCCCCCGATTAGACAAGAAGGGATTTAGTTTCTGACAACCATAGAACATGACAACTTTGCTCTCCCCTAATCAAGAGTATATCTCGAGAGTCGTGTGAACAAAAGGCAATTTATTTTACTCAGTCAGTACGTGCATTCTTAGTCTCATCAGAATGTAGGGAAAAGGAAGAGACGGGCGTGTTCAATAAAAAGGTGTTATTTATTGATCAGTCTCTTTTCTCGTACAAGAGAAATGGATCGATATTATTGCAATACTTATAGTTAAGTAAAGTGCATACATTAAAAGCAATAGTATAAAATAATACTGTAAAAACATTGATATGGTTTCTAAGCCATAAGATGTTTTAAAATGAATAAAATATATTACATACACATATACATTTGACTAAACGTACTCAACTGGTGTTTCTAGATACGCCTACCCCGTGTACCTTACCTAAGTCTAATACGAGGGCGGGAATAGAAAGTTACAGTTTAAGTTAAGTTTGTTTTTGCCAAGTGAATAACTTAAGAATTCTCTGTGAGGGGTTATTCAGTTCTGTACCTGGAAGTTAGGATGAATGAGGAATGGTATCTCTCTCTCTGGTCTCGATATTCCAGGCTGCCTGCGAGGGCTACCCAGAAACGCCGGGGCTGGATTTCTTGGCAGGAGAAGTCAGCGCGTCTCTCAGCGCGTCAGGAAGGCGGGGCTGCTGCCAGCGGGGTCTGCTCTGCTCTTGGCTTCGGCAAGTATGGCTGCTCCGTCTCGTCACCACGCGTGTGTTTGCATAGGGCAAGATCGGTAATATTTATACCTTTAAGGTGCCGAGATTGACGTAAGGATGGACATAGATACGTCAATAAGGATGTCATACGACTTGCTCGTTAGCACATTCTTTTACTGAAGTTCTCTGTGAAATCAAAACAATGGCCGCAGGGTTTTGCCCAGGTTGTCATAGGTTTGATTGGTTATGAGAACTCCGTATGCCTTATCAGGGGCTGGAGGAATATCGCTTGTCTAATTAGATCGCAAGCGTTATGACCTAATCAGATAACACGTTCCTGTGCCGTAGTGTGACTGCGTCAGATAACGGTATCTGCATCATGGGGATTTTCTGCCTCATGGGCTGATTACTAGTTAACTTGTTAGTTTACTAACCAGAATAGGGTCAGGAATAGGGGGATCGATTCAGAACCTATAGGAATACATCACACTCACTGCAAGGTTCACCTGCGGCTTCCTTCATCTTCATCCTTCATTTTTCATCTGTGTCCTACATCCCGTCTTGGCTCAGTGGACGGAGCCCGGGGACGGAGACGGACGTGTGGAAAAGTAAAATTTTGCCATGTTCTGTGTCCCTACGTGTCATCCATCATATGTTATGTGTGCATGATTAAATATGCATATGCATTCCCCATGTTCGATTAATGACGCAATTATAGTTGTGTCCATCTCTAATATGCCAGTTTCTAGTCCTCGTGAATACTACGAATATCAGGCCTATGTAAAGCTACGTTGCCACGTCTCTCAGTGTGCACGTTATTCCATTATAAAGTCCCCGTTTCTAGGCCTCAAAAAGGGCCTGGACACCAGATTCAGCTCCTGTCTCCTGAAACCTCGCTGAGGAGCGATACAGCCCCCACCTGTATCATCGACCCTTCACTTACTTCCTGCCACGCCGTGCCCGGTTCAGCCTGGCTCTGCCTCTGAGTCTGCCAAAAGTATGTTATAGTTCCAGTTATCAGTTCAGTCCTCCTTCTCTGCATTCCTAAGCTACTGAATCGCATCAATAGTTTCCGTCATTGTCTAGCCTTCACGTCTCCACGTTAGAGAAATACTGCATTTAATGGTCATTTAATATTCTTCATCACGTACTACATGTAGAATAATGCATGGTCCAGTCTTAGAATCAAGTCAGCCTTTCCCCTCCTAACTTCTAGTTTATATCAACATGTTCTCTAAACATCAGATACTAGATACTGCTTAGGTACATGTCGCCCTGACTCTCCAGACTTCAGTCTCTGCTCCTAGCACAGAGTTCATAGCCCCCAGCTTCTCCTAGTGATACGTCATTGCTAGTTTGCGCGCACCATCAGGTTAGAGGTCCCGGCTCCTCAGGTAGCCCCCTCCATGGTTTCCGCCCCATTCATGACATATTCTGTTACGTTTGCATCACATGTCTATGTATACGCCCTGTTACACCTCTTTTCACCCTTATCTTTCGCGACTGCTACGCGTCACACCTTCTGCTCCACCCACTGCTACGCCTATTGCAATGTAATGCTATGTGTTTGCGTTATGTATATATGCTCATGCACTGTTATTAAAAAAGGCATCCTTTTCCTTGTCCCGATCCTGACACCAGCAGCGCTGCTGGGCCCTGCCATCCTATTCCTATGCAGGTTGTCCTGTTCCTGTCCTTTATGCTGTAATAAACCTGCGAAACTCCTACTACCTCGAATTTTGACTCTTATTTATTGAGCTATCTGTTATTCATTTATACATTCAAAAATAGGGTATTATTTATTTATTTACCACATAATGGCGCCCGAATAGGGACTTGCCCTTTCCCCACGCGTCGGTGAAGCCACGCCGACCCCCTGACCCTCTGCAGTCGTGACGGAACTCTTCTGCGCACCGGCAGATATTTCTGCTCCAAGTATCCCTCAGGCCCACGGAGGAGACCGAGGAGGCGGTCCAGCATCCAAACGAGACGGTGGAGGAACGCGGCGAGTCCCGACCAGAGCCCAAGCCGAGAGTCCAAGGTCCGAGGTATCCGGAGGCCCACCCGTAACTGAAGTCCGAAGTTCGTCGTCCGTCGTCGTAGCAGTCCAGTCCAGTCCGAGGCCTTCCGTTCTTGCTGCCCGGTGAGTACCGTTACTGGGGTGGTATCTAGACAGGGTCAATCTAATTGACTCTGGTCCGTGGGTTGGTGGTACACAGACCCACAAACGAAGTGTCCACTTCGGTGGATGCGGGTCCTGACGTGTCTCTTTATGAGACCGGTAAGTTTCGTACTGTTTCAGCAGTGCATCTAGTTCCTGTTCTAGTCAGTTCTGTTCTCGAGAAAATTCATGTATTCTGTGTTCCGTATTCCAGGTAGTATTCTGTTCGAACTGTTATTTTTAAATGTTCTTCATGTATTTTAATGTCGTGGTATGAATGGGGAATAAGTATCGTGTTTATTGTGTATTGTATTGTGTCTAGATTATAGTTCAGTCATGCCGCTCTTTTCGAAATTACGTCAGTTAAAAACCAGAAAGGGTCTGCTGGAAGCAGCAGTTCCAGTTCCGCCTAGGGACAGTCCAGGTCATTTTATGTATCAGAAGCATGGCATAAGCGCCATATTGTATCTAGATTTATGGGTAGAGTATACCAAACAGTTAGAGGAAAAGTATAGATGGCCTGTATCGGGTACATGGGATGCCGAGTGCATCATGCGAGTAGAAGAAGCATTATGGAAAAAGAAAGCCAGACAGTCACAGAAAGATGCCATCGAGTTATGGCACAAGGAAGCTCATAAAAGAACTGAAAAGGAAATCAGAAAGTCAGAATTAAGTAGAGAATCCTTAGAACGAGCACAAGAAAAAGAACTAATCGAGATAGGTGAACAAGTCAAAGCCGAACAGTCAGACAGACAGAGGCATGCCCTTATTAGGGGTATGTATCCTCTCTTTGCCGAGGGCTTGCCAAAAGCGACCCCAGAGGCATCCAGTAATTTCCCGCCACCATTAGTTCCGACCAAGCTACGTCACAAACAGACCGCAGCTGATATTTTTATTTCGTCCTATTTGGACGACACAGTCCCAGAATATGCAAATCCTGTTCGCGCTCCGCCAGTCCCTGTAAATCAGGCACTTCCCGCTCCTCCAGACACCGGAGTACCTGTTACGGTACCCCCGGTCCAGCCCGCCATACAAGTCCAGCCTGCATTTCCATTTCCCACTCTGCCAGGACGAAGAGCCTCAGTAGACGACTCTAGTTTAGGGGCCGCAGGGGGAGGTACTCCTCAAACCCCGCCGACACACAAGCGTTTAACGACAGCCGAATTACATGCACAAGCGTCACAGCGCACGCCCAGACATCAGACTGTAGCAGAAATAAGAAAATCCCTTGCCGAATGCGGCTATGATCCAGTCCCAGGCGAGGATAATATGGTTTTATATTCATTCCGCGTAAGAAAGGTGGCCGAGTATCTAGTCACCTTACCGAATATGAAAGAAGATCTAGACAGAATATATCGTTTCATCCGTACAGGGGATGATCCAGAAAGCATTAGCGAGGCCATGTCTCAAAGGAAAGCCGAGATCCAGCTCATGATATTAAAGTTTCTGATTAACTGTCTAATAAGAGAACAAGATTACCCGTCTAAAGATCAAGCCGAAATGAGAATCCTGACAAGGTGGAGTGATAATATAGCCGAGGGTAAGCACAAGACCGTCGGTGCTATGGAGAGTATGTACAAGAAAATCCGTAGAGAAATAATAAAGATACACGAACAACGTAAAGCAGCACAAGTAAGCGAGAAAGAAAGTAACTCTGATCCTGAAGAGTTAGACGACGAGAATCCTGACAGAATAGCGTATGTAGGAAAATCTAGATTTCCAGATCGCCATTTACGCCTAGAACACAAGTCTATTTTTCATTCTCCAGCACCAGAACAAGGTTCTCTAGAACAAGTGTTTCAAGCTACCGATCACATTCTGAAATCACGAATCGGTTACAGTGAGTTAAGTACCATGCATGAACAAGAACTAGTCCGATCAGCAGTCCGATGGATTACTGATTCTACCACTTTTCCAGACGAAATAGTGGCACAAATGTTTCTAAAAATGCCCCCAGCCGAGCAGCGACTGGTGGGTATGTATATGATTCAGCACCTCATTACATTGTATGAGGGTCAGCACTCTGATCCAGGCCCGTTACATGATGTCCTGAACGAGTTACTCCAGTATAGATGGAAAGGTTTAGGTACCGACTTAATTAGTGTCATTCTAGAACAGCGTCACAAATATAGAACGTTTCTGAACCCGCATTTTGTTCATGTCTCACCCCCAGAAAGTAAACCATTTTACATGGAGAGACAGAATCCGTTACGAGAAGTCCACCCAGTCAGAGGAACGGGTGGCGAACTAGAACGAGTGTTTGTTTACACTCCGATTACAAAGATGGAACTCCTCGAGATGAAGAAATTAATTCCCTGTCATGACAAAGATCCAGCAGGGTTCCATAGAGAATTAAAAGACATGCTCCGTATGGGAGAATACACGTATCCAGATATAATTAAAATGTTAAAGGTTCTGCTGCCCGCAGGGGTGTATGAAAAGCTCAAGGAAAAAGAATGGGAGGTGGGGGAGAAAAAGATCGATTGGGCAGTTCTAGAAGCTGAAGATAAGGCACGAGAACCAGGTACCGGTCTTGGAGATAAATGTAAAGAATTACCGGAATTATTAATACAAGTTTTACCCAGATTATTGACAACTAGAAAAGAAGACTGGGATGCAATCTCAGCCTGTAAACAGAAACAAGACGAAGATATTAGTGATTTTTATTCTAGATTTGAAAAATGTTTTAGCATCAACAGTGGCCTCAAGACAAGTAGTGAGTCATACCCTCACCTTTTTGTTACTAAACTAGTCGAGAATTCAAGCCCACAAATTAAAAATCGAGTTTTGAAAGTCGAAAGTACCTGGCAAGCTAATACCCCATCCCAGATGTTGCAGATGCTTCAATACCACCAGAATAGAATCAGGGAAGAACAAGAACACGAGAGAAAACGTATGAAAGACACGAAAATGAAAGTACTAGTTGCACAATCTGTTCCTCAAGACAGTCAGAAGAGGGGTCCGAATCAAGCCAGTCATCCTGCAGCTCCCGTTAAAGGGAACTGCAATTATTGTAAACAGCCAGGTCATTTTATAAATGAGTGTGCAGTTCTGAAACACAACATAGCTACTGGTAAGACTAAAGAAAGACCACGTCCGCCTAGACAAGAACAAGTTTCACAGATTCCTCAGCCACAGAATGCACAACAGACAGTTACAGCTCCGCAGCCTATCGCTGCAACACAGCATGTCACACAGCAGATGTACCAGTATGCACAGTCTGAGTATCCAGAGTACCAGCAGTATTCATGAAACAGCCTAGAGAGGGAGGTAGGCTTGCCTCTCATCGAGATACCTGTAGATCAAGAAGGTCCCTATGTTCACAGTCAAGTATTAGGGAAAGACAGAAAGTTTTTGATTGATACAGGGGCAAGTAGGACCACAATTAGTCACGCCGAAGTTCCAGGGGCTCCGCTCTCAGGCTCAAGAAATGTTTCCCTTGGATTTTCAGGAAAGCCTATCGTAAATGAGATTTCAAAGCCAGTTACTCTAGAAGTGGGTCCATTGTCCCGCACTACTGATCTGTTACTTACTAAGTCATGTCCAGAAAATCTATTAGGCATTAAAACACTGAAAGAGTTAGGTGCAGTTATATGCTGTTCCCCAGAGGGAATACGATTGTTCCTACGTGACTTTAAGGGTCACTATGTATTACGAGATTTTGATTCAAGACTGTCTAATGTCCCGCAGCACTTATGGGCGCAAGGTCCAACTGATGTAGGTTACATGCAAATCACACCCTATCGTGTGACTCTCAAGCCAGGTGTAGTGTTACCACGAATCAGACAGTACAGATTGCCACCTGAGGCTGTAGCAGCCTTATCCAAAATTATTGACGAGCTCATGGCTCAAGGAGTGGTTGTAGAAACTGACTCCAATGTATGTAATTCTCCGATCATTCCAATCATGAAACGTACTGATCCAAATGCACCCCCAGTATATCGATTAGTGATTGACCTACGAGAGCTTAATAAGTGTATTATTCCTCAGTACCCAGTTGTCCCAGACATCTCTTCCCTATTAACGGCCATTGATTCCGAAGCCACGTTCTTCACTGTAATCGACCTCAAGAACGCATTTTTCAGTGTTCCTATTCATCCAGACAGCCAGTTCCTTTTTGGATTTTGTTTAAATGGAAGGAGCTATATGTTCACACGCGCTCCTCAAGGTTTCACAGAAAGTCCTAGTATTTACAGTCAAGCACTCAAGAGACAACTAGACAACATTCACATGCCAACTGACACTGCCCTGCTCCAGTATGTCGATGATCTACTGATCACAGCCCGTTCTGAACGTGCTTGCGAGCGAGCATCACTGACAGTTCTGTATTTCCTAGCCGAGATGGGGCACAAGGTGTCCCCTTCTAAGCTTCAATTCTGTGTCCAGCAAGTGGTCTACTTAGGACACTTACTGTCCAAGAGGGGTAGGCAGTTGACACCAGACCGTATCCAGTTAATAGCGAGTCTTCCTCAGCCCAAGACCCAGAAGGAGGTACGTGCTTTTATCGGCCTTACTTCTTACTGCCGACAATGGATTCCTCAGTATGCATTTCTAGCCAAGCCACTGATACAGTTAACGACACAGGAGGCAGCCGTATCGACTGTCCTCCCTTGGACATCTGAACATACACTTAGTTTCAATGAGTTAAAGAAAGCCCTATGCCAAGCTCCAGTTCTAGCGACACCGAACTACAGTAAGCCTTTTACACTTTTCGTCACTGAACGCGAAGGTACAGCATTATCTGTTCTCACACAAGATCAAGCAGGACAATACAAGCCCTGTGCTTATTTTTCGAGCACATTAGATCCTGTAGCCCAGGCGCTGCCTGCGTGCCTCAAGTCAGTTGCAGCCGCAGCCCTGGCTATCAGACAAAGTGATTCCATAGTCTTAGGACACTCCTTGACAGTACAAGTTCCACATTCCGTGGAAGTTCTTTTAAACCGAACACAAACTCAGCACTTGACAATTGCACGTTTAACAGGTTATGAATTGACACTGTTCCAGCCACACATAGAAATCAGACGCTGCAACATCCTGAATCCTGCTACACTGTTACCATCAGTTACTTCGAATTCTGCCACACATGATTGCGTGGAAGTAGTTAACATTACGACAAAGCCAAGACAAGATCTGACAGATATTCCGTTACCAGACCCCGACCTGACCCTTTATGTGGATGGTTCATGTATGAGAACAAGTACAGGAGAACTAGTCGCCGCGTATGCAGTGACTACTGACACTGAAGTTATTGAAACACACCGTATTGATACCCTGTCCGCTCAAGCAGCAGAGCTAGTTGCTCTGACACAAGCCTGCATACACGCCAAGAACTTGAAAGTTAATGTTTACACAGATTCACGTTACGCATTTGGAGTTGTACACGACTTCGGAGTGCTCTGGCAGGAGAGAGGTTTCATGACTTCTCATGGAACCAAGATTCAGCATGATCTCCTTATTCAAGCTCTGTTAGATGCCATACATTTACCGACATCTATCGCTATCATGAAGTGCAAAGCACATACGAAAGTTACGGACACCATTTCTCAAGGTAACGATCTAGCAGATCACACAGCCAAGCTTACAGCACAGACTCTAGACATTCCAGTTAACATGACACACACTCCAGATCCGACCACATGTATGACAGTTAAGGACCCTACACAAGATGTCATAGATATCCAGTTACATGCTACTCCCGAAGAAATCAAGAAATGGTCCGAACAAGGAGGGGTCCAGACAGATCAAGGATGGTTAACGAAGGGTAGAGCCACATGGTTTCTCCCCGACTCTATGGTTCAAGTCATTATTAATACCGCACATAGTCCAGCACATTTAGGAGAAAAAGCTATGTTAGACAGTATCCAGAACATCTGGTTCAACAAGCATTTACGAGCTGCAGCCAAGCAGAAAGTCCGTACCTGTATGATATGTTGTCAGTTTAATCCAGGTAAAAGTGTCCCGGTGGAACAAGGTGGATTCCAGCCCCCTGACCACCCTTTTGAAGTCCTCCAGATGGATTATATTCAGATGGAGCGATGTCGAGGTTTCAAGTATGTCCTTGTAGTTGTATGCGCTTTGTCCAGGTGGACAGAAGCATATCCAGTCCCAGATTACACAGCCGCGACCACTGCCAAGCAGTTGGTTCGTGAGTTTTTCCCCCGTTATGGACTCCCTAGAGTCGTATATTCTGACAACGGCCAGCCATTCTCATCTGAGTTAATGAAGCATGTTTCCCTGTTGTTAGGGTACCAGTGGAAGTTTCATTGTGTACGCCATCCTGAAGCAGCCGGTCTTGTAGAGAGACATAATCAGACTCTGAAAATCCGTATCGCCAAAGTATGCAAAGAAAAAGGTGTGGACTGGCTAGTAGCTCTGCCAGTTGCTTTATTTTATATGCGCATGGTCGCACATTCCAGATCAGGTCTGTCCCCGTATGAGGTCGTTTTCGGCCGCCCCCCTAACATGTGGGGTACTCCTAGACCCCGAAGTATTACCGATGTTTCAAGTAATATGCTGACAGATTACCTAGCTTCCTTGATGTCTGCCCTCAACTCATGTCGTTCACAGGTTGCCGCCGCATTTCCAGACAATACCGAGGTGGCACCGCATGAAATCGTTCCAGGATCCATGGTGATGGTGAGGAATTTTGACAGATCAAGTCCGCTGGAGCCTCGCTGGAAAGAGCCCCGACAGGTCCTCCTCACCACCCGTACAGCCGTGAAGTTGGAAGGTCGCAAAGGCTGGGTGCACCTTTCTCATATAAAAAAGTTTAATGGACTGAAACCCGTCTTAAAGAACATTTCCCAGGATTTGAAGGATTGCCAAAGCATTGTTCTCAAGGACTGTCCCGCAAAAGACATTGCTACAAACCCTCCCCTGTTAGAGAAAACTCCGCAACAGGAGTATAAACTCAAGTTAAGGTCTAGTAAAATAAGTCAGTCAGTTTGATTGTCTAAGTCCTCCCCTAGGTGAAACGGTTAGACTGTTTCTGACATGTATAAAATAGACCCCCATAGTGAGAGAGTTAGTCAAAACTCAATCCGATGTATCATTTTTCTATGTTTCATATTATTTCTCAGCATTATGATTTCCTGCACCAGTTATGCATTTTTCTTGTATTTCCCAGTTCTTCATGTAAATATGTCTGCTAATGCTACAGTAGAGCACACGTTTAGTGATCTGCCTCCTCATGAACTCTCTTACCGCCTCGCTATGCGAAATAACTCATTCATCCGCATGTTACATTACTCACATCAGACCAGCAATGCCACTAATTGTTGGGTGTGTGGTCGACTCCCCCCTTTCCAGATACCGAAGGGAGTTCTGCCACTTTTTCCTTATCCATTTTCACATAATGGTTCGTGTGGAGCATGGTCCACGTTAACGTCATCCTCAACAGATATGTCTTTTCTTAACAATACATGTTTTCCAGACAAGCAAGGTCTTCCCCACAGAACAGGGTTAGATCTAGAAAATGAAGTGTATAATTTAGGTAATTATTCTTCGAATTTCATGGTCTTGAATGTTCAGTCTGATACTACTCCAGACTTACCTGCTATTTCAGTACTACCAGTCAAAGGCGAATTATGTGTCCGAAATTATGGTTCTGTACATGTAGGACATAGTGATTGTACTACTATTGTCAAGTATAGTGACAGTGGGAAATCTATCTTCAAAGCTTCACGTCATTCTTATTTTATTTGTGGTCAAACTGCATATGTTCGTCTGCCCCTCGATTGGGAGGGAACCTGTTACATTGCCTTCCTACTGCCACCTGTTTTTCTAGCCCCATCTGATTATCACAGGAATACACATCTAGTACACATTAGACATAGAAGGGAGTCCCCAATTGTCGATTATACTGAAACTGCTCTAGAACAGTATACAGATTTCAATAGAGGTTTCTTTTTCTTTATAGGACCTATCCAGAATAGTAAGCTAATCCGTAGGTTAACTAGAACCCTCGAAGCTGTAGTAAATGAGACTGCCTCTGCTCTAGGTAACTTAACCGAAGAGCAATCTGCTATGAGATTTGTCGTTTTACAGAATCGTCTCGTCCTTGACGTCATACTGGCCGATAGGGGCGGGGCCTGTAGAGTCATCGGATCTAGTTGCTGCATTTTCATTCCAAATAACGCGCCGTCTGTTTATTCAGCTATAACCAGACTCCATAAAATTGCCCATCTGATACACCAAGATCCAGGCACCTGGACATGGTCCGGTTGGTTCTGGAATATAATTTCCGCATGGGGATGGAAAATATTGTCCTTCCTAGGTATTGCAGTAGCGATCATATTCAGCTGCTGCCTCTGTATACAATGTGGCCCTGCGATTTGCGGCATTTGTGCTACCTCTTGTATTCCTAGTCCCAAGCCCCGTTCTAAATCCCGTTCCAGGATAATTCGAGACGAGCAAATGATACTGTATGAAATGATAGATGGTATCATGAATATTGATGTTTCCTGATGGAAACGTAGTGACAAGGAGGGAATGTGGAAAAGTAAAATTTTGCCATGTTCTGTGTCCCTACGTGTCATCCATCATATGTTATGTGTGCATGATTAAATATGCATATGCATTCCCCATGTTCGATTAATGACGCAATTATAGTTGTGTCCATCTCTAATATGCCAGTTTCTAGTCCTCGTGAATACTACGAATATCAGGCCTATGTAAAGCTACGTTGCCACGTCTCTCAGTGTGCACGTTATTCCATTATAAAGTCCCCGTTTCTAGGCCTCAAAAAGGGCCTGGACACCAGATTCAGCTCCTGTCTCCTGAAACCTCGCTGAGGAGCGATACAGCCCCCACCTGTATCCTCGACCCTTCACTTACTTCCTGCCACGCCGTGCCCGGTTCAGCCTGGCTCTGCCTCTGAGTCTGCCAAAAGTATGTTATAGTTCCAGTTATCAGTTCAGTCCTCCTTCTCTGCATTCCTAAGCTACTGAATCGCATCAATAGTTTCCGTCATTGTCTAGCCTTCACGTCTCCACGTTAGAGAAATACTGCATTTAATGGTCATTTAATATTCTTCATCACGTACTACATGTAGAATAATGCATGGTCCAGTCTTAGAATCAAGTCAGCCTTTCCCCTCCTAACTTCTAGTTTATATCAACATGTTCTCTAAACATCAGATACTAGATACTGCTTAGGTACATGTCGCCCTGACTCTCCAGACTTCAGTCTCTGCTCCTAGCACAGAGTTCATAGCCCCCAGCTTCTCCTAGTGATACGTCATTGCTAGTTTGCGCGCACCATCAGGTTAGAGGTCCCGGCTCCTCAGGTAGCCCCCTCCATGGTTTCCGCCCCATTCATGACATATTCTGTTACGTTTGCATCACATGTCTATGTATACGCCCTGTTACACCTCTTTTCACCCTTATCTTTCGCGACTGCTACGCGTCACACCTTCTGCTCCACCCACTGCTATGCCTATTGCAATGTAATGCTATGTGTTTGCGTTATGTATATATGCTCATGCACTGTTATTAAAAAAGGCATCCTTTTCCTTGTCCCGATCCTGACACCAGCAGCGCTGCTGGGCCCTGCCATCCTATTCCTATGCAGGTTGTCCTGTTCCTGTCCTTTATGCTGTAATAAACCTGCGAAACTCCTACTACCTCGAATTTTGACTCTTATTTATTGAGCTATCTGTTATTCATTTATACATTCAAAAATAGGGTATTATTTATTTATTTACCACAGACGGACAGACGGAGGACGGAGCCAGAGGGGCTGAGCCCGGTGCCCGGAACGGACTGGTACGAAAGCTGATCTGCGGCTCAACTGCGGAGGCAGACGGCAGCTGCACGAGTGGCCGTGTGAGAGGAGTGTGAGAGCTGTGTGAGAGGCTGTGAGTTAGCAGCCCCCATGAAGTCCGCCCTGCCTGCATCCTGCAGCTGAAGCACCGTGCTGCAGTCAGCCAAACAGTGCATAAGCGTTACTCAGCACCGGAAAAAAAAGACGCAGCTGAACGATTTTCTGTTACCTTCAGTTACCTTCAATCACACCATGAGGCAGCCTGCTCAGAGCGGCATGTTCTTACCTTGAGAGGCGGGCTGTGGAGAAAGCCATTGTCGAGCGGGTTAAAGGAGCGGAGCCCTGCCGTGCTCTGAGGCTGTACTCATCATCGTGCCGCGCTGGTATTAAGACTCACCTGAAGCTGCCTGAGCTGAGTGGTGTGTTCTCGAGCTCGGAGTGGTGCGAAGGGGGCGTTTGTGTCTGGGAAAATCAAGAGCAGTTTGGAGTTGCTGCAGGTACGTTCTGAGGTAGTGTGCCTCTCGTGTCTTTTGTTTATATTGCCGGCGAAATACTGTGGGAAGTTGCATTAAAGTGTGGTGTTTGTGCAAAAGGAGGAAGAGCTGTGGGGGAAGACAGCTGGAGTCATTTTTGAGAGACCCGGTCTTGCAAGCGCTATACTGCACTATGAGTTGGAATTAGCCGTGTGCAAGGAGAGAGAGCATTGTGATTGACATTTGGCGTTTATATAGAGGAGAACCCTTTGAGACACAGGGCTAATCTCCTCTTTTAGAACCAAGACTCACAACAATTCTTTCTCATTTATCACACTGAGATCAGAGGTGGAGCTTGGGCGCAGGGGGAGAGGCCCGCCCCTCACGAGTCCACTCCGCAACCTTGTCAGCTACTGAAATAAAAAAAATTTTTTTTTAAAAATCGTATTAAGACCAAACTAAAAGGGAGCGCGATGAGATCTGGATTGATCAGGCAACATCCTAAACCTAATTCCACTCTGAGATCGCGGAAAAGAAAACTGGGGAAATCTGAGCCAACACTCCCAACAAACCCGAACCCGAATAATCCCAAGGAACCCGGCTCAAGTGACCAAGAAAATACAAACACAAATAATATAGAGGTCTCACCTCTTACAGTAATGGATACAACTAAGTTGACCTCAACTCAACCGCCAAACATCAACGGTCAAGTCAAGGTCCCCGCTGCCTCACCTTCCTTAATTACTGCCCTCCAGCTACCACAACAAGAACAACCACAAACACAGGCACAAAAACAGGCACAGTTCAGACTATCTCAAGTATCTCAAATGGAAAAATCCTTATCAATGGACCCAGTTAACCTTGTAACGATCGACGGCACACCGGCGAAGAAAAGGATATGTTCACATCAACCCAAGATTTACACAAAGTTCGCCTTTCTTAAAGACCCGGGAACAGCTATATTCTCTATGACTGGGAACATCAGAGGTCTTCAATCTCCACTTTTAAAAGACGAGCTCGACTCAAGCCATGTGATCAGCAGCCAAATAGGTTTATCCACCCCAGTGGAAATTCAGTGTCAATCAACTCATGAGATAGCGACTGTCATTCCCATACCAACTTCGCCGAAAACAAGAAGAGCAGCAGCATCCATCCCTCAGGAAGATCTCAAATTAACCCCCTCCAAAACGTGGGGACTGACGTCCGCTAGTCAAACTTCCCAAAAAAACTGGAGTATACCAACTGAGGCCAGGTCTCCAAACACAGCGGCCGACTCACATCCAGTACAGCAGAGTGAGACCCACCCTAGCAATACCAGTCCCCATCACCTCGGTAAACCAGACGCTATAATGGAAATCAAGGTTTTGATACATAAAGAGGACGAGAGGGAAATTCTACAATTGCCCCAACCAGTTAGCAGTTCTCCAAACCCCATAAAAGAAATCAGAGCGATTCGAGTAAAATCACCATTAGAAATTGAAGAGCAACAACGCGGTACCAAACTACCGCCAACGCTATTCACCTGCCCGGCTACATCCAAGTCACTCCAGCTAATCTTAAGTAGCACCACCGAACAAATTACGGCGATCAATAAACCTACAGTGCAAGGGGCCACCCAGGGTGGTACCTTATTATCGAACAATGATTCCTTGCCCACAAAAAACTTTCCAGACAATGACAATGACAATGACACGTCTTCGATAGCCGCACAGGAGTGGGAAGAACTAGTGGCTACCTATAACCGTCATCCATCTGAATGGAAGCCCACTGCCGATGCTTTGCCAAGATCCGAGAGAAGCCACAGCCCAGGAAAAACAGTTCCTGAATCAATTTGGGCGACAATCTTAAACACATTGCAACTCTCGGCTACAGCCCTGGAATTCCAATCTCAACAAATGGACATACAGCTTTGTGTTTTACAGACAATGGCTGACTCAATTTCAGGAATTGACTGGAAAATCTCTGAAGTAAATGGCCTCATAAGGAGGGGTCAAGATGCCGTCCTTGAGGCCCAACCAACTTTATCACAACCACTATCTTGTGATCCAATTTTAGATAAACTATCATCTTTACCAACGATATTGGGGGCACTAATAAGTGACCTAAAATCAGCAGTTCTACCAACCCAAACATCACAAACCTCCGACTCACCCTCAGACGTCCCAATAACACCAACGGACCTATTTGAACATCCAATCGGGCGGAGGTCAAACATCATTACATCTTCAACCGAAATATTACCAACCAGACCGCTGGTAACTGAGCAAACCATCACGACTGCCACTACAGTCACACCTTTTTCAACAGTCGTCCAGGAATCTTCTAAGTCCCGTGGAAAGAACAAAAGGAAAGAAAGGAATCGGGCTCAAAAAAGCTCAAATAAGATGACGTAATATATTCTAATTCCTCCCCTTTAGTAGCGACTGTCACAGAGTCTCCGACAGCCAATGTAGCACAACCCCCTCAGTATAAGGCTTCCGAAACTGCATCACTAGTATCCCCATTGGCACACTCAAAAGTAACAAGTATGGTTTCAACGAGACCTGCACAAAAAAAACTCAAGCAGAAAACCTTACAATTCACAAAAACTCAAGTGGCAGAAAACTCTATTATTCCGGAACCAACACCACCTGAACCCGTCCCAACACAAGGAAGAGTGGATACCGCCGTGGCTAACAATACTGAGTCCTCCCAACATTCAACACCTACAGCGGTTGGTACCAACGGGAATCCGCACATAGCTAATAAACAACGCGAGCAATCAAATGCTTCAGTCATACCAGACCCAAGCAACCTTTTTCAATCAATTCAACAGGGTGTCAAGAGACCACTGTCGGACCCAACCAAACCACAGTTTGTGAACAGTCCAACATCACACATAGCCAATAATCAACGCGAGCAATCAAACGTTTCAGTCATACCAGACCCAAGCAACCTTTCTCATTCAATCCAACAGGGTGTCAAGAGACCACTGTCGGACCCAACCAAACTACAGGTTGCGAACAGTCCAACACCAATCCTTTTCATCCCAGAATATACATCCAGCGGCAGGAGTGACATACTGAACAGGGGTAACATTATAAGGCTAATGCATTCAATACCAAATCTATCAAACATCAGTTCATCTGATCTTCTGGCAATAGAATTCCAGTCAAACACCGAACCTCATTGTCCAGAAATCACAAAAGCAACTTGGCTCTCACTTGAGACAGCACTTAAAATCATGGAAGAAATAGCGACGTTTCAGCTATGGGGAATAGAGCTGAGACTTGAAGAAAGTCCTCGCTATCCTACTCCTTTTCTTCCTTTAGACAGACCCCCAGCACAAAAAAGCACTACTTCAATATTAAAAGGAGCGAGAAGCAGCTCGCCTAGGCCGTGCCCCCAAGACCTAGAAAATCCCAACTCTGAAAAAAAACAAAAGTTTAGCAGCTGTTCACCACGTAAAACTGGCCACAATTGGAACTTAATTCAATGCACATTCACAAATTCTACTATTAATAACTGACAGAAAGGGAAAGAGCTCACCAACCCATCAGCGGGAAATATGGACATTAGAATTTGCTCTTGGAACATCAACGGTTTGGCGTCCAAAAGAAATGACCCAGAGTTTCTAGAATATCTGACTACATTTGACGTTATCCTGCTCCAAGAGACTTGGGAAGAAAAAGCATTCGAGCTCCAAGGGTTCACGTCCTGCTGTATTCCAGCAAATAAAAACTCAACCTTTGGCCGAAGATCAGGCGGTCTGATGCTTTTTGCATCAATATCGACAACAGGCGAAATCGAGGCAATGGATCTTCATATCCCTCCCCCAAGTGTCATTCAGGTGGTAAAGATTCCACTTTGGTTAAAGAAGCAGCCCCAAGCTGTAACCATAATTAATACATACCTCCATCCCAAAGACAAACAAAAAGGTGCAAAAGACCTAGCCAAACTGATGAAAAAAACAATGGAGGAAAGCGTGTCTGACTCATTCATCCTGACAGGGGACTTCAACATGCTTCTAATTAATAAAGAGCAACCTAGCGACCTTACCCGGGACGTGAACGTTGCATGGGCCGTACCGACACAGGGCCATACAAAAAACAAGAACTCAACGAAGCACTCAAAACTTTTACTTCGAAATTTGGAACAACTGAACTTAAGGGCCCTGAATGGCCGCTACCCTGGTGATGATCCACCAGTTGCCACCTTTCATGCGAATAATCAATCCTCCCATCTCGACTACATGTTCACATCCTTAAACATGCTTTGTCGGGTAAAGTCCTTTAGAATAGGTACGACCGACCTCAGTGATCACCTGCCACAAGAGGCCACAATAAATGCCACTTCCCATCTGGGACTCGAAACATTCACAGGCCTCGACACAGACATTGCCCCAAATTTAAGGCGGCTTCGCTGTACCGCCGAGAACATCGATTCAATTAGCTCCATGGCGAAAAACCTCTTCTCCCAAGCCATCAGCCACGCATCCAAGGGATCGGACGTCTGGGACACTTTCATCAAAACCACTAGGGAGCAAATGGTAAATAAGGTTCCCACTAAGCTACATCATCAACAGTTGCCCCTTCGTGGGATTCACTCATGTCCAGAAATGAAACTACAAAAAAGATTAGTAAATCAATTACTGAGACAATTGCTAAAGGACCCTACAAATCGTAGCTTGCAAACTGCCCTACAGGAAGCTAAAACAAAATTGAAACGGACAAAATGGGGCAATCAGCAGCGAAGGAACGAAGATCTATGGGTGAAACTAGTGCACGAGGGGAAGCAGAAGAACAGCTCCAGATTCTGGCAAATGGTTAAAAGAATACAGAATCCTGACCTTCCAGGTCAGAACTCGCACATAACTGAAGAAGTATGGTCGAAATATCTACTGGAGCACTTCAACAACGACGGAACCATAGACAAAGTTACTACAAATAAACCTTCTTTAACATCTACAAAGCATAACAAAAAAGTAAACCTCAACCACTACACCCCCACAAACCCCCGTGAAATGGGGGAATACACTGCCATGAATACACTAAAAATTGATAAACCTAAATCGGATAAAAACTTAACAAAAGCACCTGAGTCAGGGCCCAAGCCAATTCGCCCATCAGACATCCAACGACAAATATCAAGGGGGCGACCAACCGGAGCTCCTGGGCCGAATGGCTTACCACCTATGCTCTACAAATCAGATGCCGAATTTTGGACCGCAGCCTTAGCACCAGTGTTTAACAGTATCAGACTCACACAGATCCTTCCTGAGTCCTGGCACGGTTCAATCATTAGCCCGATACATAAACAAGGTAGCAAGAGGCTTCCAAACAACTACCGCCTTATTGCTCTCATAGACGTGGAGGCAAAATACTTTGCTGGCCTTATCCTGGAGGAGTTAACATCATGGGAAACTGAGAATTCCATCATGCCAATCAACCAAACGGGTTTCTGTAAAGGCCAAGGGACCACAACCAATCTAATGGCGCTATCACTGCTGATGGAAGCAGCAAAAGAAACTAAGTCATCTTTATTCTTTTCATTTATTGATTATACCGCTGCATTCGACCACGTGGACCGAAACAAACTTTGGATGAAACTGGACAAACTGGGAATACCTAAACACCTATTTGACGTCCTAATACTGCTCCACACAAACACCTGGATTAAAATTAAACTTGGGGCTGGAACACACCTTTCAAAACTCACAACAACAACAAAAGGACTGAAACAGGGATGTCTACTTGCACCGATTCTATTCAACCTTTTTTTAGCCGATTTACCTGGGCAAATAGAAAAATGCTCCAACCACGCACCGAAACTAGGGAAAATCATCCTCTCAAACCTGTTATATGCGGATGACCTGTTGTTGATAAGCCGGACCCCAATGGGCCTCCAACATATTTTGGACATAACCAATGCCTTTTCAGAAAAAAATGCACTACAAATAAACCTCAACAAGTCAAAGGTGATGACTGTGAATTATAAGAAAAAAAAGAACCCTTGCTGGTACTTGAATGGCGAAAAGCTTGACCAGGTCACAACATATAAGTACCTGGGAGTAATCCTGGACTCAAATAACACCTCGAGGGCGCAGTTTAAATCTTTGCGAGGGAAGGCTACAATGACTTATATGGCTCTAAAATCATTGAAGGGGAAAACTACCCGATCTGACACTTAAATCTCTTCTCGATCTATTGAGTGCCAAATTAAAACCGACTCTCACATACGGGAGTGAATCACACCACGGTAAGTATGCAGCGTTACTGGACACACTCATTGCCAATTCATACAGGGCTATTTTCAACCTTCCCAAGTACGTTTCCTTGGCTCAGATTCGATTAGAATTCGGTATTCTGAAACAAACTCTAGAGAGGCGGAGCGTATATGCAACAAATTGGCATAAAATTCGCAATGCAGATGCTGGATCTCTATGTGCAAACCTATGGGAAGAACTACTTCGGCACCGCAACCTCGCGCCGAGAGCCTACCTATATGAATCGCTCAAAGTTCTAGGCCTGACTGAAACCTGGGAAACATCAATCCATCTCTTGTCCTTTAAAAAAGTAGCTAAAAAATCAGCTAGCATCATCTCAGCGATAGACGACAAGAAAGACCTAGCAAACCGAGCACATGGATGGCTAACGGTGGGAGCCTATGAAAAACTGCGGCCACAAGCGTACTTCAGTATCGGCATGAAAATAAATGTTAAAGAAAAATTCCTAAAATTACGACTTGGTGTAATTCTCATACTTCCACATCTTCCACCTTTGGAGAGAAATAACCCTTCACATCAGTGTCGCATGTGCAAAACCGACAAGGAAGATATAATTTGCATCTGCCCCAGCATAAAGGACCTGAGGTTCAATCTCTTACGTCCTTTTTTTAACCTTTATGCCGTCCGGACTTGCAGACAGGCAGCCATATTGTGCTTTTCTACTAGCGACACTAAATTGAACTGTCAAGTTGTGAAGTTCTTTGACCTAATAAGAAAGAGACTTGCTAGATGGACTTTTTAATCCTATGATGCTAACCATATAACTGTTAATATCACTGTAATTTTATGCACCCTAATTTTTGTTACGTTTAAGCAACAATAACTATGGACATTTTTCAATTTTGTAAAGATTTTAATCAATCATATACAAATAAAATATTTACCTTAGATTTACCTTACCAATGCAATTTCACTCAAAAATGACACTACACCGGTAATTATGGAAAAATATGGTTTGCTTTATAAAAATAGTTTGGTTTTTCTATATCTCTTTTTCTTTTTACACCAATATTTCTCCTTATATTCCTCCTTACTTTGCTTAACAGGAAACACTTACAATTTCATTTCACATTTCTTTTGTCAATTTCATCAAAGTTCAATTCGGCTCCCTTCACATTTGCTAACAGAGCTACACAGTAAATGAGAGAGGGGAAGGGTTAAAAGAGACCAATCTACACAGTTCCTTCAGTAGAGCATTGGCATTCTAAAAGTGTTTCTAGGAACTTCCACAATTGATTCCTTTGACTTTTAACCCCCACCCCGCTCCAGGTAAACTGAATAAGGAATATATCCCGCACTGCAATCCTTGCACAGGATGATTTCCACTCTGTCCCCAAGCAAGTGTTAACCTCTCGTAGTAGCTCCTAGAGGACTTGTTACTGAGGAGGGATTACCCACTGACCCCGTTTCCTTGGAGCTTTATGCTCTAAATCAGTGTAACCCTTTTAAGCAGTCACCCTCAAAGGCTTCCACCTCTAGTCACAGGGCATTCTACTGCTACCACGGAGGGAGCCCTCCAGTCTTGCACAGATGGGGCAATTTAGAACACTCGGCCACGCTTCCAGCCGACCGGGTTACCCAGGAACACTCCTCCACTCCCTGACTTCTGCCGTTTGGATTCACGGCCCTCAGCCGTCCGGACTACAGGCGTCTCTGGAGTCAAAACCCGCTTCCCCAGTCACTCGACAACCTTTCCCCCCCCTTCCTCCACCTTACTTGGCAGAATGACGGAGAGCGAGGGCAAAGTCCCCCCCACGCTCGTACTCCGGCTGTTCTCCTCCCGGACTACGGGATCTGCGCACTCACGCTAGTAACGAAGGAAGGCCAGATGGGGGGTTGCCGGTGAACAAGTCACCCGCGCTGCTCACGCCGATTCCTCGTTGTAGGTGCTACTGCCCATGCGCGATGAGGTAGTGTCTCCACTTGGCGTCGCTTCAGTTGTGCGTGATCCCGGCTCACTTCCAGGCCTGCGCCTCAGCCAGCACTACTCCCGCCCCTCACAAGGCAGGCACCACGGAGCCTGCGTGAGGCTAAGCGCTCCTTTGCTCATGCGCAATTCCTGCCACTGACTCAGACAACGCAGGAAACCGCTACTCACTCGGATCTCCCTCACTTTAGTTGGTAAGGTGATCTGGCGATGGCCGAGGGGGCGGGAAAAAAGCTTCCTTCTGACAGCAACTCGTGAAGCAAGAGTCGAAAGGTCCACAGGGGCCAATTAGTGATTCCACCGATGCCTCCAAACAACCCAGTCTTAGCAAGAGGGTTTGGTCAGGGATAAACGGGGGAACGTCTCCATGAAGAGGCTGCCTATCGCACTGACAAGCTAACTTCTCCTTGCGCGTCCACCTCCCCTCACCACTGCCTCTCTCCTCTAGCTCAACAGTCTACACAAAATGGCTTCCAGACCTCTGCCCTTATATAGCCTGTCCACCCAGGGTCCAGTAGGGTCCAGAAGGTTCTAGATGGCTCTATGTTAATCTATGGGGCTTTCCAGGGGATGGCAGTTGTGACAGTTAGAAACCACCATTTTGTAGATCAAAGGGAATTCCAGTCAGGAAAAGGCACCTAGGCCTGAGGTAAAAGACCATGGGGGCAAAAGAGCATCTAACCCCAGGTCAACACCATAAAAAAATCCAGTGGACACAAAAAGATATAAAGGGGTATGAGGGGCAAAAAGGGGACAAAATAAATATTGAATAGGAGGGGCTACGCAAAAGGCCAGACAGGTTTAACAAAAGGTACCTAATAGTCCAGCATCTATGCTCTTAAGTAGGTGTACTATCCCACTTGTATCAGACATGTTAAAGATATGATGTACCATTTGTCTGAAATGGAGTGGGTAGTTCATTCTGACTAATGCCTGTATCTCAGCTGAAGACCTTGCAACCTAGAGATTCGACAGGACGCAACGGGTCAGACTCCCCCCTTTCCTCTCAGACCCCACACCTACCACCTGCGGAGTCCCCCGGGGCTCCTCCCTCAGCCCGACGCTCTTCAACTTCTACATGGCTCCACTTGCCCCCATCGTCAGAACCTACGGACTCAACATCGTGTCATACGCAGACGACACCCAGCTCATCCTCTCCCTATCCAACGAGCCCAACACCGCCAGACGCAACTTTCGAAAAGGCATGGAAGCCGTCGCCAAATGGATGAAAAACAGCTGACTACAACTAAACACCAACAAAACAGAAGTACTCATCATGGGCCCAAACCCTGACGCCTGGAGCGACACCTGGTGGCCCACCGCCCTCGGAAACCCGCCAACCCCCACAGACCACGCACGCAACCTGGGAATCATCCCGGACTCCGAGCTCAAAATGGACCGCCAGATCAACTCTGTCTCATCTTCCTGCTTCCACACCCTCCGCCTCCTTTGTAAGACCTTCAAATGGATCCCCCTCGAACACCGAAAGATAGTCACTCACGCCCTGGTCACCAGCATACTCGAATACGGCAACGCACTCTACGCCGGAATAAACAAAAACCTCATCCGCAAGCTACAGAACATCCAGAACGCCACCGCAAGACTGGTCCTCAACCTGCCAAAACACTGCCACATCTCCCAGTACCTGCGCACACTCCATTGGCTACCAGTCGAGGCGAGAATCACCTTTAAGATGCTCACCCACGCACACAAGGCCCTCCACGGCAGCAGACCAGCATACCTGAACAGCCGGCTCAAATTCCAACCACCCCAAAGGACCCTACGATCAGCCCAGCTCTCCTACGCCGAGGTCCCCCGCACCAGAAAGATCAGATCGGGAGGCCGCTCCTTCTCCTTCCTCGCGGCCAAAGCATGGAACGCCCTTCCGCTCCACCTCAGACAGACAACATCGCTCCCCATCTTCGCAAGAAACCTCAAAACCTGGCTCTTCGACAGACCCCCTCCTTGATGGAATGGAACCTGCACCCCCCCCCCACCCCTAGCGCCTTGAGACCCTTACGGGTGAGTAGTTGCGCTTTAACAAACTCTTGATTGATTGATTGATAGAGATCAAACATCGCTCGGGCTGAGGTTAAGGCCACATCCTTCTGTAAAAGTATAGCTTTCAGTCTGCTCCAAGAATCAAACCATATAAGGGAGGCTTTTAATGAAGGCCATTGCAGCGCCTCCCTGAGTGTGTGGGTCGGTGGAAACAATACTTGCATACTTCAATTAACTCTGAAACATACTGATATAAGATAAGCGATGCCTGGAAGCATCCCACAACAACCTTGATCATTCAGCATCAAATAACTCCCATTCGAGAGCAGTTTGAACACTGGATAAATCACGTCAGCTGGTGAGTCTTTTAAGTGACATGATAAGCTTGCAACCAAAGCATTACGAGCTCTGTGAAGCAAAATATCCTGGCAAATTAGAGACCCACTGAATGAATTCCCACAGTCTAAACCGCTGAAAAAGACTTCAGTGTCCCCCCATTCCTGCTGCTAAATGTGTACGGTAATTCCCAAGATTCATGGATGTATTACCTACCTAACGCTTCATACCTGCCTACTTTGGATACGGTAGACAATATTAAAATTGGAATGTTGTTACTGGCAATGTTAAAAGGTAATTGTTCCAATTTTGCAATGCGCTGCGTTGTATACTTTGCATCTCTTTGTGCCATATTTGTCTGCCTTTCTGTTAGAATATAGGCAGAAAACAGAGATGTACTGTTGATATATCGTCAGGGCACATGACCAGAGTGCAATGGTTGTAGAGTCCAGCTTAATAGTAGAATGGATCGTAACTGCGATTGCCCATGTTGAAGAATGGACAAGTCCTGTTCTACTATATCTATTGCAGAGGACACAATGTTGCCCAGTGAATAAATCCTGGATTTTAATGTGGTCATGCCATTGTTGACCACAGCCAAGACCTTTTCTAAATTAACCCTATCAATTTCTCACAATCTCTCCACAGCTTCCTGTTCAGAGGTCTTCCGTACTTTGTTGTAAATAGCATATACGAAGCGGTTACTACGTGGTATCCAGGGACCTAGCAAAACATTCCTTAGATCCACCTCATCTGCAAGTAAGGAGAAGTGTTGTTTCCCCTGGGACAGTGTTGAGGTTTTCAGCGAATCTAGCCATAACTTCCCAGCAATGTAGGATGTCATCTCTCCGGGATGTTCTCTTGTACATAGATTTGGTCCGGCCTATGGATACTAAACCCTTCTGTGGTACCCTTGAATCTCGATTGGCACCCATTTATGTCAATAGGTAAAACCAACCATCCCTTCCAATTTGGGTCTTGTGAATTGTATGAACCATCATGTACAATGTCATTTAGTGTATCCTTACTATGTTGTGCATAGTTGTGCCAAACCCCCCAAAAGTGTGTAAGTGGGGGAATCCAAGGTGTCTTCGAGTCCTTAATCTTGGCTGTCATTCAGAAAATTAATTTGCTGTAACTTTTTATTTGTGAACGCTTTTAAGTATTTTCATGCTTCTACCACTTTATGGCAGTGTAGAGTAGCCTACCGCTACTATTCTTAAGCACTTTTTCCCTTATTTTGTGCCGCTGGCATGCCATAGGCACAACAAAGGCAAGCCCATCTGTGCCCTTCCGCTCCTGGACGACGCCAGGTGCCAGAACCCCTGCTCAATGGATTAAATATAGGAGGGATGATCTTTTAACAATTCAGAAAAAGAGTAAGTTACCCATTTGTCGTCCTCTCTCTCTATCCCCCGAGTCAAAATTTATTAAATGTCAAAACTGCAAATTTGATCTCAAAGAGACCTTAAGAGATCAAGTGGGTCCTAGGAAATCTAGAAAACATCGGATAGGAAATGTGGAGAGGCAGGAGTCAAGGTTATGTTTGCTTCTTAACGCAAGATCTTTGATAAAAAAACAAATGAGTTTGCTGATTTTATGAAGCAATACAATACAGATATAGTTTTCCTTACAGGAACTTGAGCTGAAAAATCCTCTGACCCTCACCTGAATATTGCAATTCCCACTGGATATAACATCGAGCACCAGGACAGAATAGCAAGAAAGGGGCTGTGGTTTTGATTGTGTTTCAAAAAAGGCAAATTTTTATCCAATACTCCATCTGGATTGTGAGGCGCTTAGTTTTGCCTTAAAACTGGATAACAAAGTTACCTTCAAGTGGCCTAATGATTTATCGCCCGCCAGGTCAAAAATGCAGATTTTATTAATGGAATATAGGCTTTTATGGAATCCTATATTAATTACCCCAGTTTTACGCTGGTAGGCAACATTTTATGCCCAATTGTCAAGATAACAGTTTATGAACTGAGTCTTGCTACTTTTTTTTGTATTTATAGTGACCCCTGAAGAAGTGCAACTATGCACACAATGCATTGGGTTTTTTAACAAATAAACACTGTCCTGAACGAAGAATGCTTCATTCGTGTTTTCACTGAAAGGTCTGGATGGACATGGTGGGAACATTAGAAACCTGGACAAATGGCATGATCAGCCCGAGTGAGGAATATACTAATATGTGGAAAGATTTGAATAAAATATGGTATACTTGATGGAAAATGTGCCAGAAGGCATTGTGACGCTGTGCGACGGATTGGCGCGAAATGTCGCTCCATAATGGTGTTCTAATGATTTATCGCCCGCCAGGTCAAAAGGCAGTTTTACGCTGGTAGGCAAAATTATTTCGCATTTGGAGTTGCAGAATAATTCAGGCACAAACAGTTTAGTTGATATTCCTTAGAGTTTTAATTTAAATCTTTGCCTTGCCAACCATACTCTGTACGGTATATTCATTAATAATAGGGAGTTAAAAATTGAGAAGGGTCTGCCAGTAGTATGGTCGGATCATAAGTCCATTCTTTTTACACTTGGCTTTTCCCCTCATAATGCTACAGATAGCAACAAACTTAGAAGCCTAAACTATAGGCCTTGGAAAAAGCTCAACGTTGAAGAACTGAGGGACATACTCTCCAATACCTATCCTGTGTTTTATGGCAAACCAAATAATGCAGCAGTGACTTATACTCAGTGGCTAAACTCAGCAGCACTAAAATTGGTGTCAGAAAAGACAGTGAAAAGCTACAGAAAGTACCCGTCTGCTACAAGGTTTTCAATGGAGCTCAAGGTCTTTCAAGGAAAATGCCTGATGCAAGAGCGCCGATGGACAAAAGAATATTGTATAAACAAGAGGGTTAAATATCAAGAACTTCTGAGACAATACAAAGGTCTAATAAAAACTGCTAAAATTACATTTGTTTTGGAAAACATAAGTACAGAAAAAAACTCAAGTAGAGAACTTTTAAAACTATTAATTCCCTATCTAAACCAAATACTGGGTGCTCCGGTAGTCCGGATGAGGCATTTTGCAAAAAGCTGGCAATTTTTTTCCAGTCTAAAGTCTACTCTATCTATCAAGATTTTTTGCCTTCTCCAAATTCATTTGACGTAGATGATTCTTCAACACACATGAAGGAGTCTGACCTGCAAGGTATTGTTACCTCTCCAGAATCTCCTAAATTTAATGGTTCTTACACTTTTACTAAGAAAAAATTCATTAAGTTCATTGATATCACCAAATCTGGGGCTCCATCAGATCCCTGTCCACCACTGGTTCCCAAGCAAATTGCTAAGGTGGTTGCTGGCCCGCCTATGGAAATTTTGAATGAAAAACTGATCTCGACCCCTCACAGTATGGCTTTAGAGCAAACAGCTGTACGGAATCGACCCTGGTAGCAGACTCAGATGAAGTTAGAATGGTAGTTGACAGGGGTGGAAAAGCGGCACTGATCTTACTAGATGTCTCTGCTGCTTTTGTCATGGTCCGCCATCCACTTCTCGTAAAACGTCTCCATCAGCTTGGGTTTAGAAACTCAGCTTTGACTTTGCTAAGCTCACTCTTGAGCAATAGTCAGCAAAGAGTGAAGATGGGGGATGTGAGTTCAATGGCCTTCTCTTTGCCCTGTGGTATCCCTCAGGGAACCTGACTCAGTCCCTCACTGTATAATGTATATGCTAGCCCCTTATTAATCTCATTCAAAGTCAAGGACTAGCTGTGTTCTCCTACACCAATAATACATAGATAAAGAGGCTAGAAATTACAGCAACTGTATGTCCCAAGTGGCATCGTGAATACAGAATATTTGTCTAAAATTGAATACAGAAAAAACTGAAGTGCTGCTTTTTGGTAAGGAAAACTCTTTTTGGAACGACTCATGGTGGCCAATTAGCCGAGGCACATTACCTACTCCTGTCTAGAAAATTCAAAATTTAAGAGTCATATTTCATACTGAGCTATCTTTTTCCAAACAAATACATTCTATTACATTGTCTGGTTTTTTTGGAGCAGCGGACTTAAAAAAATCTTCCCATTTATCCCCATGACCTTCAGAAGACAGTTATATCAGCTCTTATTTTCTCTAAGCTGGATTACTATAATTCCTTGTATCTGCATGCTCAGAAGTGTGTTATACGGAAGCTGCAGGCTTTGCAAAATTCAGCAGCGAGAGTACTTTTAATAATTCCTAAATTTAGCTCTGTGTCTGAATCACTACAACATCTTCACTGGCTCCCAGTGCAGAAAAGGATGATCTTCAAGCCCATGTGCATGGTTCACAAGGCCCTTTTTCTGACAGGTCCAAAGTACCTACAAGTGCTTCTCCTGGTATTTGCCAAGTAGAAACCTTGGATCAAGCTCTTTACACTTTAACACTTTCTGAGTAAACAAAGCTAGATGGGGTAGTGCTTTCTTCATATGTGCAGGCAAATGGTTGAACCTACTCCCTCACTCGCTGCGAGGGCATGCATTTCTGATGCAATTTAGGAAGCAGCTCAAAACTTGACTGATCATGAAAGTAGTAGAATAGGCTGCTGTATGTACTAGATTTGGTCCTACCAACTTTATATGTTCTATTTTCTGCCTTCTCTTTCTTTTATCTTGCTCTTTTTCTTTAGCGCTACAACAACCTCGGGTATGTGCGCCCTTTATAGATTTATTTTCCTTCATATGAGGCATGCTCTAAATAAAGCCTCATTTCCCTGAACTTGCCAATCTTTATTTCCCCCGACAGTTTTTGTGTCTATGGTGTCCTTCCAATAGTCAAAACCCTGTAAAGACAGCTGGGAAATAAAGGAAGCAGAATATATTGGTTTTGTGTTAGTGAGCATATTTTTCTTTTTTCAGGTGTAGGCTCAACCTTATAATAATAAGATGTTGGGTCTGAAATGTTAAACCAAGAAAAATAAGCAAACTTCTGTGCAAACGTTTGTGAACAACCTTTTGGTGCTGTAGAGCAATATTCCCATTGATGAAAAGTGAAAACATCACGTGGCATATTTAATATGTGCAAGAATTTATGACCATATTGTTGGTAACAATAGATGGTGTCCAAATCAGATCTATCATCATACAATTTGTACGTAGAATTTACAGTTTTAAAATCCCAATCATCAGGGAAAGTACTGTAGGTGATGATATCATTCAAAGAAAATTTGAACAAATGTAGTATTTTCAAAAGTTCAGTGGGACCAAATACATCATATGAAACCCTATCCCAAACTATTCCTTCAGGAACAGGAAGTGCTGTAATGTTCACAAAGGACATGTCTCTTTGTTCATGATGAGATGATGCATGTGGTTTCCAAACCAAGTTCACATGTGGGACTGTGGAGCCTTCTGGGAGATAGTGGCCATTCCAGATGCAGGAAAAATACAGTCACTACACCGATCCCTAAGACTAGTAAAAGTAGACCAATTGCAATCCAGAGCTGTAGCCATGGAGAAACAAAGTAATACTTTTTCAGCCAAAGATAGAGCTCATGTATTTTTTCTTTGTGGGAAACAGAAGCTGGCGTTGACTCAAGTTCACTCGGATCCAGAGTAAAGGTATCAAAATCGGTGAAGTGGCCAGATTCTGTTTGATCTATCTTTGGCAGCACAGCACGTCTTGTTGAACTGGCAGATGACTCGTTGCAAGACATATTCACATGGATATCGGTATTAGGCCGAATTGAGATTTTTGTTTCATTTGTGTTTTGTTGCTGTTCAATTTCAAGAGGCACAAGTTCCCTTGCATTGTTGGTAACTCCAATTCTTCATATAGTAGAATCTTCAAATGTTATTAGTCTTTCTGTCTGAACTGTGGAACAGTGCTTTTACAACGCATGACTTTACAACGCAAAATTGCAACGCAGATGTCATTACAACGCAAGTCTTTACATTGTAAGTATTATTTTTTTATATTTCTTTCTATTTTTAAAATTTTAAATAATTTAGGAATATTTAATATTTTTTAAATGTACATTATTAAATGATTTTTATCCCATTAATACTCAAGTAACAAATAAAATTAATATTTTGTATAGTTATCAACCAAATTGTATTACAATTAATACTCAAGCAACATTTAAAAAAAAAATGAAAAGTAACAAATTAAAAAAATAGAAAATCTGTTTCAATAATGTATAATTAATACTTAAGTATACATTAATAACTGACGGTATATATTAAATAATTTGATTATTTTTAAATAAAATTATTTACAAATTCATACTCAAGGAACATTTTCAATAAATGAAATATGAGTACATTTAATTGATTTCTTTTAATATATTTATGTATTAAAAATATAATACTCAAGTAATAAAAAATAACTGAAGGTATATATTAATTAATTTGATTAATTAAAAAAATATTATTAATACAATTAATACTCAAGTAACATTTTTAATAATTGAAATATGAGTAAAGTTAATGTGTTATATTTAATATATTTATGTATTTAAAATATATATAAAAAAATAATAAAGTATAATATAAATAAAATAATATTCTAGTAATAACATAATATTTTTTTTAATGTTTTGCAATATTAATTAAAATGAAGAAAATAAAATGAATGCATTAGTATTATTCACTAAGTTATAGAAAAAATATAAAAAAATAAATGTTCAAAATATTAAATCCAATTAGACAAAAAAAAATTTAAGTATAAAATAATTAAACATTTGATTAAAACTGAAGTATAATTTATTAGGTAATGGAATGTCTGTAAAAAAACTAATTTTAAATGAATCATTACATTCTTTACATTAATATTCAAATAACATTTAAATTATTAATAGAATATTGATTAATTTATAGATGATTGAAAATAATATTAATTAATATGAAAAATAAATTATAGAAAAAAAGAAAAATTTCTAGGACATGAATAAATAAATTTAAAAAAAACAAAATTGTAAAGAAATTTAAAAAGTCTTAAAAAGTTTGTTTAAAAAATAAAAAATGACATTTTCCCACGCTTTTGTATTGAATTCAATGGAGAGTTTTGTCCTTCATTTATTTCCATAGTTGAAGGTCTGAATCCCGCGGAACTAATTTGCAAGCTGCTTAAAAGGTATAATAGAGATGTTTGGGATGGAAATGGAATAAGCATAGAGGTAAGTACTATTTATCATTATTAACTATGATATAAAATCTATAAATGTTTGTAATTTAAAATAATAACATTATAAAAATCAAAGACACAAAAGTTTTACTTTTACATTTTTTATTACAAAAATATTATATAGAATATAACATTTTTTAAATGTAATGTAACATTAATAAAAATGTTTTAATATGTTTATTATAAAAAATATAAGAAATAGTCCTTTCTTCATCTTTGTAGCTCCTGATAACCTCGACGCGTAAACGTCCATGCAAGCGGCCATTTTCAACAGCGTCGATGGAGGAAGCAGCAGGAAGCTGATCTGCGCTCAGGTAGGAAACTCTTTAAACTTTATTTATAAACATTAGAATGTTAATTTGTATATATATATATATATATATATATATTGTAAAGAAAGGATAAGGAGAGGTTGCATATGATTAATGTAATGTTTACGTTGTAATTTCAGCATGTCGCCGATCATGTTAGTAGAGTATGCCTTTGTCGGGTCACTGTAAATAATAGGTTAATGTTATTTAAGGATGTATTTTGTAAAAGAAAGGTGAATGGTAATTTTATTTTAGGATGTTTGACTATTTATTACTTAAAGGAAAGTTATAATTTAAAACGCATTGTTAAAAAATATCTAAAAGAATTTTGAATACTTGTTTTTGGAATTAATTTGGAGATCGAGTTTGAAAGACAGCTGGTTTCATGGATTTTGGATTATTTGGGTGATCTAGTTGGAATCAACTTTGTTTTCGGGAATTGTGGTTTTTATGGCGTTTATACATTTTGAAAATATGGGCTTTCGGGAAGTTTTGAAACCTTGCAAGGTGGACATAGTAAGAACAAGTATTTTTAGAACTTAGTATTATTTTCAGGATGGATTTAGAAAGTTTTTGGATTTCGGGCACGTTGTTTTACTTTCAGGATGCACATTGAATTTGGAAACGTATCCAGATTAATTTTGAAAGAATATGGATGTCGTGGATTTTGGATTATAATCTGGATGCACATGGACTTTGAAAAAACATGGATCTCGTGGAGTTTGGATTACTTTCGGGATGCATATGGACTTTCGAAACCTTTACAAATGGTCTTGGTAAGAAAATGGATTTCAGTGGACTTTGAATTATTTTCTGGATGGAGTTGGAAAGATCTTGGATGTCGTGGAATTTGGATTACTATCTGGATGCACATGGACTTTGAAATCTTTTTCAGATGGACTTGGAAAAAACATGGATTTCGTGGAGTATGGATTACTTTCAGGATGCATATGAACTTTGGAAACCTTTCCAAATGGACTTGGGAAGAATTTGGATTTCGTGGGCTTTGAATTATTTTCAGGATGGAATACTTCTAGGATGCACTTTGAAAGTAAAAGGATTTCCTGGACATTGAATTAAAGAATACAAATTTCGAAAAAAGGAAGATGGATTTTCATGAAAAAATAATACTTTTGAAGACATTGATTTACACATGGGTTTCGATTTTGATTTGGAAACAAGAAGATTAATGAGACTCAAAAAGAAGCCTTTTTTTGGAATATGTTGTATTTGAATCAAGAAGATATTTTTTAAAAGAAAATGAATGCATTTTTTAAATTATAAACAATGGATTTTAAAATAAGGAAATTAAAATAAGGTGAACTAATTGGAAAAAAGAAAAAAAAAATATTTATAACATTCTTAGATTGCTTGGGTTTTCGGATTTTGCAAAAAAATTGATTTCTTTTGGGGAAACAAGATGAAGAAAAAGAAAGAAGACAACTACAGGTAAGCTGACCCAACGTTAATTTAAAAAAAATAATTTTGAAAAATGTGATTGCCAATTGAATTGAAACGTTTACATAATTTGGTTAAAAGCAGGAAAGTAAGGTGTAAATTATATTTAGAAATATAGAATGTTAGCAACATTATCAAGGTAGTCTAAAGCCACACACAACGAAAACTGTTGTAGGATAGCCAATAGTCTATCAGACATTTCCTTTGATTTTTTGGAAATAAGTGGGTTTAGGTTACCAGTTAATGTTTGAGAGATTCTCATTTCTTGAAAACGTTGTTCCTTCTTCAAAGTTTCTAAATGAATAGAAGTAAGGGTGTGGTTTGCCAATTGTATGGTTGAAGGAGTTATGCCATCCCTCTATGGCATTGTTTGTTTTTGCTTCTCCTTCTAAACAGCTTGTGTAGCAGTTCCACCACTCCACATGGAAACGTGGCTTCCTCCTGCGACCTGATCTGCTTAGATGCCCAATCCATGTGTCCTCAAAATAATTTAGTAAGGGTGCCAATTTATCTTCATTTTAGTTATAAATTTCGGATTCTGTGATTGCAGTGTAGTACTCGACTCCACTTTCAGGAGGAACAAAGCAAAGATCTGTTAGTTTTTTTAATTCGCACTGTAGTTTGCTATCAGTTGAGTAATCTGCAACCAGGAATGTTTTTTGTAGTGTCCGCCAGAATGCCTGGGAAAAATGAAAAAAACATCCCTGAATTTGGGTATCCGTGTACATTTTAGTGATCACATTGATCATACTCAATTCAAAATCAACAATTATCTTCCTAGGACTTTTATTGGATGTTTTGCTTTTAATCACCGATAAAAGCTCAGTGTAGGTTGCAAATTGCTTATCAGGTAGCAAACTATATACTAAGGGAATTACATTGTGGTTAATCTTGATGTGTAATTTTGGGTGAAAGGATGGGGTGTACTTTTAAACGTCCCATCCATCTTCCAAATGTCACTGTTCTCTAACTTAACAAGGTTGCGGGGTGTACTAAAGATAAGAATACATTTATGAGGGTTTTGAATGTCATGCAGGAGGAAAGGTTCATTGGAAAAAGAAATAGTGAGTTCATCAGGAATTTAAATGTCAGAAAAGGTATGAGGAGTTGTAGTATGTGTATTACTTGCCTGCTTTTGTCTTTGAATAATTCTTCGCAAAATGGGAATAATAGGCATACTACTAGCAACATGACTGGGGACATGCTATGCAACCTCTCTTAAAATAGATCCAGTAGTTTCATTGGAGGTGCATGCAATTTCTTTCATTTCATTTATTGTTTCCCTTACATCAATCTCCATTGCAGAGGCAGAGTGGTTATGATCTGTTGTTTTAATAATGGTTTCACCAAGGGTAACCGCTCTGCCACTGCAATGGGATGAGTAATGTTGCACACACCTCCAATGTCTACATGGTTCACTTATCCTTTCTTTACAATATATATATCCAGCATGTTTTAACAAGCGGTTTCCCTTTTTAGATTTAATGTAGGATGCAGTTTCTTGAGTTGACATTATCTGTTAAAAAAATAGAAAAAAAATAAATTAATATGTGAATTTTTTGATGTTAATCTTAAATTACACTATCACACACTTTCCCTACTGCTGAACCTTTCTGGAGGTAGAATAGTAAATTACAAAACCCTAAACTATCCCTCACTTTTCATGCTGCTGCATCTTCTTTGAGTTAGAATACTAAATTATACCCCTAGACTATCACTCACTTTCCCTTCTTCTACACTTTCCTGGAGTTAGAATAGTAAATTACATCCCTCTCTATCCTTTACTTTTCCTACTGCTGCTCCTTTCTGGAGTTCCAATAGTAAATTACACTCCTACACTTTCTCTCACTTTCCCTGTTGCTGCGCCTTATTTGAGTTAGAATAGAAAATTACACCCCTACACTATCCTTCACTTTCCCTACTGCTACACCTTCCTGGAGTTTGTATAGTAAATTACAACCCTACACTATCCCTCACTTACCCTACTTCTGCACCTTCCTAGAGTTAGAATAGTAAATGGTACCCGTACACTATCCCACACTTACCCTACTGCTGCACCTTCCTGGAGATAGAATAGTAAATGGTACCCCTGTAACTGGGAGGAGGGGTGCGCCCCCCCTGTATAGGGCAGATTTGGGCACTAACTTGCTGGTATTCAGGCCGCGCCCCACTAACGGAAGCACAGGCGTGTCAGCATCAGGTAGGCGTGGCGAGGCGGGACAGCGGTGGGCGCGCAGGCGTGAGCTGCTGGAGAGCCGGAGAGCCGGAGGTGTGCGACCCGCGACCCGCGGAGGTTGCGATACTCAAGGCCGCTGAGGGTCGGAGGCAGGAACAGAGGTTGAGCAGGTGTTGATCGGTGAGTTAGTCGACGGCAACACGCAGTGTGCTGTGCGCTCGAGCTAAGCCTGTGCTGAGGGCGCGGGCGCGGGCTGTGGGTCGCGGGTTGAGAGGCGGGCTGAGAGGCCTGCTGCCTCCCTCCCTCCCTCCTCCCAGCCTCCCTTCTGTCGTGCCGCCCCAGTTAACCCCCTCCACAGCAGTACACCACCGCAGTTGCCTGCTCCCTCCTGACGCCTTAGCGCTGCTTAAGCTGGAAGTGCCGCTAGTGCTCCTGCTTGGGTGCTGCTTTCTCTCACGGTCCCCTTGTTGTTCTCTGGTTGCTACCTCGCTCTGCCCGGCTCCCACTGGCTTGCGTGCCGTGCTCTCCCTGTGGGCCTTGCTCGTCAGCCAGCCAGCTCTGCTGTCGGGCTGTTGCTCCCAGCTCTGGGGCTGCTCCCCCTGCCCTTCATACCTTGCGTCCACCCAGGCCCAGTCCAGCGGTGGCCAGCTCCGCTGCCCCCTCTGCCCATCCTGTGAGTCAGCCTGGTCGTGCCACTTAATTGTGCGATCGTTGATTGACTCCGGATAGGGCGTGAGGGGAGCGGTGTGTGGGGGCCGTTGCGGGTCAGTGCCTTGGGTGGGGGAGGTGTCGCTGAGCGGGGGGTGCCTTTATACCTAGCACTGGTACTAGTACCCACAGCAGCACGGGTGGCGGATAAGATACCTCACACTGCTGAACCCTCCAGCTTGCTAAGCGACTCCACCTACTACCCTGTTAATCAGCCTGCTGGGGACTGGACAACCTAAAAACTAAAAGCTCTATCCCCTGGCAGTGCTCTGTGCCCCGCACTCGGAATCCAGAACTCGGAATTTGGAACCAGGCATTCCTTTCAACCAGGAACCAGGAACCATGAGATCAGGGAAAGTAAGGAAGGCCGCAGCAGTCCCCAAACGGAGAAGACCCAAACAGCCTGTTTTGACAGAGGAGCCCCTCCCGGACAGTCAAAAAATGCCTAGAACCCCGCAAGAAACAGCAAAAGCGCCAAACGCACCATCGACCGATGGTACAGACCGACACAAGGACAGCACCACGGATATGCCAAAAGTCTTAAAATCCTCGACCTTGTTGAATTATTTTAAAAAAGACCAAACAACCAGTACCTCATCCCTTCAGAGGCAGTCCCAACCCTCGGAGGGAAGGAGGCCTGGAGTCCGGTCCGAGCCAGCCGACTTAAGCACACCCCCCAGCATTCGTCTCCCTCCCAACCTTGGCCTTTTGAAAGCAAAAAGCTGGTCCAACCCCCTGGAGTCTATATCTTTGGATCCTCACCCAGCGCACAGCCCAGGGATTATGGGGGAGATGTAACTCTTAACCATAACCGTAACCTTAATATAAATTGTCAAGCCCAGTCGTTACTGGGTCAGCTGTCTATGCCCTCCGTGGTGGACATAGAAGTATTAGGCCACTTGGCACCCCAGCTGGCGGACCAACAACCTGCTTTAAGCCCATGCCTCGACCCTACACAGCCATCGGAACCCCAACAATCACACACCAACCAAAATTTGGTCCTGCCAACGTCTCCCCTAAAGACCTTTCCTAGTCAATTAACCTATGTACAAATCCACGGCCAAAGCACCAATGAATGCATGAATAATATTCAATCGCCGGTCAACTCGCAAAATATAACAAGCCCAACGGAGTTGACAGCCGCACAAACCTCCAATCATATTTCACTACTCTCACCTGGAGTCATTATGTTATCACCACAAAAACAGTTAAAAATGACTGACCCAAGTGAGCAGTTTCTAGCAGATTTGTCAATCTTTTTTAAGGATACAAAAAACTCTCCCAATTCAACCCCAAACTCAGCGCTTAATAAAAACCTTCACAACGAAGAGTATGTAGCAAGCAGTGTCTGGCCACAACTTCTTCAGACTTTCGAACATACAGTCACCGCTTTAAATTACCATTCGGAAAAACTGGAGGTCCAGGTCGACCTTTTAAACACCTTAGCACTTTTTACGTCTGGGATCGACAACAAACTTGATAAATTAAATAACTTAATATTAGGGGCGCAAGCATCCTCGAAGCTTGTTCAATCAGTTTGTTGTTGCTCCCCAATCATTGATTCTCTCTCTTCACTTCCAGAACTTCTATCTAGCATCATCAAGGAAGTCAAATGCATGAAGGGAGGCAACTCATCCACAAACCTTAGCCAGCATCACCAAAATCAGCCTGCACCGCTCCAACACCCTGCAAACTCTAGGTCTACCATAAACGAAGAAATAGAGTTACCGATGGAAAGGTCCCATGCATAACCCAACACAAAGGGCAGGGGATCAATGGGCAATCAGAATCCTTACCAACAAGCGCCAAACCGAAGATCGAAAAAGGTGGGGGTACGTGCGGGCACCCAATCAACCCGTCCCACTTAGCCGCAGGGCCGAAGAATAGTCCAGGTTCTTTGAATGGGTCCACACGTGAAGAAGTATCAGCCCCCCAACCACCGCGCAGCAAGAGAGAGCGCAAACGCCTAAGGAAAAATAGAAATAAAACCAGGGCCCCCACCCACACTGCACACCGGCAGTTTTTCCCCATCTCTGAGAAAATGCCAAACAACAGGAAACCCTAAGTGAGTCGGGTGCCTCGTCACCCCCGACGAATCGTCATAAAGAAATGACTGGGCCCGCCACCGAACAGGGCATGACGAGTGACCCTGCTCCAAGCAAATCAGCTATGTAGATAGTAATAAATGAGCCTAGTACAGCCACAGAAACCTTAAAGTTGAAAATCAACGAAACCAACGAGCCTAAGCTAATGAGGCCGATGACAAAACAAGAAAAAATCAATCAACCGCTGGCCCCAACCACCGCTGGAGTGGATAATGCTATATCACGAATGACCTACAAAAAAACAATTCACAACGATCATGTGAAGCAGCCTAGTTCTGCACAACAACCATGGAGGACCCCCTATCTGCAGACTGACCAGAAGCACGAAATAGATGTAGGGCAGCAGCCCAATGAAATAATCACGTCTGAGCACGCGACAAAAAATGACATGCCACACTATCAGCTCCTGCTGGCCCCGGAATACAAATCAAAGGGCCGCCAAGATATTCTCAATAGATCAAATATATTAAAATTAGTGGTAGGCATCCCGGGGCTTGAAGGGCTGACCTCGGAGGACATTGATTCCATAGAGTTCCTCCCCCCCAGAGGCACTCAACCATCCGAGGTAACCTTGGTGTCATTTAAGATGGCCAGATGGGTGGGAGTCTTTCTGGAACATAAGTGCACACTGCGAAATTGGGGTATCAGAGTCTACCCATACTCCACCCCTGGCTATCCCACCTCCTTGCTTCCTCAATTGCCGCCGCCGCAGCAAGGTGCCAGCACTGGACAGGCTGCAAAAGTTAGACCATATTCGATTTTAAAAAACGCCTCTGGGCCACCAGTTCATTGTAAGACTTTGCAAACAGAGGTCCACAAGGTTGATCCTAGTCAGGGTTGGTGGTGGCTTCCAGGCATCTTGTCATCCAAAGGCACAGAATGAACCCCAGTGGCAGGGCACCCGCCCATGACAAACAAACCTCTGGGTGCACCAACAAGGCCCATAGCATTTCCCATCATAGATGAATGTCACGGATATGCTACATTCTCAATGTGCTCTTGGAACATCAGTGGGCTTCACCAAATAATCGAGAACCAGGAAACTTCATCCTTCCTATGTGAGCATACAGCAATAGCCCTGCAGGAAACCTGGGCAACTAATGGCCACCCTATTATTGGATTTATTGAATTCTGGAACCCAGCCCTTAGGGATAGTCCCTATGGTCACACAAAAGGTGGACTATCAATCTATATCTCCACCAACTTAAAAAGTACAATTAAACAACTACCCATTAAAGAAGATTGGGTATTAGGGGTCAAAATCGATCGGTGGCGACATCTGCGTTCGCTAATCCTTTTAAATGTGTACATCAATCCAAATCCTCGCACCAAAAAAGTCCATCTGGCCCGCCTTATAGAAATTATGAGCAACTTTGCGGTTGAGCAGCCAAATTCCGACTGCATCGCCACGGGGGACTTGAACACCTACCTATTTCAGGGAAAAACAGCAGAAACCGATGAGCACCTTCTTTTCAACATCACAGAGGCCGTAACCCAAACCAGACCACCTAACCAAGCGTACAGTCAACTGGGAGTACTCTGTGTCTCGAGACTCTATAGTGCAGGCTTCCTGGTAATGAATGGCAGGTCCGCAGGCGATACTCCGCCAAATTGGTCTTGGTCAAATGGCAGCAAACATTCCCACCTAGACTATACTATCTGCAACGCTGACCTGCTTTACTACCTAGACACTTTTTGCATCCTCCCTCGCACCGAAAGTGACCACAGGCCCCAGGTTATCTCCCTCAACACAAAGCCAGAGTTTTACAAACCAGCGCCCCTAACTTGCAAGGGAACACACACCGAAAACCTAAAGCGACTGAAGTGGAGCGACGACATCAGCCCCGAAATTCTACAAGTGAGTATGGATTTTATAAAAGGTGGCAACAATTTTGACGCCTCACCGACCGTTACATGGACGAGGCTCTGCTCCCATCTGACCAGCAGTTTTTCATCTAAAACGCAGGGTCATAGCCGAACTCAGTCTTGTAAGTTTGAAGTATCCATAAAAACAAAATCGCTTAAAAAGGCAAGAAACAACGCGCTACGGCTACTCGTTAAATCCCCTGGGAATAGCGAGATCCTGAAAACTTATCACAGAACCCAAAAGGCCTTTAGGCTGGCGATCACTGAAGATAAGCGGACCCACGAAAATCAATTCTGGTGTAAACTGGTGTGGGAGAGTAAGAGAAAAAACCCAAAAAGATTCTGGTCCTTAATCAACAACTCGAATTTGAGTTCCTCGAGCCTGGGATCTGCAAACATTGTAGAAGCAGAATGGGTCAATTACCTCACGGATCACTTCAAGTCTCAAGTCCAACCAGACCCCGAAGGACATGGTCCGCAAGGAGAAACGGGCACGAGTCTCGGCCCCTCAGGGTGCACTTCTACCACGCCAAAACATTTGTCTGACGAGACTTACCAGGTGACCGAAGACAGGGTCATCATTGCAGTGACAAAGGCCAGAAAAGACGGAGCTCCAGGGCCTAATTGCATCCCACAAAAACTCTTCAAATCGGACACAACCTTTTGGGCCGGACTGTTAACAAACCTTTTTACCTACTCATTGAGAACTGCAACAATCCCAGACTCATGGCGGGGTGCAATAATACACCCCATCTACAAATCCGGTTCGCATGCTGTCCCCAATAATCACAAACTTATAGCCCTCCTGGATATTGAGGCAAAACACTACGCAGGGCTCATCTTGGAGGACCTGAGGCATTGGGTAAAAGATCATAACCGGGTGCCAATGAACCAAACCGGGTTCACTGCCAACTCGGGGACTATGACCAATTTACTAGCGGTGTCTTCCATTGTCGACAAAGCCCTATCTACATCTAGGTTTGTGTTTTGTTGCTTTGTCGACTTCAAAGCCGCCTTTGACAGGGTCCCCAGGGAGGCCCATTGGGAAAAGCTGAGGAAGTGGGGAATCCCAGACAAATTGTTGAATGCAATTATCGAACTGCACACACGCACTTGGGTTCGAGTAAAGTTAGGGAACGGCACGCATGTCTCGCGAAAAATTTCAACAACCAGAGGCGTTAAGCAGGGATGCGTGCTGGCCCCTCTCCTTTTCAACCTATTCCTGGCCGACCTACCTAGCACCCTGGATGACGTTAACAGTCACCCGCCAAAGGTAGGGGGTACGGCATTAAGTAATCTCTTATATGCCGATGACCTGGTGCTGTTCAGCCTCACACGGGTGGGGTTGCAAAGGCTCCTTGACACACTGCTGCAATACACAATTAAGAACAAACTAGAAGTAAACTTGAAGAAAACCCAGGTAGTTCCGTTTGGGAAGAAGCGATTTGTCGGAGGCGGATGGTCATTTAATAACAATGGCCTAGTCGCTGGCAAGTCGTATAAGTATCTGGGGGTTCATCTAGACGCTAGGGGCAACCTTAAAAAACAGAGCGACGAGATCGCAGTCAAGGCAACGACGCTCGCGGTGTCATTGACTAAGCTCTCGAAAAATCTGTCAGGTCCCACTCTGTCACCCCTTCTGGAAGTCTTGAAAGCAAAAACGGGCCCCACTCTGTCGTATGGCATAGGGATATTTAAGGGCAAAATGAACACCGTTTTAAATCAGCACACAACCAAAATTTATAAAAAGGTCCTTCGGTTGCCATTCTCTGCTTCCCCCCCACAGATTAGACTAGAGATGGGGTTACTGAACTATGATGCCTCCAGTATCGGGGTATTTCTTAACCTTTGCCACAAACTAAGACAATCTGTACCAGGCACACTAGAGTCCCTAGTCTGGCTAGAAATAAGTGCGAAAAATCCAGGAGGAACATTTGGACGTCTTTTTAAGGACTACATTGAAAAAATATCAGCAGATGGTCTCTGGGTCCTTAACCCTAGTAAGTCAGCGTTCAAGCTTGCAATTAAAAAATGTGTAAGAACGCTATCACTTACTAGTGACAAAGCACTGTTTGCAAAACGAAGCCACGCATGGGCAGTTATTAATTCTTATAACCGCCTAACCCCAGCCTCCTACCTCTCCAGCCCATACTCATTGTATCTAAAACGCAGTTTCACAGCAATTAGAATGGGCAATTGGCAATTTTTGCAAAACCTACCCGCTTGGCGTCGCACGGAGGAGGATACAACATGTAGAGGGTGCGGCGAAGCAGCAGAAACGCTACTGCACGTGGTCTGCATCTGTCCAGCATTTGATCTTCAACGTAGGTCTAAGTTGAGGGGGGAATGGAATCGGCTGGGTGTTCGGTCTTGTAGGCAAGCTATCATTGCGGCTTTGAGCCCAGACAACACAGACCTAAACATAAGGCTGACAAACTTGATCCAGCTGGCATATCGCAACTTTAAACAAAAGTGACCAGCTATAGCTTTTCCCTAACCTTTTTTTTTTTTAAATTAATCAATGTTCTTAAAACAAATAATCTCAAACCATCAGATAATCAGAGACAAGAACAGCTAAATACCTTTTTAGGACCATGGTTTGTTTTATGTAATTACAGATCAGGGGATCAGTTTTAATAATATTTGTAATTAAAAGACCAAGGAAGATGATTATGCATGCTTCTGCTGTGTATTTGACTGTCTGTATTGCTTTTAATACTTGTAAACAACATGAATTGGGAATTTCTCTTTTAAAGATATTTGTTTATATCTAAATAAAGATATTTTACTTACTTATAAATGGTACCCCTACACTATCCCACACTTTCCATACTGCTACACCTTCCAGGAGTTAGAATAGTAAATGGTACCCCTACACTATCCCACACTTTCCCTACTGCTACACCTTCCTGGAGTTAGAATAGTAAATTACACCCCTACACTATCCCTCACTTTCCTTACTGTTGCATCTACCAGGAGTTTGAATAGTAAATTACACTCTTACACTATCCCCCACTTTCCCTACTGTTGCACCTTCCTGGAGTTAGAATACTAAATGACACCCCTGTAAGCGGGAGGAGGGGTGCCCCCCCCTGTATCCTGGAATGCGCCTATAAACTGTGACCCCCCCTCTTCTCTCAACAGGTTGCTGCGAACGCGAGCTGGAACCAAGGGGTGGACCAGTACAGCTGCGACGAGGAAGATATAGATCACGGCCCCTTTAACTGGTCCCGACCAGGTGAAGAGGAGGAGGGGCATGACATCACTATAAGGGATGCCCCGATGCCGGAACAGGTGTGTCTATACACCGGAGGAGCGGTCAGAGTGGAGAAGAGTGGAGGTGAGGCGTGGAGCAGCGGATTCGAGAGGACGAGAGGAGCGACGTGGAAAGGAGACGAGGCGTGGAGCGGAGGGGAAGCCTTGAACCAAGGAGCATCGTGGAGAAGTGGAGAGGAGTGGCGCGGCGGAACAGAAGGACCCTCTGCCAGAACCGGGATCGGGAATACAGCGGAGGAGTCTGGAGAGACGAAGGGCGGCTGCTGTACAGGAGCGGGAGTCACCTGGGGAGAGGAGGAGAAGCCGGGAAGCCGACGAAGAGGAGCGGTGCAGAGACCATCGGGAGAGACGGACCCAGGAGGGCAACGGACACACGCATCGCCCAGCCACTCCCCCGGAGAGGCGTGACTAACAGAGGTACGGGGTAGGGTTACGGGGTGGTTGCGGTTAAAGAAGGGAGAACCCAATATCCCTTAGAGTAAAATCCCCGTGCACTCCCCCTCACGGACCGGGCTGTGGTTGAAGCACTGATTGTTCCCTCACCCCCTTTCCCTGAAGCAACCTTAGAGCCAAACCTTGTACTGATACCTCCTCTGCTTTTCTTGTCTCCCCCTTCGGTGGAACCTGGGACAAGACGGATACCAAAGGAAAAGGAAGGCGGAGCCAGAGACGGCGCCGAGAGGAGGGAGTCAGCCGAAAGACAAGAAAGGAAAGAAGCCGATCACCGCGTCCTTTATCATTGCGCCCAACCTGTACTGAGAGACTGTTTCATTCAATAAAACCCAGTTTGAACCCTACCAAAACTCGTCTCTCGCCTAGTCCCACCCAACGGGCCACAACCCCTCACTATCATTCACTTTCCCTACTGCTACAACTTCCTGTAGTTAGAATAGTAAATTACACCCCTACAGTATCCCTCACTTTCTCTACTGCTACACCTTCCTGGAGTTAGAATATTAGATTACACCCCTACACTATCCCTCACTTACACTATTGCTGCACCTTCCTTGAGTACAATACTAATGTATTGCTCTATGTTTTGTTTTATACTTTTGCATTTTGTTTTGTTTTACCTTTTTAGTCTGGTGTTTTTTCCTTTTTCTGTAAACTGTGTTTTTGGTATTGGCGTTGCTTTTCTTTTCTTTGTTAGGTGCTTGAGATTCTGCAAAGATTGAAAAGAAAGAATATGTTATAGCAGGTTTTCATTGTTTTAAAAAGGTAAGATGACTGTATTCCTGAGCACTATCTATCCTTTTGCCTACTGCTGCACTATTTTAGAGTTTGAATAGGGAATTACACCTCTTCACTATCCCTCAGTTTTCCTACTGTTGCACCTTCCAGGAGTAACAATACAAAATTATTGCTCTATGTTTAGTTTCATATTGTTGCATTTTGATCTGTTTTACCTTTTCAGTCTGGGGTATTGCCTTTTTCAGGAAACTGTTTTCTTTGAATTGCCTTTGCTTTGCTTTTCTTTGGAAGGTAGTTGTGAATCTGTAAAGATTGAAAAGAAAGAATATGTTATAGAATGTTTTTATTCTTTACAAAAGTTTACATGACTGTATTTCTCTGCACTATCTATCCCTTTCACTGCAGATTAAACTCACAGGAGTTAGAATAGTATATTACACCCCTACACTATCTCTCACTTTCCCTTTTGATGCACCTTACTGGAGTTAGAATAGTAAATTGTACCCCTACACTATACCACACTTTCCCTACTGCTGCACCATCCTGGAGTTAGAATATTAAATTACACCTCTACACTATCCCTCACTTTCCCTACTGCTACACCTTCCTGGAGTTAGAATAGTAAATTACACCCCTACACTTTCCCTCACTTACCCTACTGCAGCACTTTCCTGGAGTTAGAATAGAAAATGGTACGCCTACACTATCCCACACTTTCCCTACTGCTACACCTTGTTGGAGTTAGAATAGTAAATTACACACCTACACTATCCCTCACTTACCCTACTGCTACACCTTCCTGGAGTTAGAATAGTAAATTACACCCCTACAGTATCCCTCACTTTCCATACTGCTACACCTTTCTGGAGTTAGAATAGTAAATTATACCCCGACACTAATCCTCACTTACCCTACTGCAGCACCTTCCTGTGAGGTTCTGTAAATTGCGAATTCGTTCGTGCTCAGCCTCCATTTTGTAGCCGCCTCCATTTTGTGTTGCCCTCACTCAGGCAGCACGGCTAGCGCGATGTTTTTGTCGTTTCTGCATTTACATGTCAGGTGGCTTCTTCGCTCTTATTTATTAACAAGTGTCAGAGTCTGGCCGAGTACACTAATTCCTGTCTGAACTGATTAATCCCCGTCCGGACCATTTGTTGGTTCGCATCATTCTTTCCTGTAGGTTATCTTATCTGCTGTCCTTCGCTACACGTCTCATGCATTCGCCTGTTTCACGACTGTCCTTCTAGAGCATACAACTGTGTTTTCTCTACTTGTAAACTGGATTGTGTGGATTAGTTTGTAATTTACTTAAGGGGTCGAGTGACAAACATAACCATGGGAACTTGGGTTACCTAAAACTTAAAGCATTGTCTATAACATTTGCCTATGCCTCATGCTCTTGTGTGTTTGTATTTTGCATTGTATTGTACCGTATATAAGCCTGTGCGCCACAGAGTTAAGTGGCAGTCTCTTTTGAACCTTGTTATATCAACGACTTCTAAGACCACTGTACTAGCTGTAGCAAATAAAAACGATCTTCAACGCCAGACGAAGAGTCCGTGTCTCTGTATTTGACAAGGCAGGTGATTTCCGGGGATTTCAGGCGTACCCTGCGCCGCCGAGCCTTAAGGCTACGGTTCTCCACCTGGAGTTAGAATAGTAAATGGTACCCCTACACTATCCCACACTTTCCCTACTGCTACACCTTGTTGGAGTTAGAATTGTAAATTACACCACTACAGTATCCCTCACTTACCCTACTGCTACACCTTCCTGGAGTTTGAATAGTAAATTACACTCTTTTACTATCCCCCACTTTCCCTACTGTTGCACCTTCCTGGAGTTAGAATAGTAAATTACACCCCTAAACTATCCCTCACTTACCCTACTGCAGCATCTTCATGGAGTTAGAATAGTAAATTACACCTCTACACTATCCCTCACTTTCCCTACTGCTACACCTTCCTGGAGTTAGAATAGTAAATTTCACCCCTACACTATCCCTCACTTATCCTACTGCAGCACCTTCCTGGAGTTAGAATAGTAAATTGCACCCCTACACTCTCGCTCACTTACCCTACTGCAGCACCTTCCTGGAGTTAGAATAGTAAATTGTAAACCTACACTATCCAACAGTTTCCCTACTGCTACACCTTCCTGGAGTTAGAATAGTAAATGACACCCCTACAGTATCCCTCACGTTCCCTATTGCTACACCTTCCTGGAGTTAGAATAGGAAATTACACCACTTCACTATCCCTCACTTTCACTACTGCTGCACCTTCCTGGAGTTACAATACTAAAATGTTGCTCTATCTTTAGTTTCATATTGTTGCATTTTGATCTGTTTTACCTTTTTAGTTTGGAGTAATGCCTTTTTCTGGAAACTGTTTTCTTTTTATTGGCTTTGCTTTGCTTTTCTTTGGAAGGTACTTCTGAATCTGTAAAGAATGAAAAGAAAGAATATGTTATAGAATGTTTTTTATTCTTTTAAAAAAATGTCATGACTGTATTCCTTTGCACTATCTATCCCTTTAACTACAGATTCAACTCACAGGAGTTAGAATAGTATATTACAATCCTACACTATCCTCACTTTCCCTACTGCTGCACCTTCCTGGAGTTAGAATAGTAAATTGCACCCCTATACTATCCCTCACTTTCACTACTGCTGTACCTTCTTGGTGGTAGAATAGTAAAATACATCCCTACTCTATCCCTCACTTTCCCTACTGCTGCACCTTCCTGGATTTGGAATAGTAAATTCTACCTCTCACTATCTTTCACTTTCCCTACTGCTGCACCTTCCTGGAGTTACAATAGTAAATTACACCCCTACACTATCCCTCACTTTCTCTACTGCTGCACCTTCTTGGAGTTCGAATAGTAAATTATACCCCTCACTATCCTTCACTTTCCCTTCCTGGAGTTAGAATAGTACATTACTACTCTACAATATCCCTCACTTTTTCTACGGCTGTACTTTTCTGGAGTTACAATACTTAAATATTGGTCTATGTGTAGAGTTATATTTTTGCATTTTGCTCTGTTTCACCTTTTCAGTTTGGGGTATTGCCTTTTTCTGGAAACTGTTTTCTTTGTACTGGCTTTGCTTTGCTTTTCTTTGGAAGGTAGTTGTGAATCTGTAAAGACTGAAAAGATAGAATATGTTATAGAATGTTTTTATTCTTTTAAAAAAGTTACATGACTGTATTCCTTTGCACTATCTATCCCTTTCACTACAGATTCAACTCACAGGAGTTAGAATAGTATATTGCACTCCTACACTATCCCTCACTTTCCCTACTGCTGCACCTTCCTGGAGTTAGAATAATAAATTGCACCCCTACACCATCCCTCAATTTTACTACTGATGCACCTTACTGAATTTAGAATAGTAAATTACACCATTACACTATCCCTCACTTTCCCTACTGCTGCACCTTCCTGGAGTTAGAATAGTAAATGGTACTCCTACACTATTCCTCATGTTCCCTACTGCGGCACCTTCCTGGAGTTAGAATACTAAATTATACTCCTACACTATCCCACACTTTCCCGACTGCTACACCTTCTTGAAGTTAGAATAGTAAATTGTACCCCTACACTATCCCACACTTTCTCTACTACTCCACTTTTCTGGATTTACAATAGTAAATGGTACCCCTACACTATCCCACACTTTTCCTACTGCTACACCTTCCTGGAGTTATAATAGTAAATGTTACCCCTACACTTTATTTGTAAATTTTACCTTTCTAAATATCGTCCTTGGTATTTTCGATTAGGCAACTTCTCGTTATTTTCTTTCGTTATTTATCTGTGTGAAAATGGTAATAATTTTCTTTGTATCAGAAAAGGTTATTTACGTTTTACAAATTTACAAATATTTTTAAATATTTGAAAATAAGTACCTTTTTGATATTGTTGATAGGGAGTTTTGCTCTTTTTTGAAAACTCTGTTTTTATGTCTTTTATGGCTTTCTCAGATTTAATTATTTGGCTGTCAAAAATATAAATTTGACATTTGCTTATTTTTAAATATAAGTAAATCGATTATTTCTTAACAATATTTAAATACATTTCTAATACTCGAAAAATTGTCTAACACTGTGTCCCTTCACATTTAGCAAACTTGTTTTCATTAATTTGAATTAATATGCATTGTGGCTTTTTAAATGTTTTTTATATGTTACCACATTTAAACAAAATGAGTTATGCTGCTATTTTACTTATTTTGCAAACTTATTGTTAATATTTATAGGTACTTACATATCTGTTAAAATTCGCTTTCTTTTCGAAAAATTGCTTTTTCAAATCAGCAAATTATGGAAAATCTGTAATTTAATTAATTATATAATTTAGTATTAATACTTAGTTATTATGAATACATTATTGTTATACTTCTATTTCTTTTTAAAATTACTTGTATGTGTCAAAATATCGGTTTTTCAATGACTCCGGGTCGTCGCTGTGTGAAAAGGTCAGAGGGTCAGTTTTTGGCGTCTGCTCTTTCTGGTAGTTGATAATCAACTGTTTTTAAAATGGTGCCTTGCTCGTATTTATAGGTTTGTGTCATTGTGTTCTTAATTTTTGAGAAATCCTGCGTTTTAAAAATATTTTAAAATCATTTTATTTGCTGTGTAAACATGCAGTTTAAAAAAATCGATTTAAAAAGTATTGTTTTAAGTTTGTTATTCCGTTTTGGCATCCATTATGTTTTCAGTGTTTTGGTGTTACGTTCATGAAAAGAGTTGTAGGACTATTTTTTAATCTTCACTATTTAAAATGGCTGATATGTGTTTGTTATTTGTTGGTTGTTTCGGATAGTTATTTTTATTTCTCGTTCTTTTATTAATAATGTTCTTTTAAAGTTGTGCTTATTTTGTAAAAAAAAATACATTTTAGAAAAGCCGAGTACTTTTTTAAATACTCGAGTATTAATTCTAATACTCGAGTATAAATGTATTTAAAATGCTTTGCTTTTCGTAAAAGTTACGTACAGTTTATTACCACATTTTAATACACTTCCCCACCCAAAACCCCTATTTTCCCTGCATCCTGTGCCAGGTTTTATTTAAAAAAAATAACACTATTTTAGTTTATTTTATGCTTTGTAAGGTTATGCGTAATATGTGTTTTCGTCGTAATGGTACTTTTCCATTACTTTTACCATTTCGCGTTGTAATGGTATGCGTTGTAAAGTCATGCGTTGTAAAGGTACTTGCGTTGTAAAAAATGCGTTGTAAAAGCATACGCTGTAATAGTATGCGTTGTAGCGTCATACATCCGTCTGAACTTCCTCTATGGTAGTGTTAGGAGATCGGCGGTTACTCAGGAGCCCACGGGCCTGCTATTTAGTATCGGCCACATAGTTTGGCTTGATTAGATCAATGGAGAAGAATCTATTTTCTTTTTTACCGCCAAGAGGTGGAAGAAGTACTGTTCTTGTTTCATCGACAGCCACGACATGTACAGGCACTCTGTAAAACGACCCAAATTATTTTTTGTCTACAAACTTTTCTCTGACTAAATCCCCAATCTTTGGGACCGGGACAGGTCTTGCGGGAACAGCTTTTACTTCACCAGTGGTGATGCATTTTACTTGGACACTGCTTTGTAATGCCCGGAATTCACTGAGTTCCTGTAAAACAGCCAAATGATCATTGATGTCAGATTATTTTTCATCTGCCAATGTGCTTTCACAATCGAGGTTGGGTTCCCACATTCTAGTCCCTGACACAACCTCATATGGAATACAGCTTCATAGTGAACTTCTTGGCATGTTATTAAGTACCCTCTTGACCCCATATAGGTGATTGACCCAACTGCCGCCCAAACCCAATACTCTTGCTGTTAAGTATTGTTTTAAGTCCCAGTTTTTCCTTGCTCAATCAAATTACCTTTGGGATGATATGGAGAGGAGTACCCCAAAACCACCCCAAAACTTTCCATGCTAAGTGCAGGGCCACCGTCAGAATGTAATGTGCCAATTGCATACGTCCCTATGAAGACTTGCAAATCTTTTATAACAGTTCGACCGCCAGCCGAGTGCTGGGGCCAAGCCCACAGAAATCTAGAGCATGAATCCACTGCCACGAAGATGTACTTGTAAGCCCCGTTAGATAGTAAGGGGCCACAGTGGTCCAAATAAACACATGTACAAGGTCTGTCTAATATCAGAAGTGCTGTCAGTGGCGGACGTGCTGTGGTGGAACCCTTCATCTGTTGACAGATGTTGCACTCAAGGACAAAGCCGTTGGTCAGTTTAGTAAGACCTGGCCATCAATAACGTTGTTTCAATAGTGTAACTGTTGCAGTAATACCTGTATGTGTTGACCCCAGACCCTTGTGTGAAGTGCAATCTCCTAGAGACTGCATCTGCGTATTGCTAGGATGGAACTTGCCGTCTCACATACGTTCTTTTACAATCGGACATGCGCACTGTATTGCTATTTAGTTCCGTTGACAGGCTAAGCAGATCTGTCAGTGTAGATCATGTAAGCATACTGATCTAAAGGCGTTATTTTATTTGGAAGAGGATATTCCTGTTTGTACTAGAAGAATGATTGTGTTTTTAATGTAGAGTCAAACTTGTAGTCTACATCTGTTGCAGTGAGATAATTTTCCCACTGTACAGTGCCCATGGGCCAAAGTGCAAGCAGCAGCTCGGTGGTGGTGGTGTCAGAAGTTGTTGTTAGTGAGACCAGTGTTGCAGTGCAGACATTGAGGTGGTGGCTTCTGCAGTGCCTTCAGGACACGGAGTCAGTAACGGCATCACAGATGGTGTTGGGTTGCTTTTTCTTCTGTTGCAGCACAAAGCACAGTCCCCAGTTATGATGGCAGAAGAACTTGAAGTCTTTGCTGTTCCTGAGACTTCTTGAACTGGGGCAATCTCTACCTCAAGCCAGTGGAGAAACTCACAAACAGAAAATTGCAAAAAGCTCAGTCCAGTCGTTTCACTGCCCAAGACAGAAGCAACCACTATTGGCCAACACAGCAAAGCACACAGGAAAGAGGTAGTCCTTCCCCACTGCTTTTCCAGCTCTTCGTCTTGGCAGTCCTCTTGGTTCCAAAAGAGTTCTATAGTTTAGGGGTTCGGCCCCCACTTTTTTATGGACCAAAATCTTTTGTTCTCTGGGGCAGAGAGTGTCTATGCCCAACCAGAACCAGTTCTGTCCTCTCTGGTGCAGCTTCCTGGCAAGAGGTGCAAACAGCATTGTCAGAGGCAGACCAGGCCCATTCACGCTAAAGGAAATCTTCTCCCCCTACTCTAAACGCAACCCAGGTCTATTCAGCCCATCCCTGACCCATCTAGACTCTCTGGAGCCACTGCTCCTCCCCAGCCCCTGTTATCCCAAAGCCAGGCAGTCAATCCACAAACCCAGCAGAGGCACACTGGATGGCTAAGCCAGATAATACCTACTTTTAAAAAGTAGTATTTTCAAACAAAGAATTTAAAAATCAACTTTACTAAAAGTTGCATTTTTAGATCCTGAGTTTAGGGATACAAAACTTTTATTTCCGACCTTATTACCAGGGGTAGTTAAGTTTATAATCTGTTATAAACAAACAGCCCTTTCAGTCCTATAGGGACAGGTAGCCTTGCAATAGTTAAAAATGAAATTGGCAGTAATTCACTATTAGGACATTCCACACATACCAGGGCATGTCCTACCTTTCACATATAGTGCACAATGCCCAAGGGGGCACCTTGGGCCTACCTTAGGGTGACTGATATGTAAGAAAATGGAATGTTAGGGCTGGCAAGTGAGTACACTTGCCAAGTCGACATGGCAGTACCAGACTGCACACAGGTTCTGCAATGACAGGACAGAGTTACATTTACAGGTTGCTTGTGTTGGTAGCACAACCAGTGATGTAAGCCCACTAGCAGCATTTGTTTTACAAGCCCTGGGCACACGGTGCACTATATTAGGGACTGACTAGTAAATCAAATCAGCCAATCATGGAAACACCAATCCATAATAACAATTTACAAGAGGAGCACTTACACTTTAGCACTGAACAACAGTTAGAAAGTGAGCAGAGACACTAAGCCAGCAAAAACAGAGTCAAAACCGGGAGGTCAGAAAGCAAAAATTCAGGGGAAACATAATAATAAATAATAATAAGGGAAATTTATAGAGCGCCTGGTTACGCGCAATGGCGTGTCACCGCGCTATAGTGAGTGGAATCAGCAGAGTCACAACCGCAAAGTCGGCGCAGCTTACTGCGTGTAAAGGTGAGTCTTTAACTTCATCCTGAAGCCGAGTTCAGAGGGCTCCAGGCGAAGGTCTAATGGTAGGGCATTCCAGCTTTTCGCGGCCAAGTATCTAAAAGACCTGCCCCCCATGCGTGACTTTTTTATCCTGGGGACCTTCAGTAGCCCTGTGTAGGAGGAACACAGAGCGCGCGCAGTCGCGTACCGAGTAACCAGACCCTGAAAGGGAGCAGGTACCTTACCGCACAGAATGTGGTGGCTCGTGCAGAGGGCCTTAAACACAACCCTGCTCCTAACTGGGAGCCAGTGTAGGGCCTGGAGGGCTGCTTTAGATGCCGATCTTTTAGGAAGCTTCAGGATCAAGCGGGCCGCTGCGTTTTGCAGCACCTGGAGTCGATTGATGGCCTTTCCAGTTGTCCCCAGATAGAGCAGATTGCCATAGTCCAGGCGAGATGTGACGAGAGCATGCACCAGCGTCCTTCGGGCTATTGTAGGAAGGAGATTTAAAACTTTCTGCAAGCTTTTCAGGACGCTGAAGCAGGTCCCCACCACACGGCCTATCTGAGGTCCAAAAGAGAGATCCGCGTCAAGCCACACCCCCAGATTTTTAGCTTCCTGACAGGGTGTGGGAACATCCCCCAGACAGGGTGGCCACCAGGCCGATGACCAAACAGACAGGCCCACCCCTACCACGAGCACCTCAGTCTTGCTGCCGTTTAACTTCAGGCAATTGGTGGACATCCAGGTAGCCAGCTCCTGCATGCAGGCCCTGAAACTGTCCATGGCAAGACTGGGGGCGCGCGACAGGGAGATGACCAGCTGCGTGTCATCGGCATAGGACACTATTTGCAGGCCGTGGCTTTCGACAATGGGCGCCACGGGGGAGACATATAGGTTAAATAGGGTTGGGCTCAGGGATGAGCCCTGAGGCACACCCTGGCCCAAACCGAACTCCCTTGAGTAGCTGTCTCCCTGTCGAACCTGAAAGCCTCTCCCCGTCAGAAAAGACTGGATCCACTCAAGTGCAGCTCCTGATATCCCTCCATCATTCAGACACTGTAGCAAGGTGGTATGAGCTACAGTGTCGAATGCTGCACTTAGATCCAAAAGGATGAGAGCCATAGTCTGGCCCTCATCCACCCCCTGGCGTAAGGTCTCCACTGCCATCAGTAGCGCCGATTCAGTAGAGTGGCGTGGACGGAAACCAAACTTGGTCACGTGCAAGAGGGTTGCTTCTTTCCCGAAATCCATCAGTTGGGTATTAACCGTTTTCTCCGCCACCTTAGCCATATAGGGTAGAAGGGAAATTGGCCGGAGGTTCTCCAGTTTATCGGGGCTAATATTAGGCTTTTTTTGGAGAGGTAACACCACCGCCTGCTTCCAGTCTCTGGGCACAGTCCTAGTCCTGAAAGAGACATCCAAAAGATGTCTAATGTGTGGCTCCAGACCCGGCAGGCTGCCGACTAGTCATTTTGGCGTTGTCGGATCCCGTGGTGAGCCTGACTTTACTGACCCACAGATCTGTATAAGAATCTCTGCGGATGGGGTGACAAAGTTAGTCAGCATGTGTTGGTCCCCCATTTCCCTAGGAGACTCTACAAACTCAGACCCTGCTATAGGCTGGCTAGGGAAGGCGAGTATATTTTTGCTACTTTTTCGGCGAAGAAGTCGGCAATCCTATTGCAGGCCTCCACTGAGCAGTCGTCTGGCGCAGTGGGGGGCTTCCCACCCGAAAGAGTTTTGTATATTAGAAACAGTTCTTTCGTGGAGTTCCCTGCCTCCCCAATCCTGGTGGCATAATATGCTGCTTTGGCCTTCCTAATTAGCCCATGATAAGCACGCCTCCTTGTTAAATATTCCTCCTTGGTGTCAGTGGCAAATCCCACCCGCCACTGCCTTTCAGCGCGCTTAAGTGCTGCTTTAGCCACCCGAAGCTCGTCACTATACCATGGGGCCGTTTTTTGAGTACGGCAAACCCTTTTTACAAGGGAGAGTGGGGCCGTACAATCTAGCGCCTCGGTAATGCGCTTACTGAGGTTAACGTTAGCTGTTTCAGCATCGTCATCCCCTGAACTCCCCCCTCTACTAAGTGCTGCACTAAACTTAGCTTGGGAGAAAGATGCCCATTTCTGCCTCGGGTGGTATTGGGAAGCTGGCTCCGGTAATCTAACCCCTGGGATACGTATGGTAAAAGGTACTAAATGGTGGTCCGACCAGGGAATAGGGATAGGAGTCAGGGCCTCTACTTCCCCCCAGTTGGCAAATATGGGGTCCAATAGATGGCCTCGCTGGTGGGTGGGATCTTTCACTTTTTGGTCTAGCTGAAGGGCACGTAATTCTTGGCAGAGGTCCCTGACGACTTTATCCATAGGGTCATCCAAATGCATGTTAAGGTCCCCAAGCACCAGGAACTTATCCCTGCGCAGCGCTGCCTCTATGATGCCCTCTACTAGGCTATCCCCAAACCTGGCCAGAGGGCCTGGGGGTCTATAGATTAAAAGACCCTTCATAGTGTAGCCATCATTTACCCTAATGGTAAAGCTACCTGCCTCACTGTCCAGAATGGGGATGTACTCCAAATGGCACCGCAAGCGTTGTTTGGCTACAATCGCTATCCCCCCTCCTCTACCGGTGGGTCTGTCCTGCCTAATCATAGTGTAGCCTTCTGGTAACGCCTCCGTAACATCCGGGGCTGAGTACTCATCCAGCCAGGTCTCTGTGAGAAACACAAGATCCCACTGCTTCTCAGTGAGCAAGTCATACACATCCAGCTTGTGTGTCCGCAGAGAACGTACATTCAGCAAGCCGCAGGCCAGATCGTGATGCTCGCTTCCCACCTCCCGTTCCAATTTGTAGGCATAATGACAGTACTCACAGCCCGCATTCTCCTCCACCCTCATACTGTGCAAACAGGGACTGGCGGTGGCATAACGGAGAGACAGCAGCTGCATTCTACTCCAGCGTATGCTCCTTCCCAATGAGGCATGGGTTCTGGCCCTGGCCCGCGGATGACCGCGGACGGGCGCAGACGGGCTTGACTTAAGCGTGACTTTGGCGTGCCTTCATCGCGCCCGCTGCGCTTGTCCGCTGCGCTGCCGGGAAGGCATCCGCCTTTTATCTCCCCACAGCGTCAGCAACACTAGAGTGCTGCCCGTCCTCCCCTGCACACCGGAAGTGGCTTGCTCGGACCTTCCCCGCCCTCTGCTCGAATGGTGCTAATCACCGGCGTCAGAACAAGGCAGGAAGGAGGAAATGAGCCAAGCCCTTCTGCGCGATGTTCCAGCCACTGTGACTGCCTTCAGGTAAAATCTCAGCAGTGCACAGTGCCCTCAATAAAAGTTACGAGTCACCGTAAGATGACAGCACCCAGAGGAAGCTAGAGCGCTCACTTCCTAATGCCCCTTGCTTTAAAATCAGCTTTTTAAAATGCTAGTAGTCAGCTTTAAAACATCATCAGCACACGCGCTAATGCTCTCGCTGTCAAAGCAGCAGGGACACTGCCACTGTCCACTCACCGCCACCAGGGCCCGTAGTCCAGTGCCTTTTATCTCCCCACAGCGTCAGCAACACTAGAGCGCTGCCCGTCCTCCCCTGCGCACCGGATGTGGCTTGCTCGGACCTACCCTGCCCTCTGCTCGAACGGTGCTAATCACCGGCGTCAGAACGAGGCGGGAAGGAGGAAATGAGCCAAGCCCTTCTGCGCGATGTTCCAGCCACTGCGACTGCCTTCAGGTAAAATCTCGATTCAGAAAAGGGGGTGGTGATGAACAGAGTGTCTGAATTAAGCAGACCACTCTTACCCAGTCCAAAGATCAGGGCTTGATCCATCACCGTTATTTAGCTCACTGCCCCATCCCAGCTCAGAACCTGGCTATATGCAAATTAGTCTGTCCCTGGCCCAGTGCATCATGGGAATAGGGCAGACCAAACTACCAAGCCAATTCTTCACCAGAAAGGAGACAAGCTTCCGGGGTGCAGTGAGCTAAAAAACGGTGATGGATCAAGCCCTGATCTTTGGACTGGGTAAGAGTGGTCTGCTTAATTCAGACACTCTGTTCATCACCACCCCCTTTTCTGAATCATTCAGGTAAAATCTCAGCAGTGCACAGTGCCCTCAATAAAAGTTACGAGTCACCGTAAGATGACAGCACCCAGAGGAAGCTAGAGCGCTCACCTCCTAATGCCCCTTGCTTTAAAATCAGCTTTTTTTAAATGCTAGTAGTCAGCTTTAAAACATCATCAGCACACGCGCTAATGCTCTCGCCATCAAAGCAGCAGGGACACTGCCACTGTCCACTCACATGCCAAGAGATGCCAAGTCTAACACATATCCTCTCCAGGTGAAAGTAGGGAGAACTACCCAACCCCCTAGAGCACTCTTCACCAAGGTGGAAGAGCCTGGACAGACCATCTGTGTTGATGTGTTCTGTGCCAGGTTGGTGTTCCACCGTAAAGTCCATTCCCTGTAGGGAGATGGACCACCTCAACAGTTTTGGGTTCTCACTCCTCATTTGCATCAACCATCTGAGGGGCCTGTGGTCTGTCTAAACTCGAAAGTGATTCCCAAACCAGTAGGGTCTCAGGTTCTTCAGTGTCCAGACCCACAGCAAAAGCTTCCCTTTCCATGGCACTACACCTCTGTTCCCTGGGTAGTAGTCTCCTGCTAAGGAAGACTACAGGCTGGCATAGGCCCTCTTCAATCAATTGTGAGAGCACCACTCCAACACTATGCGCTGAAGCATCCTTCTGACCGACAAATTCCTTGGAGAAGTCGGGTGCCTTGAGCGCGGGTGCCGTGCACATGGCTGCCTTTAGGGCATCAAAACTTTCTATCAGGACTTAGTCCAGATCACCTTCTTGGGCTGCTTCTGGAATTCAACACTGTTAAGGGGGCAACAATGGTGCTATAACCCTAACAAATATCCTGTAGTAGCCGGTGAGACCTAAAAAAGGCTCTCACCTCTGTCTGTCTCTTGGGGTGATCCCAAGGTTGAATTGTGTCAATCTTGGGCTGTAGGGGCACCACCTTGCCGCTTTCTACCTGGTGTCCCAAGTACACCACAGAGCACTGCCTGATCTGGCACTTACTGGCCTTGATAATGAGGCCTGCCCTCTGCAGAGCCTTCAACACTTCCCAGAGGTGCTGCAGGTGTTCTTCCCAGCTGGACCTGAACACTGCAATGTCATACAGGTAGGCGTCACTGAAGTCTTCCAGTCCATCAAACACCTGGTTGACCAACCTCTGAAAGGTGGCAGGGGCATTCTTCAATCCAAACGGCATCACCCTGAATTGGTAATGCCCCTATGGGATTTAGAATGCTGAACTCTCCTTGGCACCATTGGTTAAGGCAATCTGCCAGCACCCAGACCTCAAATCAAACGTGCTGAGGAACTTGGCAGCTCCCAACTGATCAATGTGCCCATTAGCTATGTGGATGAGGTGTGCATCAGTCCTGGTGACAGCATTGAGATTGAGACCACAGTAGTCCATGCAAAACCACAGTTCTGGAGTGGCACCAGGTGCAGCAGCCTTTGGGACCAAGACCAATGGGCTAGCTCAAAGACTTTTTGGAGGGCTCCATCACCCCTAACGCCAACATCTTAGAGGCCTCCTCTTTGATGCTGGCCATGACAGGAGGGCTGTCCCCAGTATCCACGTCATGGGTACACCAGTGAGTAACACCTGGGGTCAGAGAGAACAGTAGGGCAAACTGTCCCAACAATTGGTGACAGTCACTCTGCTGCTCTGGGGTCATTGTAGGGGAGAGAATCACACCTTCTACTGACCCATCATGCTCCTTGGTGGACAGGAGGTCAGGGAGAGGTTCACTCTCCTCTCCCACCACATCATCTGTTGCCAAGAGCATGCTCACTTCTGACCTTTCAAAGTGGGGCTTGAGGTGGTTCATGTGGAGGACCCGAAAGGGATACTGGGAGTCCATAAATTAACCAGTTATGCGACTACATTTTTACGCTCCACCAGCTCAAAAGGCCCATTCCACTTGTCCTACAAGGCACAAGGTTCCACTGGGGCCATGACCCACACTTTTTGCCCAGGTTGAAATTCGAACAGAGTGGCCTTCTAATCATACCACTTTTTCATTTCTTCCTGGCTTACTTCCAGGTTCGCCTGAGCACGTTTTCTGAAGAGGGCAGTTTGGTTTCCGAAGGCCAGCATGTAACTAAACACATTCTGGGGAGTTTTCCTCGGAGCTGCCTCCCAGCCTTCTTTCACCCAACTGAGAGCTCCTGTCACAGGGCGACCATACAAGAGTTCAAAGGGACTGAACCTAAAAGACTTCTGAGGCACCTCCCTGAATGCAACGAGGAGGCATGGCAAGGGAACGTCCCACTTACGCCTCATGGGTTCTGTTAGACCCTTAATCATGCCCTTCAAGGTTTGGTAAAATCTCTGCACTAAACAATTACCTTGTGAGTGGTAAAGAGTAGTGAACTTGTACGTTACACAACACTCCTTCCACAGGGATGTCATATACTTCAATATGAAATTGGATTCCACAGTCAGAAACCACCTCACTGGGGAAACACACACGGTAAAAGATCCCCATTAACAGCCAGCCCACCACTGGTGCCGTCGTTGTTCTGAGAGGGATTACCTCCAGGTACTGAGTGGTATGGTCCACAAAGACCAGGATGTGCCTGATGCCCATGGCTGTCTTGGGATACAGTGGCTCCACAATATCCATCCCTACCCTTTAAAAAGTGGTTCCAACAGCTGGACAAGGTTGGAGAGGATCTTCAACCTTTCTCACTCTCTTACCACTTGCCTGGCAAGTTTGGCAAGACTTGTAATGTCCATCTGACCTCCTTCGCATTTGGGGCAGAATAAGTGGGTGACAAGCCTCTCAACGGTCTTGTCCCACCCCAAAAGTCCTGACAAATGCACGTCGTGAGTCAGACCCAGTAGGAATGTCCTAAAGCGCTGGGGTATCCCCAGCACACGGGCTGACCCAGGCTCAGTGACCTTAGCCGCGCTATACATGAGACCTTTCTCCCAGTAGATCCAATGTGATCCAGACTGATCACCAGCTGCCTGATCTGCAGTCTGCCACTGCAGACCCTCCAGAGAAGTGTACTCTTTCTGCTCCCTGCAGAAGTCTTCCTTGGTGGAACCACCTTCTTGATGCCAATGAGTTCACTCGGATATGTCTCCCAGTTCAGCTACCTGCTCCCCTGTTGGTACCAGGGTGTCCCCGTCAAGGTCAGCCTCCTCCTGGTCCCTGTGAACTTCAGGGTCCAGTTTCCCATGCCCACTGCCCTTTCTCTTGGCAGGGCCCTGGGCCACTGTTTCAGGCTCCAGGTTATTCTGATCACTTACTCTGACCACCATTGACTTAGTGGACATGCATGCCCACTCTGGCAACCGAAGCATCTCAGATGAGACCCGAGCTCAACATCCTTCCACAAGGACTGCCCCAGGTTGTTACCTAGCAGACAATCTATAGGCATTATAGGACTCACAACCACCCTCAAGGGACCTGAGACCCCACCCCATTCAAAGGGAACCTGCTCCACCATACACTGGCGATCCGAGTTGCCTATAGCAACTACTTGGTGGAATGCCCTAGGGACTACCTGCTTCCCAGAGACCAGGTGACAACGTACTGAGGTCACACTGGCTCTAGTATCTCTGAGAGACTCTACTATTTTCCCATTGATGGTCAACTAGTTGCTATGTTTCTTTGTGTTAGGGGGCCTCTGGTAGTCTGGGACCATCACACTGTCCCCTAGTGAGACAAGGGTAATTTCTGCGGGATCCTCACCCTCCTGTTTGCACCCTTCCTCCCCAACCTCTACACTTGCCAACACCTTGGACCCCCTTCAAGTGAAGTACCTGGTCTCATGCAAAACACTTGAGGGCTGGTCTCAGGAGTCTTTCCTGAACAAACCCCTTGTTTCTTGTCTCCTGGGGGATTGGAACCTTCACCCTGTGTGTTAGTTTGAGGCCCTTTGGAGAACTCCTGTGCTTTACCCTTGTCCTTCCCACTTTTTTGCTTGGGAACCTGCCCAGCTTTGGCTGAGTCTCCCTCAAATGCTTTCTTGTGGACCCTGGTACTCACCTAGCGGTCTGCCTCCCTAGCAAGCTTGCTGGGGTCAGTCAGTTTACTAGCACAGCTCTGCAAAACATAGACTAGACAAATGCTCCCATGCACTCAAATTGTAGGGACCCTGAAAATCTGCTACCTTATTGCCCTTCACCCAGCCATCCAGAGACCTGCAGAAAGAATCCAACCAAGTGTTGGCATCAGTTTTCTTGCTGGACCTAAACTGATCCCTATACCTCTCAGGAGTGAGACCATACTTGGTGAGGAGAGCATCGTTCATATCAGCATAGGTGAGGTTCTGCCCCTTACCCAAAGCTATCAGAGTATCCGTAGCTTCTTCTGGAAAGAGAGGCCACAACCCTGCCCCCAATTCATTTCAGTGACCCCATTCATATGAATCTACATCTCATACCACTTGAGCCACCTTTGTATGTCATCCCCCTTCTTGGATTCCTAGTCTACATTCTTGGGGATGTGCACAATTCTGTCTGACTGCCCTGATGAATGGCTATCACCATCTGAGCTGGTTCTACTCCTCTGATCCAGTTCCTTTATACTGATCTCATGGTCTAGCATCATCCTTTTCTCCTCCATGGCTAACTTAAGCTTCTCCAGTTCTGCAGCCACTCTCTTGGCTTTCTGCAGGTCCTCCAGCTCCTCTTGGGACAAGCTACTGCTGCCTGGTTTAGAGGGCAGCCCCCTCCTAAAGCACATCCATCCTTGAAATAGGATCCTCTGCCTCTAAAGCAAGATCCCCAGACAACTCACTAGCCTGTCTGGTTGTTACCCAAGCCCTTAGCACCTTTTGTAGCTCCTCTTTACTGGTGAGACCCCTGGTTTGGACTTGGAGGTTTTTGCTGATCACCTTCAATTCCTTCACATTGTGGGTTTCTAACCTCTCCTCCTCAAAGGCCACCTAGAAGGATGCAGCAGATGATGCTATTGATTCAGGCATGTTATACTGGACTGCTCAAGTTCAAGACCATTGGAAAGGCAAAAATAGACCAAAAAACAGTAGGTGGTACGTAATGGTCTGTGATATGGTAGTAATGCACACCAATCACTGCAAGGTAAGTGTAAACGCAAGTCCTAACCTCACCCCTGACAACCAATGTTAGAAATGTGGGTCTCTAATTGGCAGAGGTAGGTACTTTTGTCCAAGTTGGGACCCTTCTTCCTAGTCAGGGTAAGGGGGATACACTTCTAAAATAACCCCTGCTTACCCCCTTGGTAGCTTGGCATGAGCAGTCAACCTCATCTTAGAGGCAGTGTGTAAAGCAATAGCACATAACCAATAGTAATATAATGAAAACACTCAAAAGGATAACAAATCCAATATTTTACACAATGCAAAACAAGACCAAAATTATAAAAATCCACAATGCAGTGCTAAATATTCTTCAGTTATAGACTTGAAAAATAGTTCCTTGAAGTCAATGGCTCTATCTGGGGCTATCACAGCATTGTGAACAACAAATTCAAACAGTTTTAGCTGTTTTGCCGGTACGACCGGCAAAACAGTACATTTAGAAATCCAGGTCGTTGGTGACCTCTCGATGAGCCCTGAAATCACGGCGTCCGCAGCGCCGATCCCGGACGTCCTTGCAGTTATACGTGTTGCAGATCGAACTCCTATTGGTTGAAGTCGGGAGCACCGGCATCAGAAGGCATCGGGTGCTGCAGTGCGAAATGCAGCAGTGTCCTCAGGTTGCGGTGCAGGCAGCAGCTCAGTGACGTTCGTCCAGCGGCATCGGTGAGACCAGGGCTGTGGTGCAAATAGATGCAGGGCTCGTCGCGATGCTTGCAGGCCACAGTGCAAGTAGAGGGATTGCCGTTGTTGAAGCGCTGTCGTCGGCTGATGAACTGGAGTTGATGCCGCCAGTTCGGTAGGCTAACGCTGCAGTGTGGGATGAGGACGGTGAAGCATGTAACTCACAAGTGATGCCCTCGAACCACAGAGTAAGCAGTCGATGTCAGTATGGAGCAGCATCATCTGGGATACCAGAGGAATGGCGTGAAGCGAGACGGTGCAGAGTGCGGTGCCACAGGCCACATAGCAAGCAATGGCTTGGTGCAGCGCCAGGTGGCATCATCGGTGAGACCAGGGTTACGGTGCAGTGTTGCGGTGGTGCCTTCAGGACACGGAGTCAGCAGCAGTGTCGGAGACGGCATTGGCTTGCTTTTTTTTCTGTTGCAGCACAAAACACACAGTGCCCAGTGCTGATGGCAGAAGAATTTGAAGTCTTTGCTGTTCCTGAGACTCCTTGAACAGGGGGCAAGCTTTACCTCAAGCCCTTGAAGAAACTCAAAAAAAGCAATTTGCAGAAAGTTCAGTCCAGTCCTTTCACTGCCAAGATAGAAACAGCCACTGTAGGCTAACACAGAAAAGCACACAGCAAAGTGGTAGTCCCTCCTCACAGCTTCTTCAGCTTTTCTGCTTGGCAGTCGTCTTGGTTCCAAAAGAGTTCTAAGGTTTAGGGGTTTGGGCCCCTCTTTTTATAGCCCAAAATCCTTTGTTCTCTGGGGGCAGAGAGTGTCTGTGCCATGCCAGAACCAGTTTTGTCCCCTCTGGTGCAGCTTCCTGGCAGGAGGTGGAGACAGCATTGTCAGAGACAGACCAGGCCCATTCAGGTGAAAATACATCTCCTCCCTATACTCAAAATGCAGCCAAGGTGATTCGGCCCATCCCTGACCCATCTAGACTCTGTGGAGCCACTGCTCCTCCCCAGCCCCTATCACCTCAAAGCCATAAAGTCAATCCACAAAACCCAGCAGAGGCACACTGGATGGCTAAGCAAGAAAATACCTACTCTCTAAAAGTGGTATTTTCAAACACACAATGTAGAAATCGCCTTTACTAAAAGATGAATCTTTATATTCAGTCATACTAAACTTTATTTTCCTAACTTGTTCCAAGGAGTAGTTATGTCTGTAAGTTGTTACAAACAAACACTCCATGCAATAGTGAAAAAATAAATTGGCAGTAATTCCTTATCAGGACATGCCACACACCAGGGCATGCCCTACCTTTCACCTACACTGCACCCTGCCAACGGGGGTACCTTTGGCCTACCTTAGGGGTGACTGATATGTAAGAAAAGGGAAGATTAGGGCTTGGAAAGTGAGTACCCTTGCCGAGTCGAGATGGCAGTACCAGACAGCACACAAGCTCTGCAATGGCAGGCCAGAGTTACATTTTCAGGCTGCTTGTGTGGGTGGCACAACCAGTGCTGCAAGCCCATTAGCAGCGTTTGATTTACAGGCCATGGGCACACATGGTGCACTATATTAGGGACCGACTAGTAAATCAAATCAGCAAATCATGGAAACACCAATCCATAATAACAATTTACAACAGGAGAACTTGCACTTTAGCACTGAACAGCAATGAGAAAAGACGCAGAGACACTAAACCAGCAAAAAAAAACGGTTGGTTAGTAAGCAAAAAGTTAGGGGAAACACGCCAAAAGATGCCAAGTCTAACAGGCAGCTCATAACGAACTTGGGTGGTCAATCCTTTTCAGTCAAAATGATATTGTATCTAAATGTTAGGTTCTCACAGAAGAGACTGCTCACTTTCCTCAGTATGTCCCCCTCCATATGGAGGGTTAGTTCATGTAAATAATGTGGGACGATTACCCTTGTATCAGGTGTTACCAACGTGATATGTTCATTCACTGCTGTTGTCACCAGAAGTTCCATCAGGCTCTAATGAGCTATTCTTACTTATGCTGCACTGTCTAGAATCGTCAGAGTCCATTCCCCATTCAGAAGTTATGTCCTCAGCAGCCTGGGCATTTCTTATTTTAACCCCTTCCATGCTCATGACGGAACGGTTCCGTCATGAGCGTAAGGTGGCCTGTGCTTATGACGGAACCGTTCCGTCATGGTTCCATAGGCCCAATGGAACGTTCAGCACCGGGGCAAAATTCCCGCAGCACAGAAGGGGTTAAGGCCAGCTACTTTCTTCTTTTAAATTGAGGTTTATTTTTAGGTTTATCTTCTTTTTTGATAATGTAATCTGAAGTGCTTTGTGTATCTCTTGGCTTTGCCCACTCTTCGGATCTGCGTTCTGACTGCCCTTCCCTCTGGGAATTTTTTGATGAACCCTGAAAAGAACAAAAGGAATGTGTATCAGTATCCTGATATCCATCATGTTTTTAATATTATCATGATTTCTAAGGTTATATTTCCTGTCAGAGAGCTTCTGTTGAGGAGACTCACCCCTTGATTGATTCTGGTAATGTTTTGATTGTTTTTATCCCATTTATTTTTTAAGAATTGGGTGCTTGTTTGGAATTATCCTTTTCTGGATTATCCATCATTTGTGGTTCACAAGTCTAGCACCCAATTTATCTCCACCCAAGTAAATCATGAATCTCTTTGATAATCTTAGGTAATTCCCACTCTTTTTGTGAAGGAGTGCATTTCCTCAGACATTGGCATACAGCCACCGCTGCTGCCTCCCCCTTTATGTTTTCTAACATAATTGTAGATACCTGGGCTAAATTGATTATCAATTTCATTCCTAAGTCAAGGACAGGTTTGAGGGGGTACCATGAGTCCTGGTATAGATGACAACAAAGACTCTAACCCAAGTGGTACAGTCCTCTATCTGGGGAGCTATCCTCATTGACAAACACATCATCAATATTCATTTTTTTTCTTGCTGGCCTGTGTGTGGAAACACTGCCTCAAGCTGTGCTATTTTCTGTGCTATGCACAATTGTATTTGCTCATGTTTAGTCGGTATTCTTCCCATAATCACGTTAAGTGTTTGTGGGGTGATTTTTGTCACGGTCCCTTGTAGTTGACCTGCTGGAGTTACCCCTGTATGGTGAAGTGTTAGTGTTCTCATAACAAACTGTGTCAGATTTCTGTATAGTTGTATTATTTCTTTGTGAAGTGGATGTAAGTCTGCTATTGGCAATGTGTTAATCTCTGGATGTGATGTGTGAGCCGCTAGGACCGGCTAAGTTACTTCGTCTCTGTTGAGCGGACTGAGTCTCACTTTATCTGTGGTAGTGAGGGGGGTGCCTTTAAACTAATTTATATGCTCTTGGTAAGTGTGCAGAACTTCTATGTCCTCACATGCTGAGTATTCTTCTGGTGGATCGTCCGTAGTGTAATAATGAAATGTATGTGTGTTTGTATATGCAGGTGCAAATTTAACACAGGAGTAGAGCTCTGTTCTGTGTACCTCCTGTGCCTCAATTACAAATGCAACAGACCCACCTAATAATGACAGGCCAAATTCCGCAAATTTATTTCAGGTGCATTTCTGCAATTTTCTGATATGTTCAGAGTGCCTTCAAGCTCACCTTCCTCCACTCCTGCACCACTCATAGTAGCATTTTCAGTATGAGTTATTGTGAGAGGAAGTATTTTACAAGAAAGAGACATGGTTTATGCACAATGTAGGGCAATGAAATCCTTCAAGCTTAAATAAACCTAAAGACGATACAGAGGGTATACCTACTCAGCTGCGTCGGATTTTCCCTTCCCACTCCAGACTACTCTGGGTATATGTGAGAAGGGGTCTCTGAGAAAGCATGACTGAACTACTCAAATTTGATGGGTAAATAAGAACCAAAACACGTTGGTGGTGCCATGTCATGTAGTTCTATAAAACCGAATAGGATCTGGGCTTTTAGACAACTTAAACTAAGAGATTGGTGTCTAGACTGATTCCAGACACCCCCACAGGATATGTTATTCTGTACACCAGCTAGCTCACATTGCCACTATAAGCCCCCCAAACTTACCAGGGAGCAAATAGTTTCTGGCATTTATCGAACATGGCATCCCTGACCCCCAGGGATCGTGGAAACTGTTCAGTACTTTTCACTTAGTCACTCATGCTCATTTGCTCCCAGAGAAATATACAGAAAAAACTGGGGAAATTTTCAATAAGTATTTTTTGAACCAATGTGATTCTAGTATAAAATATGTGTGCTGCAACAACCACTAGACATAAACAGATGTATACGGTTATAAGCACCAACAGAGTAAAGAAAAGGTAGAATTCTACCATGGTGCTAAAACAATGAATATGTGTAGCCATACTGCATAAACACTGTCCTTGCCTGGTGAGGAGGAGCTGCCTGACCGGACTATCGCTTGTTGTTTTCCCCCCTGGGGCTGTCTACTGCTCGCCGGACCCGCTTCGCGGGTCCCGCTTCACGGGTCCCGCTTCGTGGTCTGAGGAGAGGAAGAGTGTGCACCGGGACTAGAGCGTGAGGCTCATAGGCGAGGGTTCGATCTGCAGCAGGGCTGCGAGCTGTGCCGCAGGGACTCCGTCTCCCAGGAGTCCCTGCATGACCTATTTGCCACACCTGGTCCGCTCTCCCTGCTTGCTCCGCCCCCGACCTCGAAGAGGTTGTGCTTGAAGCCATTGTGGGATACTGCATAAACACTGTCCTTGCCTGGTGAGGAGGAGCTGCCTGACCAGACTATCGCTTGTAGTCTTCTCCCCTGGGGTTGCCTACTGCTCGCCGGACCCGCTTCGCGGGTCCTGCTTTGCGGTCTGAGGAGAGGAAGAGTGTGCACCGGGACTAGAGCGTAAGGCTCAAAGGCGAGGGTTCGATCTGCAGCAGGGCTGGGAGCTGTGCCGCAGGGATTCCGTCTCCCAGGAGTCCCTGCATGACCTATTTGCCACACCTGGTCCGCTCTCCCTGCTTGCTCCGCCCCCGACCTCGAAGAGGTTGTGCTTGAAGCCATTGTGGGATACTGCATAAACACTGTCCTTGCCTGGTGAGGAGGAGCTGCCTGACCGGACTATCGCTTGTTGTCTTCTCTCCTGGGGCTGCCTACTGCTCAACGGACCCGCTTCGCGGGTCCCACTTCGCGGTCTGAGGAGAGGAAGAGTGTAGCCATATAGATACATAGCAATAATCATGAGTACTTCTAAGGTGCAAATCCTAACTAGGGATCACTGACAGAATATCAACAACACTAATATCGACCTACAGAAATATCGGGACATAAATATCTGTCAAAAATATTGACCTCTTATCTTTATAATGGTAAGTACAAAAATATCAGAAGCAAACTGTTGTTGTTAAAAATATTGAAGTACAAAATATATATTTTTTTATATGTATAAAAAAGTAAAAAAGTGAAAAATACATTTAACTTAAAAAAGAAAATTAGATTTATTTTAAATTTTAACAATTACAAGTAATGCATGTCATTTAAATATAAATTAAACATACTTATATAAAATGTAATATATATATTTATTTAAAAATAATTAAAAAATAATAATTTTAATAAATTGTCAAATGTTAGAAATCTATTAAAATATAAAAATAAATATGTATATGCATACAGCTGTAACAGAAACATTTAAAAAAGAAAATACATAATATAAATTAAAATATAAAAATATGTAAAACATTTTACACTACATTTAGTGCAACAGCACCGCCACCTTCCCGGAGAGCTGGAAGCATGCTGAACTCAGCGCCCTCCTGAAGAAACCGTCAGCGGACCCCGCCGACCACAAGAACTACCGCCCCATCTCGCTCCTCCCCTTTCCTGCCAAAGTCATCGAGAAGACCGTCAACAGACAGCTTGCCATCTTCCTCGAGACGAACGGATCCCTCGACCACTCGCAGTCCGGCTTCCGCGCCAACCACAGCACCGAGACCGCCCTCATCGCAGCCACTGACGACATCCAAACCCTGCTCGACAACGGGGAAACAGCGGCCCTCATCCTCCTGGACCTCTCCACAGCATTCGATACTGTCTGCCACCGCACCCTAGTGCAGCGCCTCAGCAACTTCAGAATCCAAGAGAAGGCACTGGAGTGGATCATCTCGTTCCTCACAGGAAGAACCCAGAGAGTCCGCCTCCCCCCGTACAGATCCAAGGCCACCGAAGTCATCTGTGGCGTACCACAAGGATCATCACTCAGCCCCACCCTCTTCAATGTCTACATGAGCCCCCTCGCAGCCATCGCACGCCAACACAACCTCAACATCATGAGAACAACAAGTGGAGAAGCGTGGCTCAGTGGTTAGAGGCGTCAGACCCGGAAGCTGAAATCAGCCGTGGACCAGGGTTCGATTCCCCGCCTCGGCGGGTCTCGGGCTCAAAAATTCCATGGACTCGACAATTCTCGCTCCGGTGCCTACTCGACTCACGGGGTCACACTCTGCGACTCTGGGCAATAGCTTGCTTAATCTCCACTACGGCCCCTCGCGGCGGGATGCCTGGCTTTCACCTTGTGAATACCCTGTTGGGGTATCTCACAGGGGAATACCAGGACGGGTTCCCTAAGCAAGCGCCTTGAGACCCCTGGGTGATTAGTGCGCTATATAAATCGAAATACATTTACATTTACATTTACATTTACATCTCCTACGCCAACAACACCCAGCTGATCCTCTCCCTCACCAACGACCCAGCCACCGCCAGAACTAACCTACACGAAGGGATGAAAGACGTAGCCGAGTGGATGAGGAACAGCCGCCTGAAACTGAACTCAGACAAGACGGAAGTCCTCATCCTTGGATCATCACCCTCCGCTTGGGACGACTCCTGGTGGCCCCCTGCCCTGGGCAGCGCACCCAAACCAACGGGCCATGCACGCAACCTGGACTCCACCCTCTCGATGACCAGACAAGTCAACGCCGTCTCATCATCATGCTTCTACATCCTACGCATGCGCCGAAAGATCTTCCGATGGCTCCCCACCGAAACCAGGAAGACGGTCAGACAGGCACTCGTCACCAGCCGACTGGACTACGGAAACACCCTCTATGCCGGAACCACAGCCAAACTCCAGAAAAGACTCCAACATATCCAGAACGCCTCTGCACGACTCATCTTGGACATCCCCCGACACAGCCACATCTCCGGACACCTGAGAGACCTTCACTGGCTTCCCGTCAGCAAGAGAATCACATTCTGACTCCTCACCCATGCACACAAGGCCCTCCACGACCTAGGCCCCAGGTACCTCAACAAGCGCCTGACCTTCTACACTCCCACCCGCCAGCTTCGATCGACCAGCCACACCCTCGCCGCCGTGCCACGCATCCGAAGATCCACCATGGGAGGAAGATCCTTCTCCTACCTAGCAGCCAAGACTTGGAATTCCCTCCCCATCCACCTCCGCCTGACCCAAGACCACCTCTCCTTCAGGAAGCAACTCAAGACCTGGCTGTTCGAGCAGTAGCGGACCCCCCTCCCCCAAGCGCCTTGAGACCCTCTGGGTGAGTAGCGTGCCATACAAAAATCCTGATTGATTGATTGATTGAGAGTGTTGGACAGCGGAGGGGAATCATTTTCTATTCTTACTTCAGCAAGTGCAACAGTTGGGAAAGTGCTGGATAGCAGAGGTGATAAAATTACTATTCCCACTCCAGGGAGTGCAACAGTAGGCTAAGTGTTGGATAGCGGAGGGGAATAATTAACTGTTCCCACTCCAGCGAGTGCAACATAGGAAAAATATTGGATAGCGGATAGGTAAAAAGTTACTATTCCCACAGAACATAATTAAAATTTAAAAACAAACAAAATATACAACTAAATACAAAATATAATAAAAAACAAAAACAAAACATATATAAAAATATACAAATTAACAAAACATAGACAAATGATAAAATGTAGCACAAATATAATATTGACATAAAAAATTATTTTAAAAATTTAGCAAACATTTTAAAAACAAATACATATTTTATAATAAAAATAAATTGTAATAAAAAAAAGTTATATTTATTTTCCTACCCTATAACACAACACAATTTACATCAGGCATCTACATGAAAAACTTTACCACCATAATTAAAATGATTAATTATCAATTAACAAATATTAATATTTAAAAAATACATTTAAAAATGTAAAAAGTAATGTACCAACTAAATGTTACAGGTATTGGACCCAAATTCCCAAACAAAATAAAAAGTAAACAATTACCAAAAATATGTATCAATTAATAAATGAATATAATGACCAAGAAATAATTAATAATTAATTTAAAGAAAATTACATTGGACCCTCTACCCCAATAAACACCAAAATACACACCTAAAAATATTTAAACAATTTCAATAGCTAATTTTACATTAATAAATTAATATTAATTAACAACAAATCAAAATGTACTTCCCACCATTTACCACTATAAACCCCACAACTCACACATCTGAATTACTACACAATTTCTATATTTAAAAAGTAATGAATTAATTAGCATGAATTACCAAATAATTGATTAATTATAAATTAATTACCTCCCACCATATTTCACTATGAATGCCATAACTCATTAATTAATTAATTATTAACAATTAACAATCAACATGTAAATACTTATTACATTTATTTACACAATTAACACTATAAAAGTACAAACTCCCGCTGCAGATCTACCGGATACTTTTCCCTATTATTGAAGATGATATGTTGGCTACTTTTCTAGACGCTCAGGTAGAAAATACACCACCTTCTTGGGATGACGCTAATATTGTGGTTTTTAAAAAGAATGATAAGTTGGTGAAACTGCCTGAGTCATATAGACCCTATCATTAATAAATGCAGACGGCAAGGTGTACTCAAAGATTTTAGCAACTAGAATGGCCCAAGTCATATCTCTGTTAGTATCCAAGTATCAACATGGTTTTATACCAGCACGTAGTATGGTTAATCATATTTAAAGGGTGATTGCAACTATAGACTATGCAAGTGCACAGCCAAAGCCCTTGGGTATAATCCTATTAGTCGCAGAAAAAGTGTTTGATCGTGTTTCATGGCCGTTCCTTTGGGCCGTTAGGTTAAAGATTCGGTTTGGACCCCGTTATACAACATTGATATATACAATGTATAAAAGACCTCGGGCTAAAATATGCACTATGGGCAGTGAGTCATCTTATGTAAATATCACTCGGGGAACAAGGCAGGGGTGTCCGTGTTCGCCCCTACTTTTTGCCATCTATATCAATCCATTGTTAACTTTCTTGGAAACAACTAATGGAATACAGTCAATGACACTTGGGCAATACCATGTGTGTGTCCATGCTTACGCTGATGACATTGCAATAGTGACGTCTTACCCAGAGCATGCTGTAAGGGAAATTAAGTATCTTACTCAGAGATATGGTGAAGTTGCCGGGTACAAATTGAATGTATCTAAAACCCAGATAGTCTGCACTGAAGGTCTGTGTCCAGGAGAAGCGCGGGTTACGCAAGAAGCGAAATATCTGGGTATTAAGATTAGGATGGCGCTTCAAGAGGTTGAGAATGTTAATTGGGGAGATATAGTATCTTCGGAACGGCAACAATTGGAACGGGTTGAGTGTCTACATTTTTCAATGGTAGGGAGGTGCAATGTGCTTAAAATGTGCATACTCCCTAAGGCAATGTATTACTTTAGGACTGTCCCACTAGAGTTAACACATTCTCAATTGCTACAGCTACAAACCCTCGCTGATAAGTTTATTTGGGGCCAAAAGAAACCTTGCCGGTCTTCGAGATATATGATGCTACTCTTAGAACAGGGGGGATGGGCAGTGACTAATTTTTCATTTTATTATTTAGCTTGTCTCCTCCAAAGCATGCAGTATCTAGTGACAGGAGCAGAAATACAACAGGCGGAAGTACCTAACATATATCAAATGTTGATGGAGGCTCCTGTCAGCAAGGCTTTATTCAGGTTTTTTTAACCTAGTTATTTTAAGAGAACGCGGTTCAAAATATATGAATGAATGAATGAAAATGTATTTCCATAGCACCTAACTACCCGGATGCCTCGTAGCACTAAATGAAAAGAAGAGCAGAGTAAGGTCAGTCACCAGTGCTATACAAGCGTTCCAAACAAATGGGTTTTTAAAAGTTTACGGATGACCAAAAGATTGAGGTAGGGAATTCTACATCTTTGCAGCAGTGAATGAGAAAGAGCGTCCAACCCATCTTACCGTCCTTATTTTCTTGGTGGCAGCCAGGTGTAAAGAGCCAGAACATAAGGTTTTATGAAGGAGATATGGGGTTATTAGTGAGTGCATAATCGGTGGACCTGCTTTCCACATGGCCTTGTGTGCCATACACATAGCTTTAAACTTTATCCTGGCTAAGATCGGAAGCCAGTGGAGATGTCTCAATGCTGGTCTTGCCCATTGCCATCGTGGGATCTGGAGGAGCAACCGTGCTGCACAATTCTGGGTTACTTGCAATTTATTTATTGTGGCTTCAGGAGCTCCGAGGTATAAAACATTCCCGTAATCCAGGTGAGACAGTATAAGCGCTTGAACCATAATATTTCTCACCTGGAAGGGAAGGAGGGGAATAATTTTGTGAAGCATTCTCATCAATACATAGCAGATTGTTGAAAGTGAGGTTGCCTGATGCTTGAAATTAAGAGAGCTGTCAAGCCACATACCAAGGCTCTTTATCTATGGTTTCGGGGAGGGTGTGGGCCCAGGCATGCTGGCCACAGGGAGACAGGGACAGTGGGTGATGGATTGCCCAACAGCATGATTTCTGTTTTGTCTCCATTGAGTCTAAGGTAGGAGAGCTCCATCCACCCAGTCACTGCCTCTAGGCAAGGGCCTAGGGAGCTAGACAACCCCTCAGCATGGTGTAGGGACACCACTAGCTGGGTGTCGTCTGTATAGATAATGATCTTAATGCTAAATGGATGGACGACCCCCGTCAGAGGCCTCATGTAGATATTAAAGAGCGTGGGGCTCAGGGCAGAGCCCTGTGGAACCCCACAGCTATGAGGTAGTATTGAGGACACCACATCCCCCTTAAAGACTTGAAAGCAACGGTCGCTAAGGAAGGATGAGAACCATGCCGTGCGGCGCCCAACACTCCAATACTCTTAAGTCGGTGGGTCGGAATGGTATGATTAACCGCGTCATATGCGGCACGGAGGTCCAGGAGGATAATGGCAGCCATTCCTCCGTCATCCACCAACGTCCTTGCCTCTTCTGTCACCATAAACAATGCCGTCTCCGTCCCATGTTGAGGGTGAAAGTCTGTTTCATCCAACAAGTTGTTGGATTCTAGATGCATGACCAAGATGTTGTTAATATGTTTTTCCAATAGTTTGCTCAACCAAGGGAGGCGAGAAATTGGGCGATAGTTGGATAGATTAGATTGATCCAAACTTGGCTACTTCAAAAGTGCCCTAACCATCGCACATTTCCAAGAGAGGGGGACAGTACTAGAGATGATTGAGCAATTCAAAACGTCAAGGACAACTGGGCGGATGGATTTGATAGCTGTGATAAGATGTTGTGGTGCAGTGGGATCCAGTGGGGAGCCTGAGGTCACTTTTGAAATGACCAGATCCAGTGAGTCCGTATTTAAAAGGCAGAATTGTTCCAACACACAATTAGGTGGAGAGACAGAGTGCCTATGTCAGTTTCCACTGTATCAGGTGGTGTGAGAGGGAAGGCTGTATATATAGTTTGTATTTTTTGGTGAAAGAAGACTACTAAGTTATTGCAGAGTGTTAGTGCTCCTTCCATCGGTATAGGTATTTGAGGAGGGGAAATAAGTAACTTAGCTATCCAGAAAATCTCTCTTGGGGAGTTAGCTGCTGTACTAATTTTAGTCTCATAAAAGTGTGCTTGTGCAGATTTAATCTCTGCTTTATACAGCCTAATTGCTTTCCTGTAATCATCCTTCCTATGTTGTGTGGAATTTTGTCTCCAGCTCCTCTCTAATCTTCGGCAGGATTGTTTTAAATCCCTCAGGTTAGGAGAAAACCATAGGGTGGTCTTTTTCCTATTATTAGTTAGAATGAGAGTTTTAGGGAGAATTACGTCAAGGGAATCCAGGATCCAACTATTGAAATTATTAATCGCCTCATTAATGGTGGCTCCCCCTAAAGGTTTTGAGGGTTTTGAGGCCTCAAGAGCCTTCCATTCCGCAGGGGGAAGTTTAGACCACTTCCTACCCCAAGATGCAGTTTGTTTCTGGACTAACAAAGTAGAAGTAGTGGCCCAGATTAGAGGGATTAAATAATGGTCCGTCCAGCGGAGTGGGATGGGGATCCCAGTGCTCAGATTGTCAAGGTTGCTAAAAACTAGATCCAAGAGGTGTCCTTTATCATGTGACGGGAGGAAGCCTTTTTGTTTAAGATCGATCGCTCAAAGGCTTGATAAAAGTCTGCTAGCTATGTGATTGGACAGATCATCTAAATGTATGTTAAAATCCCCCAACACTGTGAAGTTCGCAGAAGCCAGAGCTGAGTTTGGGACTAAATCAATGAGCTTGGGAATAAATTATTTTAAAGCTTCTGGAAGGCGGTAAATCAGAAATCTGGTAAAGGTACTGGTAGGCGTGAATTCTACTGAGAAAGGCATGCTTTCACAGTCATCAAGCGTAGATGGTAGAATTCGGCACTTATATATATCTTTATAGATAATTGATAGGCCTCCGCTTCTACCAGGGGTACGATCGGTTCTACATATTTCATAGCCTGCCGGAAGGGCCTGGACGATAGCTGGGCCACAATTGTAAGCCTATGACTTTCCACTGCATGATATTTTGATCCTAGTAATGGTTTGCGTAATTATTTCTCAGATCCCCTGACCAAGGGTGCATTTTGAAGCCCGAATTGCATTGGGATTTTTTAAGTTGAATCGATGATGCTGTTACTTCGGATTTTGTGATTGATTACAACAATTTCCAAGAATAATTAATAAACAAGTGTCAATACAACACTTGAAGACTTCTGAACACATGTTATTATGGTTATGCTGATTATTGTTTTGTGTAAATATTGCATTTCTTTTTGTTAAAAATTGTTGCAATTAGCTAAGAATTGTTGAAATGATTGTACACTCTTTTGAGTGACCAGAGCAGTGCACTGGGATTTTCAGATAGCGATCTGGAGTTTTCCCTATTTTATGTATAAAGGCTTGCAGGGCCTTTCACCTGGTGCACGCGAGTAGTTGACTAGGAGAATTCCTATAGTGTAATTGTATAGTTTACTAAGTTAGTTGACTGAGTGCATCACAGCTGCTTTTCTTTCTTTGTTTCCATTAAAAACAGAACATCTAGTTTATGCTCTTCTATTAGTAATGCTATTTCAATGCAATGTTTGGACAATGACCTACAGCTTATAAGAAACATATTTTGGGAGCTAGTGGCTGAAGGTACAGTGTGTGCATTGACTAGCGGCTTGTAGAGACAGTGTCAACAGTATGTAGGGAACTTTGCAGGGCTCAGTGTGTGTAGACATTCCAATTTACCTTCTGGCCTCAAGTCGTACAGGCGGGATGAGCTACAAGTTAGTAAATTTCCTGGAAAAGGACCAGGGTTTATAGCCCTTGGACCTGGCCGGGCGCGGTCGGGCACGGATGGGCGCAGACGGGCTTGCCTTTGACACGTCATTCTTCAAGATATAGATTGGGTTACTTGGAGAGCTGGAGCGTCACCCTGCCAAGATGGCCGCCAATAATGGCCCAACCAGGAAGTGCTGGGCTCTACAATCTGCCTCCACTCAACCAACACTAGAGCAGCTGTGGTGGACTGGGGAGTCAGTGAGAAAGAGGCCGCTATGAGAATACAGGTATAGGTTTCTCAAGATTAGTTCATAAAAGCAATATTCATTTGTAACAGATATTTAAAAACAGTTCACAATTCAGATTTCAATTCAGAGTGCTAGCACAGCGGGCTCGATGTCTGCTTCAATTCCTGCGCGTCGGCACCCTTGCATTATTTAAATAGTCAGAGTTGCCTGGAGAGCTCGAGCGTCACCCTGCCAAGATGGCCACCCGCATTGGCCCAAGCAGGAAGTGCCAGGCTCTACAATCTCCCTCCACTCAACCAGCCCTACAAAAGCTGTTGTGGACCGGGGAGTCTGTGATCAAGAGGCCGCTATGAGAATACAGGTATAAGTTTCCCAAGATTAGTTCATAAAAGCAATATTCATCCGGTACAGAAATTTAAAAACAGTTTGCAATTCATATTTCAATTCAGAGCGCTAGCGCAGCAAAGCGGGCTAAATGTCTGCCTTCAAATCCTGCGAGTTGGCGCCCTTGCGCTATTTAATACAGCATATGAGCGCCGGGAAGTCCCTTTGCTGGGGCACATGAGCGCTATATAAGTCAATATAACATAACATAACATAAAGCCTGAAAGACAATCTGCAAATTGATATCGCTAGGTCGCCTAAATAACTATACACCCATAAATGCCACGGAATTATTTCCTGCTAACTTAATCGTACCAGGAACGGAGTCCGACCGACACCTACAGGCACCGTACGACCCGTGAAGTACGATGTGAAAACCGTTACAGACAACCGAGCTGTACGGAAAACAAACTGTACGACCGAGCTGGACAAAAATCAGCCATGCGGACGGAAAATGGACACGAGCCGCACCGACCGAACCGATCCCGGAATGAACCCGACCTATAGGTACCTGCAATGTCCGAGCCAAACAGTACGATGCCAAACGCATGAAATCTGACCGAATTGCAAGGAGCCCAAGTCGCACGACCGACACAAACAAGGCCTGAAAACGTACCTGAAGCGATAGAGACCACCGCGATTGACTCGCATGCAACACAGAATAAAACCAGTATGAAAGACACGGAGCAGCCCGCACAAGCCAACATGAGCGTACGACTTGGTCAGAAGAACGTCTCCTACAAGACCACCATAAAAAATGTCAAAAACACAAAAAAAGGACCCATCAAGCAATGAATAAGTCAATAAATACCCAAAAAAACACCAACAACTCCACCTATAAAAAGGCAAAAACACACTACCATGTTCCTTAGCAAATACAACAGGGCAGCCAGCACACAACAACTTGAGACACCAACCACTGACACACACACAACTCACCCATCACAAAACCCACACACCATCAGCACTCTTCCAAAAACTCACACACATACACCCATCCAAAACAGACAAACACCCACCCACTCTTGCACCCACCCACATCACTCCTCACCACCACCCATCATCATGCCCCCTAAGAAGAATCCACCGTTCACAGACACTGAGCTAGAAATATTGGCAGATGAGATCCTCAGAGTGGAGCCACATTTGTTTGGCGCATTGGTACAAAGGACCCCCATGTCTCAAAAAACCAAGATGTGAGACAGAATAGTGGACAAGATGAACGCACAAGCACCAGCGTATCGCACAAAGACTGACATCAAGAACAGGTTGTATGACGTGCGCAGGAGGGTCAAGAGCTCCTCCAGAAGGAACACACCTTGAGCCATCTCACCGGTGCTGGCCCTCCTGCCAAACCAGTCTACTTCAGGTCCTGGGAGAAGAAGGTGAGGGACATCCTACCACCAGAGGGCATCCATGACCTACCTGACATACCAGAGCCAGGTGAGTACACAACCAATATACCCAATAATGTGTCGCAATACACACACATCACCGTTAAGGGGACAGTGAAACCATGCAATGATAGCAAAGGCATAGTAAACTAAAGTCAATCAGCCCAAGAAGCCTATGCTAGTCAGACAAACACAATATTGGCCACATCATAGTGATTTGTAACTGTGTCATGACATGTACAAACCTAACAATAAATAGGGCAAGGCAGTGGCACCAATCTGACTTAACACTGTCAGACATCCCTGCCACCATAACAAATATCTCACTGTCAAGCTGACTGACAGGAAGGAATAGTGGGTATGCTGGTGAAGTCAATGTATATCAAAGCATGATGGTGTTGTTGTCACAGATAATGTCCCCCTCACAATTGCACCATCAACACCCCTCTGAAGAATGCTCACCTCAGAGGGGCTGGAAATTGGCTGGTCAAGTACTCTGGGACTGGGTTCTGTTGTGTGGAGCACAAGGCCCTGCTGGGAATTGGCCACCACCAAACACCAGAACTCCACTGTCAGCCATCTTGTCTGCAGAGGCACAACCCCTCACAGGGAAACAGAGCCAGAAGGAGGGAAGTGAGGGTGTGCTGTGAAGGGGGTGTAGCCCAGAGCTTGTTGGGAGTTGCAGTCATTCACAATACCCACTCACCCACATGGCCCAGCAAGCTCACACTGAACCATGCTCATCTCAGAGGGGCTTCAAATGGGCTGGCAAGTACTCTGGGACTGGGTTATGTTCTGGGCAGCACAAGGCCCTGTTGGGAATTGGCCACCAACAAACACTAGAACTCCACTGTCAGCCATCTGCAGAGTCAAATGTTATCAGGGATCAAACTCATGTGTCAGCCAACTGATGGCCCTTGAGTAACAATGACCATGTAAATGGAAATCCATACATGAGCTGGGTATGTGCACACATCAACAAGCACATTGAAAGGCTTGATGTTGACTGGACAATGTGCTACCACTATATCAATCTCTGTCTGTGATGACTGAAGACAATACAGTGTTCAGGCATGCATCCTGACGGGATGTATGACGTTACAACGCATACTTTTACAATGCATACCGTTACAACGAATTTTTTACAACGCAAAAACTTTTACAACGCATACCATTACAACGCATGTTTTTACAACGCAAGTACTTTTACAACGCATGCCATTACAACGTAAGTATTGGTAAGTATATAATATTTTTTTTTAAATTAATTGTAATTAATATAATTTAATTTAATTTAATTTAATTAATTTAATTTGTTTTTACCCTGTACCCCAGTACCCCAAAAACCCAAATTAACCCAGAACCCTAAAAATACCCCTGTACCCCAAAAACCCAAAACTGTCCCTGAACCCTAAAAATACCCCTGTACCCCAAAAACTGAAAACTGTCCCTGAACCGTAAAAATACCCCTGTACCCCAAAAACTGAAAACTGACCCTGAACCCTAAAAATACCCCTGTACCCAAAAACTGAAAACTGACCCTGAACCCTAAAAATACCCCTTTACCCAAAAACTGAAAACTGACCCTGAACCCTAAAAATACCCCTTTACCCAAAAACTGAAAACTGACCCTAAACCCTAAAAATACCCCTTTACCCAAAAACTGAAAACTGACCCTGAACCCTAAAAATACCCCTTTACCCAAAAACTGAAAACTGACCCTAAACCCTAAAAATACCCCTTTACCCAAAAACTGAAAACGTAAAAAAAAAAAAAACATATAAAATATTAAATATAATTATATACTTACCAATACTTACGTTGTAATGGCATGCGTTGTAAAAGTACTTGCGTTGTAAAAACATGCGTTGTAATGGTATGCGTTGTAAAAGTTTTTGCGTTGTAAAAGTTTCGTTGTAATGGTAGTGCGTTGTAAAAGTTGCGTTGTAAAGGTTGTTTCCCATCCTGACGTCACGTTGCAAATACCATGTGTATCAAACATTCTTACAAAGATCAAGGAGGGGTGAATTATCCACTCCCCCTGTGCAAACTGGTTCATTACTGATTGTGTTGCCTACACTGGAAGCCTCACATACGTACACATGTGTAGTGCATGATATCATGCTTATCCGCATCAGTGTACTGTAGCAGCAGCATCATTGGCTCCCCCTTGTTACAAATATGCAGTACCTCCACCTGGTGGTAACCAGCCTGGTTCACCAGTAGTTTCCAATGGAGAAAACTGAAGTGTGTTTGTGCTCAAGTGCTGTGAGTGAAAACACACACAACACCCAAAGGCAAAGCTAAAATGTTGAACATTGTGATGTATGAAGGAAGCAGACAAAGGTGTTGTGAGTGTGGATCCAGCTACTGATCCACTGCACATAGGGTTGGTCACTGTTGGGCAACATGTAGCAGCCCCATGTGATCCTATAGCTAATACCTCCTCTGGACACTACTGGGAAAGCAGCCAGTCTCCCTCCACTTTGGAGCACATCATATTTACAGTAAAGGGTGAACCAAGGTAAATGCAACTACAGTACACTGATGCGGCAATCCAAGAAGCACAGCCCCATTCCTGGATACATATAGGATGGAATTTGCTAAGGAATGAAATCTTGTACATACCATGGCTGCACAGGATGAGTGATATTGTGTCCCCTCCTTCTTAGTCCAACCATTGATGTCTGTAGTTACATAACTGACAATGTCTGTTTCTTCCACACACAGGTGCCACTGGGGAAACAGCACCAAATGAAGATGAGTCCCTGGCCCAGACTCTGGGTGAGGATGAGCTCTCGGGTGTGGATCTGGCTCTGTTCTCTTCAGATGTTATGTTATGTTATATTAATTTATTATGCGCACAGCGACTCCAGCGAAGGAGCGTCCCGGCGCAGAGACAAGGAGAAACATAACACAACAGGATAAAAATAGGACCTAAAAGTGATAACTAAAACAGAAATGTTTTAATAGCTCTTCGAAAAGACAACAGGTCCTCGAGCAGACGGATTTCAACTGGGAGGGTGTTCCAAAGTAGTGCAGCTCTCACCTTAAAAGAACGACCCCCCATCCTGCTGAGCCTGAATCTGGGAACAACAGCAAGGGCAAGACCTTGGGACCGAAGGTTACGGGTGGGGACGTAAAAGGAGATACAGCTGGACAAGATCTCAGGGCCTATACCTCTCAGGATTTTAAAGGTCAGACAAAGGACCTTAAAAAGAATACGCTTCCTAACAGGGAGCCAATGTAGGGAGCGGAGGACATTAGCCACCGGGCAGAATTTAGGTAGGCCAACAATGGCTCTCGCCGCGGCGTTTTGAACCCGCTGAAAGCGAGTTAACTCAGCCTGGTTAGCCCCAGCCAGAAGAGAGCTAGCATAGTCCAGGCGAGAGATGATGGTTGCCTGGACAACAAGCTGTCTGGTTGGGGCGTCGAAGAATTTAAGAACTGGTCTTAAACCTCGTAACAGTCCAAAACAACAGGCTGCAGTTTTTTTGGTATGCCCCGCAAAGGTGAGACCAGCGTCCACCCAGACCCCTAGATTTTTCACCTCCGACACTGGGGTCGGAGTGGGGCCCAACTCAGAAGGCCACCACTGATCGCCCCAAAGCTCCACTCCCTTCCCGACGACCATTACCTCCGTTTTAGTGGCATTAAGCTGGAGACAGTTTCCTGTCAGCCAGCTAGCCACCGCCTTCAGTCCAGACTGAAACCTGGGGGCATCCTGTTCCGCATCCCCGCTGAGAGTAACCGCCAGCTGTGTGTCGTCGGCATATGAGACCAGAGTTAGGCCCCACTGCCTTGCGACATCAGCCAGCGGTCTCACGTAAAGATTGAACAACGTGGGACTCAGCGAGGATCCTTGCGGAACCCCCATGGCCAGAGGCTGGAACCTGGACTTGAAGGGAAGGATGGCAACACAGAAGGAACGGTCGTCCAGGAAAGAGCGGAACCACTGCAGCGCTTGGCCACCGATACCAATCTCCTCGAGCCGATGCAGGAGGATGCTGTGAGATACAGTGTCGAAGGCGGCGCTGAGATCTAACAAGATCAGCGCCGCCGTCTGACCAGCATCCAACCTCGCACGGAGATGTTCCACCATCACAAGAAGGGCGGTCTCCGTGCTGTGACCAGCACGGAAGCCATTTTGTGTGGGATCAAGTGCATTGGTTCGGGCTAGATGTTCTGACAGGGCCAGATTGACATGGGCCTCTGTCAATTTAGCTGGCCAGGGTAGCAGCGAAATGGGACGGTAGCTTTCCGGTTTAGACGGGTCCAAGGAGGGTTTTTTAATGATCGGAGACACCACCGCCTGCTTCCATCTAGTTGGAACCAACCCCGACTCCAGGGAGAGGTTGATAAGGGAACGTACAACAGGGCGTCCCATAAAGGTCTGGTCTCGGAAGAGAGCAGGTCTCACTGGATCAGATGGGGACCCAGATTTAACTTGCAAAGCAAGTTTATCAAACCCTTCCAAGGTCAGAGGGGGGAATGAAAGCAGGGTGATCTGATGAGGTGTCTCGTTGGAACTACCCAACAAGATGACGACGATCGACTTGGCACCTCCGGTGTGATTCATCAGGCAGCCCCACCATTACAAACACCTGCACAGCCTGCAGCCATGCCAACACCTTCTGGCTACAGACCTTACACCCCCCCACACCGACAGACCTAGGAGACAAAGTTCAAGCTGTACAGGGGCCCCGGCCACACAGGATGTTCCAAACAATGTGACCAATAGCAACACCCAAGGGGCCCCAGGGTCAACTGTGCCTGCCACCACTGGTTCAGCCCATGTGTCTAGGGGTGATGGGAGTAGTTTTAGGCAGAGGTCACGGTGTGCAGAGGGGCCTGGATAGCCTGATGACCCCCAACTGGTACGCATCATAGATGCGTACCAGCATAGCACCGGAGGATTCAGCCAGGTAGTGGGGGTCCTCAAGGAGATGCAACAGGAGCAGGCTGGCCATCATGCACGCATGGAGGCCAAGTGGGACAGAGTCACTGGGGTGCTCACTGACATATTGACTTGTCTCTACCATAATAGCAGAAATATGTCCACACCTCCCTGTGTGCCCACAACATCTCTTGCAACAACATCTCTTGCAACAACAACTGCAAATGCCACAGGGAGGGAGGATGAATCTGGTGGAGATTCCGATGCAACGTTGGCGCATGCTCCCGAGGATCCCCCCCAGATGAAGAAGAGGGGTCGTCCGAGGAAGAACAAGTGAGCCACAGGTGTCCCTGCACATCCCCCAGGAACCCAGAACCTGTTTTGGATTTTGGTCTTTGTGTGCAAAACGTTCACCTTGTTGCACATGACACAACTCCCCTACATGACATGGTGGGTCCATGTTGTAGTAATGTAGAAGATGAATGTGGACTTCACTCCGGACATTTTATCTACCAATACTTCAAACTCATCTGTGAACTTTGGATTCTAAACTGCATGTACAGCACTATCTCAACATATGTATGTAAATAAACTCACCATAACACTGTTCTTTCCTATGTTGTGATTCATCCTTGGTATGTGTCATGAAGATGTTGAAATGCCGAAGTACACAGTGCATGCCGACTACTACAGCGGTGTCATTACCGTCATGTGACTCACGTTGATGTGACACCTGTGAGGGAGACACACCAATAGGGCTTCACAACACATACTCACCAGAGACATGTGACACTTTGCCTACAAAGATGGTTGCCAGATTAATGTGGGATGCACAGACACCACACCTTTACACAGTCACTGCCAATAAGGCCACAGGTAAGCTAACCAAATGTCAGTCAGATGTGTGAAGACAGACAACACACATAACTAAGTGAAGCACAGGTCCATAACAAATCAAAAACCAGTTTATTACACAACTGTTTCAAGGTGCATCCACATGACAGTGGGCACATGGTCAACAACTGTTGTCATATGGCGCTGTAAGGGTGGATTCTAGTTGTTGGTGTCAGACTTGCCTCAGCAACTGGCAATGAACCTTGGGAAAGACAGAAATGAGACAAAGTCAGAAGCACACCAGAATAGGTTGGAAATGCAATAAACATGTCACAAGAAACCTACACAGTAACAACTTAGCATGTCAACACCAATGTGGACTACAGACCATCCAATAGGACACATCACAGCACGCTTCCAGTCAAGTACCACACAAACAAACTCAAACAGCAACTGAGCTTCACAAACACATCACAGGCTCACTCAGGACGTTGACATGACAACCCTGTGAACTCACCTTCAGCTGGAGAAGTTGTTGATGACCTCTGTGCGGACGTCAGCCTCATCATCATCACTGGCGTCGTGGCCCAGGCCAGGATCCTCCACAGGTGGTGGATGTTGGTCATCATCGTCCTGGAAGAGAGGCACCTCCTTCCGTACTGCCATGTTGTCGAGCATGCAGCAGATGATTATGATTTTGCAGACCTTTGCAGGCGCATATGGGAGTGCCCCTCCGGTCTTATCTAGGCAGCGGAAGCGGCTCTTCAGGAGACCAAAGGTACGCTCAATGACTCGCCTGGTTCTGCCATGAGCCTCATTGTAGCGCATCTCGGCTGCTGTCACAGGGTTCCTCAGGTGTGTCAGCAACCATGGCATGTTGGGGTATCAAGAGTCACCTACATACAAAGAATCACACATTAGTTGAGTATTATAAGGGGGTGGGAGACAGCATTGCAAAACACACACAACGGTAAACAGTACACACCAACAAGCCATGCATGCTGGTTTGGCATCTGTGACATCATAACCAGGATGCGACTCTTCTCAAGATGTAGGCATCATGTCCCGAACCAGGGAATCGTACACACACATGTGAAATGACCATGTCTGCCAGACAAACCACCAGAGCATTTATAGAGTGAGAATGTTTGCGGTTGCAGTAGGTCTGTTCCTGTGCCCGTGGTGGTATCAGGGCCACATGTGTGCCATCAATTGAGCCAATCACATTGGGCATCCTCCCCAGTCCATAGAAGGCATCCTTGATCCCTGGGAGTTCACCTGGTGTTGGAAGCTTTATGTATGAGTCAAGGTGGTGCAACATTCCCTCCAACACATCCCGTAGCACATGGCTGAACATTGTCTGTGACATACCACCAACACTACCCACAGTGTGTTGGAAGGTACTGGTGGCAAAGAAATGCAGGGCTGCCATCACCTTAACCTTTGGTGTGAGTGCTGTCGGGTATGTTCAGCCAGGTAGCAGATGTGGTGCCAACTGCTCCACCAACTCATCTATCAGTCTCCTGGTGAAGCGGTAACCATGGATGCTGTTTATGGTCCCCAGGTCAGGAAATGGTCTATGGACTGCTGGCGCCCTGCAGTACGGAGATGGGTAACGTTACATCAAACATTCAGCTACCCATGTAGCACTCACCTTGCAGAAAATCACATTATACATCATTGCAATTCACAGTTAACCAAGGTGTGTGCTTTTTTGTCATGGACACATATGTCTCCTTCATGCCCATCATCTCACATATCATTGACACATGTGTGCATGAGTCCCCTGTGGCACAATGGCAAATCATTGTGCTGTGGCAGAGTATTTATGGACTGTTGTCAAATTACAAACACACAACACAGTGACAAGTGAGAACAGATGTTTCACAGGCATCACAAATCCATGTCAGGGAGATAGCCATGGTCCCTGTTTTGCCACATGTGCACTGGAATGCCATGTTGTATCATGGACATCCAACAAACAATCATGAGTCCCACAGTTAGTAATCCCTGTGGTCCCTGCATGCCATACATTGATGCACCTTAGACACACACAGGATTAAATAGCATGCGCAAGGCACATGGTGGTCCTTGTCTCACATTGGGCACATGGAGCAACAAACATCAGAGACACAACATGCACACAGACTGTGTTTGCAGATCATGATTGTAGCCATGGGTCTGGTTGTGACGTACATGACATGCAACCCTGTGCACATGTTGTATGTGACAGGTCATACACATCTCCAAACTGGTACTGTGTCCATGTTTCATGCCCATAAGCCAAGACTTTGACATTACATTAGTGAGGTGCACCACACCAAAACTAATCTGTCCCATGAACTCCTGCCCAGCCTGGGAGTGGCTTGACCTAAGGGCCATTCAAGTATAGAAATGTTGCCCCCCCCCCATGCGCACACAGGTGATACAGCCCTACATGCCATGGGACACAGTGTGGGATATGCTGTGGTGTTGAAGGTGTGGCCATTGCACTTAAATCTGTGTTAAAACCTTCTGCAAGTCACACCAATGTGATCCGATGCAGCTGACTTGTATGCAGACGCGCCGTACATGTATGGACCGAGTTGTGCACACACCTTGTCCATTGACTGTACGATGCGTATGCATTACAGTCACCCGCATCGGATCACATTGATGCCAATGGGCAATGCGTGTGCATGGCTCGGTTAAGTAGCGCGCTGGAAATACAGTGGGAGACGTCCAACAATTTTGCAATCCTAGTGCGTCCTGAAGGTGAGTGATTTGAACGATGCGGGAGACGTGTAGGAGTCTTTCAGGTCCATGGATTGGACAGATTCAGAGAATGCAACCGTGTCTGGCCTATCAGTGAGGGGCAATGTCACAGAATATGCCTCTGCAGCACAGATTTAAGGCTGCTAGCCCCCCAGGGACCTCACTTGCCTTCAGTACATGCTACAGGACCACATTTCACAATCCACTGCTGCTGCTGTCTGTGCTTCCTCTGGATCCTGCAATGGCACGTACTTTGGAGAGGGCCCCAGCATTGATTGAGGAGGAGAACAAGGCCCTGCTGGATGGGTCCGCCCAGAGTACAGCAAGCTGTATGGCAAACCAGGGGAGCAGGTGAGTGTGCAATCCACTGCCTTACATGGAATGCAAGTTGTGTGACTAAAAGTAATGGAAATGTGCACCGCGGTGTGAGGCATATGCACTGAGTACTTTCAACTACCTATTCATGTGGGTGTATGTGTTGAGCAGGTGTCCTGCTGCAGTAGTGCAGTAGTTCTGGCCTTACAGTCCTAGCCAATGTTACCATGTCAGACCTGCAGCAAAAATGCACATTTCTATGGGTGCACTACCCATGTACCTCTGTTGGCTTTGTGATGACTACATGTATTTTCAACTGTGTGCAGCACAATTATGTGGCAAGTGTGGTAATGTCCTCCTCACTTTGTCATACTCACAGGTTGATGCCCACCAGAAGCAAGAAATCTGGCTGACCATTGCCCGGGCAGTAAGATCTGTGGGGGTCTACAAGCGCTGGATCTGCAACTGCCAGAAGAGGTGGCAGGACCTACGTGGCTTGACCCGGAGGATTGTGAGGGTCCAGCTAAAGATGTTGCCTCCTCGCCGTAGGGGTGTACACCGGACCCCGACGCCCCACATGCTCAGGATTCTGCCGGTGGTCTTCCCGGAGCTGGATGGGCAACTGAAGGCCAGACAGCAGCAAGAAGGGGGTAAGTCCATGCCTCATTTGTGAACATGTCTGACATGCTATGTGCAGTGTTTTGGCCTGGTCATACTCCCACATTACGTTGGTCTTGGAGTCCAGGACTCGTGTCTCCTCTATTGTGTAAGTCACACTCCTCACCTGATCCACAGTTGTCGCCCCTACAGTCTGTGACTATTTTCAACTTGGGCACTGTGTCCCTTCATTCAGCTATGCTGAGGGTCCTGCACAGCATATGGTACTGTGACTCTGATGTGTGCATCGTGGGTGGGTCTATTCTGTGCACTATGCATGGTCTCTGACATGTGTTCTGTGTGTGCCTTTCATATGTGTTCCAATTGCTGGTCTGCATCATCACATGTGTGGGGTTTTAGAAACACACCCATGCAGCAGGTGTGTCCATTTAGTGTCCTCAGGAGTATGTATATCAAGTATGTCACACTAGGCCAAACACCTGCCTACTGTCCTGGCCTATACACTGTTTCAGGTATCCCTGGGCATTTATGCCCACTCCACTTTGGGTGAGTCAGTACTCACACTCACGTGTATGGACATACTGATTGTGCTTCCTGAAATGTGCCATCAGGTGTCTGACACAATATCATTTGTAGTGTGGCTACCTATTTTATGACAACTGGTGTGTTGAGGATTTTAGTGTGAGCAGGACATCTGAGTTGCAACAATGGGGATGATATTTGTGCAACATATAGGGGTGTGGTCAGTTGAATGTGCACAATGCTGTATGCAAGAGTGACTTTCACGCAAATGTGTGTCATTGGCAGAAGACTATGCGGTACTCATGTTCAGGTAGTTGTGTTTGCTGGCACTCATTTGTCAGATTTAAGTGATGTAGGATCATCATAATCCAAGTACAGTGTTTGGTAGGGGACAGACTGGTGCACTTGTCAACTGCAGAGTTTGGAATTGATGCATTTCCCCATGACATGTGACAATTAAGACTGACTTACCATGCATTTGTGTGCCAGGGTATTTATTTGCTCAGAGGGATCCTACATTGGAGTCAGAGGTGCTCCATGCACACCATTGTGTAATTTACTATCAGGACGTTAGGACATCATTGTGTGTTGTGCTGCTAGGCATCACAAGATTGTGAAATGTGAGTGTGGGCATACATTCATCCAGACACCTGTACTGAGTGATTGGCATTTGATGTAATGTATGTTATAAGTTGTGTACTACTTCATGGTGATTTGCATGTACAACAACTGGGTGTGTGGTGCATGTGTGCACTTTAAGGTATTAACTGCCGGCATGCAACAGACATATAGGTACCTGTCTAGGAGGGATATGGGTGCCATGGTTGATGTTCAGGATTGGCATTGCCCTATGTACACCTGTGTGTTAATTTTTAGTCAGTATCAGCTAAGGATGCCAGTGCATGACCGGTCATGTTGTGTATTGACAGTGTTGTGTGCATGTAAGTGCAGGAAACTAATGTTGTCCTTCTTTTCCTACTTATATGCAGAAACATCCACGGGCACAGGAGACAACACCACATTACCGGAGGAGTCACAGGGCCAGCCTGGGACAGCAACTGAGGAGTTGGAGGAAACCAGTGGCATGGAGGGTGAGGGGAGCCAAAACGAGGAGTACTCAGCACCATACACCTCTGCTGAGGACAACAGCAGCTTGGAGGATGACTCCCTTGTGGGGGTGGGTGTCAGCAGCCAGGAAACAACGGAGGTTGAGGCTGTCCCCACCACCACCACCACCACCCTCCCCTCTGCTCCCATCCCAGAGGTCCATGGCAGCTCCCGTGTTCGGGAGCATTTCTCCTGCGTGCCAGGCACCTCACTTCCTGCCCCTGTGTCCCCTGCTGCCCTGAATGTGGAGGCTGCGGACCTACTTAAACAGATCCTTGTGGGGCAGACATCCATGCTGAGTGTCCTCCATGCACACACCGGACTGTTGACACAACTAGTGTCGTTCATGGAGGGCATCTCATCTGGCATTTCTGCCATACAGAGGACCAATCAGTCCATGGCTTCCTCCCTTCTGGCAGCAGTATCCCTCCTCCAGCAGTCCCTGACCCCTTCAGCCTCAGCCCAAACAACTTCTCCTAGCACCCTACCTGTCCTCAGCACACACACACATGCACGGTCACCCAAACACACAGACAGCACACAATCACCCACACATAAGTCTAAACATGCTTGCAAGCAAACTCAGGGGACTGATACCACACACACAGGGGATGGGTCTCAGACACACACACAGGCATCCACAAGCACTCCGCAGTCCTCAGATCCCTCTCCCTCCAAGAGCCTTTCCCTTGCCTCACCTGCAACCCCTTTTCCTAAGAAGCTCTTCCTGTGTGACCTAGGCCTCTTCCCCTCAGATCCAGCAGATCCTGACTACAGGGGGAAGAGGAAGTCCCCACACCCAGAGAAGAGTGCCCCTCATACCCGGACCCCCTACCCCATGCGCAGGCAGACTGAGACCCCCTACCCCCCCAGCTCCACGGAACAGTCTCCTTCCTTCATCCCCCAGGTCAGCACACCACAGGTTCCCCCGACACCCCCTGTCCCAGGTTCCCCCACTCACAGATAGATCATCTCCAAATTGATCAGGTACTCCCCAACTCCTACTTGCTCTTCCACAGACAACAACACCTGTCTGTCTGTTACTGCAAGTACTGTGTGGGACCGTGTCCCCCCCAGCTGTCCTGCCAACCTCACCTGCACCCCTTTCCACTCCCATGGGGTTAGGCACTGCAGTGGAGTCCATGCCTACCCAGTCTGACATGGGCACTACAGTGGGGACCATGTCCACTACACCTGACCTGCCCACTGCAGTGGTTCCAGTACCCACCCCATCAGACTTGTGCCCCACAGTTGTGATGGCACAACCCATGCCAGACCCCTCCACTGCAGTTGCCACTGACTCTCCTGCACCCGGCACCCCTTCCCAACCTCCTTCTGAGCCCTGATACTGTCCCTGCGGTGCCTGGCCTGCCCCATGCATGCCCCTCAGAGTGGATGTCCCCCAGTCCTTATCAGTGCAGGCAAGCAATGGGTGACAGGTGTCACTCACACCATCATTGGACTTGGAATGTTACAATGGACATTGGACTACATTTCATTGTTTTTTTTCCCTTCCAGATGGCATATTGCTGAATAAAGCATTGTTTGTTCTCCTTGTGCATTTTATTTAGCTGTAGATTTTGTTGCACTTTAGCCTATTTACTATTTTGGCACAGGGATGGTAACATTTCATTGGCATGGCCACATCTGTGGCTTGCACCAATGCACATATGATGTGCTTCACAATGTCCAATTTGACACTTTACCAGACTGTTGTGCCATCTCCACTGTACATGCAGGTGTGAACATAATTGGTGTGTAGTCAACTGTGTCCTCTGTGCAACTTGGTAGACATATGTATTGTCTATGTGCAGGTGACTTAAGGGGCAATCCGGTACCCAGGCATATGTCACAAGTGCCTACATTGGGTGGTAGATGAAGGTTGACTGTACAGGTGTTGGGCTGACATGCCCAGGAATCATAAATTTTGTTTTACATGTGCTGCTATTTCCATGATGACACCTACCTTGTGTTCACTGTGATGAAGGGTGATTTTCACCCTTTGCCACAATGCTCAACTTTAGCTGCACTTTTTGTCCACACATTGTACATTGGATGTACACACTAATAGGGTGTTTTCACACATTGACCCAGTGCTATTTCAAAGCTTGACTTGTGTAGCCCACACTCTGGTTTACTTCACACATGTGATTACTTTGTGTGTCATGAATTAAGATCACTGTTGGGGCTATTTGTCAGGCACTACACACTGTTGGCATGATGTTGTTGTGAAATGTATTTGGCTGACATGCCTGTGGCTGATGTTTGATGGATGTGTGTCACATCATCCTCCCTATGAATGGGGTGGCATCAGTGTTAGTTAACATGACCCTATGGGTGGGGTGGCAGCAGTGATAGGCAACATGAAGAAGTGTGGCTCACCGGTTAGAGGCGGCAGACCCAGAAGCAGAGGTCGGCCTGGGACCAGGGTTCAATTCCCGACGCGGCAGGGTACGGAACCAATGTCAGCGGGCTCGATAAATCTCGCCTCGGTGCCTCTCTAACCATGGGTCCTAGGCTGCAAATCTGGGCAATAGCTTGCTTAATCTCCACAACGGCCCCCTTGCTGCCGGGGATGCCTGGCTTCACCTTGGGGATGCCAAATAGGGACCATCTCACAGGGAAAGCCAGGACGGGTACCCCAGCCGTACACAGCGCCAAGAAACCCCAGGGTGAACGTGCGCTCTACAAATTCATACTAACATAATATAACATAACATAACATGCTCCTATAGGTGGGGTGGCATCAGTCATAGGCAACATGACACATAAAGGTGGGGTGGCATCACTGATAGGCAACATGACACATATAGGTGGGGTGACAGCAGTGATAGGCAACATGCCCCTGGGGTGGGGTGGCATCAGTGATAGGCAACATGACACATATGGGTGGGGTGGCAGCAGTGGTAGGGAACATGCCCCTATGGGTGGGGTTATGAAAAACAACAAGGGCACCCAATCGAGTCAGCACAGGACCTCGGGGAACATATTAATGAGAACAACAGTGGTCCCATGCATTGAGGAATTTCAAGAGCAAAGTAAATATAGACACAATGGAAACTATATTATGTACTGACTTTCCCAGCCGGGCAGAGGTCCAATTTTTAATTTACACAAAACTTGTTTTGGAGAAAATACCTTCAACAATTTCTTAGAGAAGGGCACAAGCCTGTACCCAAACATTTACAAATTGTCATAGTGAGCAGAGTGGACAGAAAGTAGAACAAGATTTTTAGGCAAGAGCTGTTGTATTCTGTGAATATTACAATAACAGAATTTTCATTCACACCATTACTAGCCTTATAGTAATTAATACATATCACAGTATATGGTGTTGTAATTGTCGATGGCGTTTCGATCCCATTTAAAAAGTTACAGGGATCATCATCAGGACTGAATAATGCCTAATTATTACTAGCCTTGATAGCCTAAAGGAAAGGGAAAAATTGGAGAGATAATCCAAGAGAGGGCGCGAGTTAAGAAAAGCTTCAGAGATTACATTGTAATAGTGACTTGTTGTTATTAGGTGACAGTATGTGTTGCCTTAGGGGCCTATATCGGCGGTGTTGGACACAAGGAGTGAAGGCCCTAGAGGAGGAAGAAGTATCTATATAATTAAGATAAAACAATTAAAAGCTGCCACTGTGAGAGATGTTTGTTATATACCGTGAGCAATTGGTGACAATACGTTTTACTTTAAGGAACTATATACACACCGCCGCCGCAAGGAATCACAAATCACAATGAGTAAAGTAGTCCCCATACATGCCAGAATGGAGCGGTATACAGAATAAGTTCGTTTCATATTGTGGAGAGTGGGTGACAATACATATTGCCTTAAGGGCCTATACCTACGATACAAAACCAATGAGTCAAGAGTTGCATAAATATACATGTATATACATTGGGCGTCGGGCACAAGGATTCAAAGCCAATGAGTCAAGAGGTGCATAGATATACATGTTTATGCAATTGTGAGTACCTAAGTGATCAAGATTGGGGGTTGGTGGGTGCTGGAGCAGAAGCGGCGTTGGTGATTAAGGAGTGTATTTAAAATTGTGAATAAACGGCGATAAACGACGCGCTAAAAGAGGCGTGGGGCCGAAGTCATCTGTGAAAGCATGCCGCAAGAATTACGATCTTACCGTGATGGGTAGCCTGCGCACAGTTGGTGCCGGCCGGTACACAGAGCATCCAGGGATGGCAAAGACAGCGAAGATAGCAGATGATCGAAAGATGATGCATCGCGAACACTTTACTACATTGACCAGAGTCCTTAGGGGAGACACCGCTGGTGTGTGAGTAGTGTGCGACCCCACCCCCATTTGTAACTTTAAAGCTCCCGTGAGCAGTGGGCTGACGAGCCTGGGATCCCGCACCTACGCGCCTGAGTGGTACTATACCTGGCAGATATTGGCAGCCATCGGCAACCCCAGTACACGGTCTATCCCTGCTGATGAGGGGTAATACCCCGAAACACGTGTCCAGGGATGGCGAAGACAGCGAAGATAGCAGAAGATCGAAAGATGATGCATCGCGAACACTTTACTACATTGACCAGAGTCCTTAGGGGAGACACCGCCGGTGTGTGAGTAGTGTGGGACCCCACCCCCATTTGTAACTTTAAAGCTCCCGTGAGCAGTGGGCTGACGAGCCTGGGATCCCGCACCTACGCGCCTGAATGGTACTACACCTGGCAAATATTGGCAGCCATCGGCAACCCCAGTACATAGCCTATCCCTGCTGATGAGGGGTAATACCCCGAAACACGTGTCCAGGGATGGCGAAGACAGCGAAGATAGCAGAAGATCGAAAGATGATGCATCGCGAACACTTTACTACATTGACCAGAGTCCTTAGGGGAGACACCGCCGGTGTGTGAGTAGTGTGCGACCCCACCCCCATTTGTAACTTTAAAGCTCCCGTGAGCAGTGGGCTGACGAGCCTGGGATCCCGCACCTACGCGCCTGAGTGGTACTATACCTGGCAGATATTGGCAGCCATCGGCAACCCCAGTACACGGCCTATCCCTGCTGATGAGGGGTAATACCCCGAAACACGTGTCCAGGGATGGCGAAGACAGCGAAGATAGCAGAAGATCGAAAGATGATGCATCGCGAACACTTTACTACATTGACCAGAGTTCTTAGGGGAGACATCGCCGGTGTGTGAGTAGTGTGCGACCCCACCCCCATTTGTAACTTTAAAGCTCCCGTGAGCAGTGGGCTGACGAGCCTGGGATCCCGCACCTACGCGCCTGAGTGGTACTATACCTGGCAGATATTGGCAGCCATCGGCAACCCCAGTACACGGCCTATCCCTGCTGATGAGGGGTAATACCCCGAAACACGTGTCCAGGGATGGCGAAGACAGCGAAGATAGCAGAAGATCGAAAGATGATGCATCGCGAACACTTTACTACATTGACCAGAGTCCTTAGGGGAGACACCGCCGGTGTGTGAGTAGTGTGCGACCCCACCCCCATTTGTAACTTTAAAGCTCCCGTGAGCAGTGGGGTGGGCTGACGAGCCTGGGATCCCGCACCTACGCGCCTGAGTGGTACTATACCTGGCAGATATTGGCAGCCATCGGCAACCCCAGTACACGGCCTATCCCTGTTGGTGAGGGGTAATACCCCGAAACACGTGTCCAGGGATGGCGAAGACAGCGAAGATAGCAGAAGATCGAAAGATGATGCATCGCGAACACTTTACTACATTGACCAGAGTCCTTAGGGGAGACACCGCCGGTGTGTGAGTAGTGTGCGACCCCACCCCCATTTGTAACCATATACTGTGATATGTATTAATTACTATAAGGCTAGTAATGGTGTGAATGAAAATTCTGTTATTGTAATATTCACAGAATACAACAGCTCTTGCCTAAAAATCTTGTTCTACTTTCTGTCCACTCTGCTCACTATGACAATTTGTAAATGTTTGGGTACAGGCTTGTGCCCTTCTCTAAGAAATTGTTGAAGGTATTTGCTCCAAAACAAGTGTTGTGTAAATTAAAAATTGGACCTCTGCCCAGCTGGGCAAGTCAGTACATAATATAGTTTCCATTGGACCTATGGGTGGGGTGGCATCAGTGATAGGCAACATGCCCCTATGGGCGGCAGCAGTGATAGGCAACATGACACATATGGGTGGGGTGGCATCAGTGATAGGCAACATGACACTTATGGGTGGGATGGCAGCAGTGATAGACAACATGCCCCTATGGGTGGGGTGGTATCAGTGATAGGCAACATGCCCCTATGGGTGGGGTGGCATCAGTGATAGGTAACACCCCCTATGGGTGGGATGGCAGCAGTGATAGGCAACATGACACATATGGGTGGGGTGGCATCAGTGATAGGCAACAATACACATATGGGTGGGGTGGCAACAGTGTTAGTTAACATGCCCCTATGGGTGGGGTGAGATCAGTGACAGGCAACATGCCCCTATGGGTGGGGTGAAAATTGCAAAAAACACAGTTGATGTACAGAATGTAGAACAATGTCATACATTCACCCCAGTACAAAGATCTGGGCCTAAATCCATCGTTTTTTTGCACTCCACACCACCCTGGGTTAGACACTGGCTATATGCAAATCAGCTCTGACCCTGTGCCTCATGGGAACAGTCCAGTCCGAACTACCAAGCCATGTCTTTCTCAGACCGGAATCAAGCATCCAAGGACCGGTTTCTGGCTATCAGCCTTCATCAGCCTGGATAGCTTGACTCCAGTGGTGTGGAGAGCCTGGGACTCACGTCTGAGTATACCCAGCACACTCGGGGTGAAAATTGCAAAAAACACAGTTGATGGACAGAATGTAGAACAATGTCATACATTCACCCCAGTACAAGGATCTGGGCCTAAATCCATCGTTTTTTTGCACTCCACACCACCCTGGGTTAGACACTGGCTATATGCAAATCAGCTCTGACCCTGTGCCTCATTGGAACAGTCCAGGTGGTGTACTGGGGTGGTGTGGAGTGCAAAAAAACGATGGATTTGGGCCCAGATCTCTGTACTGGGGTGAATGTATGACAGTCTTCTGCATTCTGTCCATCAACTGTGGTTTTTGCATTTGTCGCCCCGAGTGGTATGGGTATGCTCAGACGTGAGTCCCATGCTCTTCACACCACTGGATTCAAGCAAGCCGGACTGAAGACGGCTGGAATGCCAGAAACCGGTCCTCGGAAGCTTGTTTCGGGTCCAGGGAAGGCATGGCTTGGCAGTTCGGGCTGGACTGTTCCCATGAGGCACAGGGTCAGACTGATTTGCATATGGCCATGTCTGAACTGGGGTGGTGTGGAGTGCAAAAAAACGATGGATTTGGGCCCAGATCTCTGTACTGGGGTGAATGTATGACATTATTCTGCATTCTGTCCATCAACTGTGGTTTTTGCATTTGTCGCCCTGAGTGGGATGGGTATGCTCAGTCGTGAGTCCCATGCTCTCCACACCACTGGATTCAAGCAAGCCGAGCTGAAGACGGCTGGAATGCCAGAAACCGGTCCTCGGAAGCTTGTTTCCGGTCCAGGGAAGGCATGGCTTGGCAGTTCGGGCTGGACTGTTCCCATGAGGCACAGGGTCAGACTGATTTGCATATGGCCATGTCTGAACTGGGGTGGTGTGGAGTGCAAAAAAACGATGGATTTGGGCCCAGATCTCTGTACCCCTCTGTGACCCCTCTTTGCTTCTGCCCTGAGTGGTCGCTCCCCTGCCTCTCCACCTGAAGCGGTATCGTTTATCTGAGCTGCATTGCGTGATTGTACCCTGTTTAGAACTGCTAAAATATTTGCATTGACCTCGCCTGCTTGCCGGTATCTTTAAGTGCGCTGCATTGTCTGGTATCTTTAAGTGCGCTGCATTGTCTGTTTGTGCCATATTTCGACCTGTGCATTTTTTAGAACAGCTAATTAAGTATATTAACTGCACCTCGCACCATTGTTGTTTTGACATAGACTTTACTGCGCGATACACCCCGGCGCCCTGCTCGACTCCCCCCTCCATTTTGGATCTGTTGTTGTTGTGCTCCGTGTTGACCTGAGCCCGCCCCGCCTCCCAGCTGAGCCGCCCTCCCACTAACTATTTACAGCGCTCCCTATCCCAGAAGCGCTGTGAACCCTCTTTGCTTCTGCCCTGAGTGGTCGCTCCCCTGCCTCTCCACCTGAAGCGGTATCGTTTATCTGAGCTGCATTGCGTGATTGTACCCTGTTTAGAACTGCTAAAATATTTGCATTGACCTCGCCTGCTTGCCGGTATCTTTAAGTGCGCTGCATTGTCTGGTATCTTTAAGTGCGCTGCATTGTCTGTTTGTGCCATATTTCGACCTGTGCATTTTTTAGAACAGCTAATTAAGTATATTAATTGCACCTCGAACCATTGTTGTTTTGACATAGACTTTACTGCGCGATACCCCCCGGCGCCCTGCTCGACTCCCCCCTCCATTTTGGATCTGTTGTTGTTGTGCTCCGTGTTGACCTGAGCCCGCCCCGCCTCCCAGCTGAGCCGCCCTCCCACTAACTATTTACAGCGCTCCCTATCCCAGAAGCGCTGTGACCCCTCTTTGCTTCTGCCCTGAGTGGTCGCTCCCCTGCCTCTCCACCTGAAGCGGTATCGTTTATCTGAGCTGCATTGCGTGATTGTACCCTGTTTAGAACTGCTAAAATATTTGCATTGACCTCGCCTGCTTGCCGGTATCTTTAAGTGCGCTGCATTGTCTGGTATCTTTAAGTGCGCTGCATTGTCTGTTTGTGCCATATTTCGACCTGTGCATTTTTTAGAACAGCTAATTAAGTATATTAACTGCACCTCGCACCATTGTTGTTTTGACATAGACTTTACTGCGCGATACCCCCCGGCGCCCTGCTCGACTCCCCCCTCCATTTTGGATCTGTTGTTGTTGTGCTCCGTGTTGACCTGAGCCCGCCCCGCCTCCCAGCTGAGCCGCCCTCGCCCCTCCCCCTTCCCACCACCCATATATGACAGCAGCCCAAGCGCGCAGCGTCCACGCGCAGCGACCGCGCCCAATCCGCGCCGAAGGTGCGCCAAAGGTAAGCCCGTCTACGCCCGTCCGCGCCTGGACCGCGCCCAGCGCCAGACCCCCTGGCCCCCGTCCCTCCCAGCCCCCACGCATTACCTACGATACCGCCACCCTCCTAGCCCTTAACCCCGGTCGCGCCCTCAACTGCGTCCAAGCCGCCCCTGGACAAACCCATGGCCCTTTCTCCTGCTTCTCCTGCAAATTCAGCGGCACCGACAACATCTCCGCTACGACCACACCATTGACTCCCGACCCCAACCACCTACAATGCATCCTTCTCAACACCCGATCAGTCCACAGGCACGCCATTGACCTATGGAATCTACTAGACACCATTTCTCCAGACATCGCCTTCCTAACGGAAACATGGATGAATGCTTCCTCCACACCAGACATCACCATTGCCATCCCTGAAGACTATAAGATCACTCGCAAAGACCGTACCAGCCACACAGGAGGAGGAATCGCTATCGTCCATAAGAAATCAATCCGCATCTCAACCAGCTCTGACGCCAACCTCGCTAACTCCGAACACCTTCACTTCCAGATCCACATCGACCCCAAAACAACACTCAGAGGCACCCTCCTCTACAGACCACCAGGACCCCGCGCAAAATTCAGTGAAGACATCACTGACTTCATCACCCCACACGCGCTCCCCTCCAAAGACTACATCCTTCTGGGAGACCTCAACTTTCACCTTGAAAAGATCAACGACCGCAACACCGCCACCCTCTTAGACAACCTCGCCAACCTCGGACTTAAACAACTAGTCACTTCCCCCACCCACATCGCAGGTCACACACTCGACCCCATCTTCACATCCAGCAATCATGTCTCCTTCAGCCACACTACGGATCTCCTCTGGACTGACCACAGCTGCGTTCACTTCACCTACAACAAACCAAAACCCACCATCCACCTCCAACCTACCCTGCAAAGAAACTGGAACAAAATCACCACGGACCAGATCTCCGCATCGCTCCTTCTAAACACCCCAGCCCTCTCTTCTAACGCTAACGAAGCCGCCGCCAACCTCACCCTATGGTTATCCAACACCGCCGACACCTTAGCACCACTGAAAAAACGTCAAAGCAAACCTGGCAGCAAGAAGGCCTCATGGTTCAACGATGATCTTAAGAAGTCCAAGAAACTCTGCCGCTCCTTTGAAAAGGCCTGGAAAAAAGACCCAACCACTAGCACCAAGGACGCCTTCAAAAACGCCACCCGCACTCACCACCAACTAATCCGAAAAGCCAAGAAAACAGCATTCAAGGATCGACTTGACAACAACGCCCACAACAGCAAGGAACTTTTCAACATCGTCAAGGAATTTTCCAATCCCTCGGCCAACTCCAACGACATCACCCCCTCTCAAGCCCTCTGCGACTCCCTAGCCTCATTTTTCCACAACAAGATTGCAGACATCCACAACAGCTTTGACAACCAACCCGGAAACCAACCCACCCTACCATTTGCTGAACATTCTCCCCCCGTGAACACCCTTAACGACTGGAACCCAATCTCCACTGAGGACACCATCCGCCTGATGAATTCCATCCACTCAGGATCCCCCACAGACCCATGTCCTCACCACATCTTCAACAAAGCAGACTCCATCATAGCACCGCACCCCCGAGACGTCATCAACTGCTCCTTCAACTCCGCCACCTTCCCGGAAGACTGGAAACACGCTGAACTCACCGCCCTTCTGAAAAAACCCACAGCGGACCCCACCGATCTCAAAAATTACCGCCCCATCTCGCTTCTTCCATTCCCGGCCAAAGTCATCGAGAAAGCTGTCAACAACCAGCTCGCCACCTTCCTCGAAGCCAACAAATCCCTCGACCCCTCACAATCTGGCTTCCGAGCAAAACACAGCACTGAGACCGCCCTCATCGCAGCAACAGACGACATTCGAACTCTACTGGACAATGGAGACACAGTCGCCCTCATCCTCCTCGACCTCTCTGCAGCCTTCGACACAGTCTGCCACAGAACCCTTTTACAACGCCTCAATAACATCGGAATCCAAGGAAAAGCACTTGAATGGATCACCTCGTTCCTCACCGGAAGAACCCAGAGAGTCCGCCTCCCACCATTCAAGTCCGAGGCCACCGAAGTCATCTGTGGCGTACCACAAGGATCCTCACTCAGCCCCACCCTCTTCAACATATACATGAGCCCCCTCGCGGACATCGCCCGCCAACACAACCTCAACATCATCTCCTACGCGGATGACACTCAACTAATCCTCTCTCTCACCAATGACCCCAGCACCGCCAAAACTAACCTACACGAAGGAATGAAAGAAGTTGCCGAATGGATGAAACAAAGCCGTCTGAAACTGAACTCAGACAAAACAGAAGTCCTCATCTTAGGTACATCCCCCTCTGCATGGGACGACTCCTGGTGGCCGGAAGCCCTCGGAAAAGCACCAATACCGACAGACCACGCACGGAACCTAGGCGTCATCCTGGATTCTTCACTCACAATGAACAGACAAGTCAGCGCCGTATCCTCTTCCTGCTTCAACATTCTTCGCATGCTCAGAAAAACATTTCGCTGGATCCCCTCCGAAACAAGGAAAACAGTCACCCACGCTCTGGTCACGAGCCGACTGGACTACGGAAACACCCTCTACGCAGGCACTACCGCTAAACTCCAGAAGAAACTCCAACGAATCCAAAACGCCTCAGCCAGGATCATATTAGACATCCCACGCAACGAACACATCTCTGGTCACCTTAAAGACCTCCACTGGCTACCCGTCAATAAGAGGATCACTTTCCGACTGCTTACCCACGCACACAAATCACTCTACGACATCGGACCAGAATGCCTCAACTCACGACTGTCCTTCTACACCCCCTCCCGCCAACTACGTTCTTCCAGCCAAGCCCTCGCCACTGTACCTCGCATCAACAAGACCACCATGGGAGGCAGATCCTTCTCATACCTGGCTGCTAAAACATGGAACTCACTCCCCGCTTACCTTCGCCTTACCCAGAACCACCTAGCATTCAGAAAGCAACTTAAAACGTGGATATTTGACAAGTAATCCTCCTCCCCTTCCTAAGCGCCTTGAAACCCTCTGGGTATGTAGTGCGCTATATAAATTCTCTGACTTGACTTGACTTGACTTGTACTGGGGTGAATGTATGACATTGTTCTGCATTCTGTCCATCAACTGTGGTTTTTGCATTTGTCGCCCCGAGTGGAATGGGTATGCTCAGACGTGAGTCCCATGCTCTCCACACCACTGGATTCAAGCAAGCCGGGCTGAAGACGGCTGGAATGCCAGAAACCGGTCCTCGGAAGCTTGTTTCCGGTCCAGGGAAGGCATGGCTTGGCAGTTCGGGCTGGACTGTTCCCATGAGGCACAGGGTCAGACTGATTTGCATATGGCCATGTCTGAACTGGGGTGGTGTGGAGTGCAAAAAAACGATGGATTTGGGCCCAGATCTCTGTACTGGGGTGAATGTATGACATTGTTCTGCATTCTGTCCATCAACTGTGGTTTTTGCATTTGTCGCCCCGAGTGGGATGGGTATGCTCAGACGTGAGTCCCATGCTCTCCACACCACTGGATTCAAGCAAGCCGGGCTGAAGACTGCTGGAATGCCAGAAACCGGTCCTCGGAAGCTTGCTTCCGGTCCAGGGAAGGCATGGCTTGGCAGTTCGGGCTGGACTGTTCCCATGAGGCACAGGGTCAGACTGATTTGCATATGGCCATGTCTGAGCTGGGGTGGTGTGGAGTGCAAAAAAACGATGGATTTGGGCCCAGATCTCTGTACTGGGGTGAATGTATGACATTGTTCTGCATTCTGTCCATCAACTGTGGTTTTTGCATTTGTCGCCCCGAGTGGGATGGGTATGCTCAGACGTGAGTCCCATGCTCTCCACACCACTGGATTCAAGCAAGCCGGGCTGAAGACTGCTGGAATGCCAGAAACCGGTCCTCGGAAGCTTGCTTCCGGTCCAGGGAAGGCATGGCTTGGCAGTTCGGGCTGGACTGTTCCCATGAGGCACAGGGTCAGACTGATTTGCATATGGCCATGTCTGAACTGGGGTGGTGTGGAGTGCAAAAAAACGATGGAATTGGGCCCAGATCTCTGTACTGGGGTGAATGTATGACATTGTTCTGCATTCTGTCCATCAACTGTGGTTTTTGCCTATGGGTGGGGTGGCAGCAGTGATAGGCAACATGACACATATGGGTGGGGTGGCAGCAGTGATAGGCAACATGCCCATATGGGTGGGGTGGCATCAGTGTCAGGCAACATGACACATATAGGTGGAGTGGCATCAGTGTTAGTTAACATGCCCCTATGGGTGGGGTGGCATCAGTGATAGGCAACATGACACATGAGTGGGGTGGCAGCAGTGAGGGTTAACATGCCCCTATGGGTGGGGTGGCATCAGTGATAGGCAACATGAAACATATGGGTGGAGTGGCAGTGGTGGTGGGTAACATTCCCCTATGGGTGGGGTGGCAGTAGTGGTGGCCATGTGTTCCCTAAGGAGGATTGATAATGTTGGAAAGGGTCTGGACACCCTGGATTTGTTTGTGGGGCAGGTGTTGGACTTGCCGTCTGCGCCGTCCGCATCTGTTCCTGATCTGGTCATATTTGTACAGGACTGGTATGACCTGCGCATTTGGATTCATGCTCCGTCCCGATCCGTTGCTAGATGCTCCGTTTCGAATCTGTGTAATGGGTTAATGGCGCGAATCAGAGTTTATATGCAGCTCTTCCGGGTGCTGTGATGTGCTATTCGTGGCGAACCGTCTGGAACGTGGGAACTGTGCATCGTACTTGACCGGCCGGAAGTTGCAGTGTTTAGGTTACCGTGCGGCCCAAATTGAATGTTTCCGGGTCAGGCTCGGACGGAAATTGATGATGGAGTCGGAGCATGCGGATCGGTCGGGAATTTTGCACTTTTCCACATCGTACTTCCTCACCCGGACGGTCCTGCTCCTGGTAGGGTTCGCCCGTGAGGTAAGGGATATTGACACGTCTCAACGGGCTGACCGACCGAGATTGGAATCGACCCCTCAGTAGTAACATCTTATACGTTAATAGAGGCTGTTAAAAAAAGTGCCAGGATTGGGACATTATATGGTATTTTGATTGAGACTCTGCCTGATGATATAGAGAGACATGATGCGAAGTGGAGTGAAAGATCATATGTGCAACAATCAATTGATATTGCAGCTAAAGTTATGTTGACAGCCAATTTGCGCAAACAACAATAAAAAACTTTGTTTAACCTATATCATACCCCTGGCAAAATGCAGAAGTGGGGGGATCCCACGATGGGAAATGTTTTAGGTGTCAGATTTATAATGCTGATATTGTACATATTTATTTTTATGGTATAGGCTTAAATCAGTTTCGAGAGGACATATCGCAGTTTTTGACTCACATTACAAGGGTACATGTGACTATTTCTAGAGATGTGATGTTGACAGGAGTGGGTGAAGGCACACAACCTGCTCAGACATGTTACTCATTTAGCGCAAAGTTTTATAATGTATTTAATTTGGAATATAGGCTCTATAGTATTAAATCAATGAGGAAAAAAATGGGGGGCAAAATCTGGGGGCCTATGTTGCACCATATGGACAAATCGCTGTGAACAACAAATAACCTCCTAGATATTCATGCAATATTTTTTATGTGGTCCTTTTTTGCCATATAAATAATTTCTGCATCGATAAATTATGGGTTTGGATGTATAACCATGCTTTAAACTGAACAATAAAGAATCTTTAAAAAAAAAGAACACTATAAAAGTAAAATAATTAAATATGATATTAAAAATATTAATACATGGATTAAAATTAAATTACTCACAAACCTATTCCCCTATCAACCCACATCCTGCTTCTAAAATAATTGACACAATCAACATAATTACCAATTAATTATTAATAATTAACAACCAATTAATACATAACTAATCATAAATACATTTCCACCATTAACAATATAAAATAATACATAAATATATATTAATTAATAGAAAATATGAATACATTAATTATCATTAAATTACTTCCCACCCTATTCCCCCACTATTAACCCACAACCCGCTCCTAAAAAATGTACACTATTAACATATTATGTATTCAATAAAAATTAACAACCAATTATTAATTTATAATAAATGATGTCCCACAATTAACACTATAAATTCAAAAATAAATCAATACTAATAAATATAAATGTATATTCAATTTATGATAATTAAATTACTTTCAAGCCTATTCCCCTATAAACCCACAACCTGCTACGAACTAAAAAGCAAAATGTAATTGAAATAAAATTAATAACTTCTAAAAATTTTACACATACATTTAAAAAACGAGTGCAATACTTAGACCAAAAAATAGAGAACATACATCTAAATACATGCTAAAATATATAACACTAGCTAAAAAAACAATGGTTTTAACTATATTTTTGCAAATAATATTAAAGACTTTGATGTTTTAGAAAACAAATTTTTTTACCTTAAACTCGATATTATATACGAGGATATTCCTGTAGTCGATATTTTTGTATCTAAATATTTAGCACTCAATATTAGTGCAAGCCGACATTTCCAACTCAATATTCTGACTCTTTAACCCTAACCAGATGTACCTAAGTGTACCTAGCATGTGTATAGCCAAGAATCCCACTAGGAAATAGCCAACCCCATTACCTTTTGGGAGAGAATGAAGGACCCTCTCTTGGCCTCGAGTTGGACATCCCACGAGGAATGTCAGACCATTGCGTGCTGGAGTGTTTGTGTGCAGGGACTTCAGCGTCTCGCCTCAGAGTGTCAGCATGGAAGTTTGTTCTCCTCTGGTTTACCCAGTGAAGAGCTGATGTTTATATATCTTAATTTACCCTCGGGTCTTTCCATAAATGTGTCATTGTACAGTGGACATGTCCGATAAGGATGACTTTAGTGATGACCCTTATACAGAGTTATTATGGAGAAGATGGTAATTTTGCTGTGATACTAAGAATCCACATGCATCATAAATGTGGCTAGTTTTTCAAGGAAAACCACATGACATTTATTTGGTGCTTAACTAGGTAAAAGGTCAGTGCCTGATCTATTATGTAGCACAAGGTAGGGCAAATGTAGGTAAAAGGTTGTGCAACTACCTAGGCCTATATTGGGGTACATTGGGGCTCATAACATCAGACTCCAACTTCCTGTTCTCTATGTTTTAATAAGTTTGCAATATTCATTTAATTCACTATGCGACCTAGTCTGCCAATGGCCTTGCAGCCAGTATGCCCAGTACTAGTCATGGGTGCATAAAACAACTATCAATGTGGTGTCTGTTGAATTGAAACATTATTTAGGCCATGGATGACATTGGGTTAAATTACTAAATGTGTCTTTTTGGGGATATTTAAAAAAATCTGCAAGCGGTGTATAGATGGGATAATAATATAGTTGATGCCTTTGGAGGATGTGTGATGTTGTACATTTATTTAGCCCAGTTAATTTTTGCTTTTGGCATAGACTAATTAATGCTCTTTTCTCCTGTGTTACCATGCCTCCTTTGTCTGGTCAGTGTGTGAGTGTATTTGCCATAGGCCATTTGTCTTTGTTCGCCATGGCATGTGGCCAGGGGCCATTTCTTTATACAGTCAGTTTGCTTTTGCCATAGGCCTGATTGTCTTCTTGGTTGTGGAGGTGACTCCTTACTGGTTGTTGTGATCAAGTGACAGTCAGCCATTTTTTGTAGCCAGCCAGTCTGCTTTTTCCATAGGCCTGATTATCTTCTTTGTTGTGGCCATGCCTTCTTGCTGGTTGTTCTTCTGACCCAGTGTCTGGAGGCCATTTTTTGTAGCCAGTCAGTGTGCTTATGCCATAGACCTGTATTTTGTGTTTGATGGGGCCATGTTCCTTGTTGGTTGTTGTTGTGACCATGTGGCTGATGGCCATTTTGTGTAGCCAGCCATTTTTTTTTTTGCCATGGGCCTGCATGTCTTGTTTATTCTCCATGGCTCAGTGTAAGGGGCCGATTCCGATTTCGCCTGGAAGGGCTCCGAACCATGTTCGTAGCCCTTCTGACCGAATCGGTCATTGCCGGTCGGATTCGTTCCCGACCGAGCTATTCCGATGGACTCTGTCGGAAAGGAATCCGACTCAGATTTCTGGATTGCAGACAACAGGGTTGGAGAGCCTGTCCTCAGTCCGTAAATCCTCTAGTACTCCCCCGGTCGCCTCTGTGCAACCGAGGGAGTACGATGGCAGCTTTTCACTGCCTTTTCATGCTGGTCTGTCCGGCACAAACAGGCAGTCGGAAGCTGTCTCTGGGGGCCCTCAGAAGGGCTCCCATGGGTGTGAGACTGTCGGATGGCAGCCTGGGGGCACCGATGGTGCCCCTCCGTTGATCCCTGCACCCGGTGGCTGGCACCTTGGGGGCCCTGCCACAGGGTGCAGGGATGAACTGCACCCCTGCCTTCAGCAATGCAAGCATGCTTTCTGACTGGAAAGCATGCTTGCATTGTCAGGTATACAAATACGACCGACGTACTACCAGGGCTGTAACCGACAACAGCAGGTCGGTCGGTTACAGATCCTGCCTGATGTCGGACGGACTTAGGTCCGTCCGACATCGGAATCGGCCCCTTAGTGTTTGACCATGTGGCATGGGCTGGCATTCATTTTATGTGTCCAACCAGTGTTCCTTTGCCATAGGCGTGCATGGATGGATGGGATATCAGTTTAATAGTATGCTTGAGGATCATTGAAACATAAATATTAAGAATGTGATTTTGATGAGACCTTTACAGTTGAGTAGTCAAGCTTTGCTAGCCATTGATTGACTGATTGATGAACAGTGCTTATATATATATATATATATATTCATTGAAAAAACCATAGGTTATACACCATATATAGTTAGGAATTAGCATTTATAAAACCTTATTTTACTCACACAAAACCAATGAAATTCCATATATAGTTAGTGGTACTAACTATATATCACGCACCCGCAATCCACTGCTGATCATGTCACATATGACATCATTCATGACATGGTCAGTGACATCACTGATGACATCACTGATGACATCTCAAATGACATCACTGATGACATCACTGATGACATCTCAAATGACATCACTGATGACATCACTGATCAAATCTCATTTGACATTAATGATCACATCACTGATGACATCATTCATGTGATAATACGATGAACCTCTTCAGACTCTAATATAACCTTAGATACACTCAGTGTAAACAGACACTCACAGACTGTCACTCATCCATGGAGTTACTTACACACCTAGTCAGTCATGCAAAGAATCAATCACAGCTCCATTTTCACAACTATACAGTTATACACACCTTATTTATTCAAACATATACTAAAACATATTTACTCACTTATACAATCCTGGATACAAGAGCACAATGATCCATACAGCCACTCACACATTCACTGGCTCTTATGCACAGTTATTTATATATGTCAACTCTCACATGTACTGTATTTTACATATGTACTTACTTTGACATGTAGCACTGAGATATGTATTCACTCACCAATACAGTCATGCACACAGTCAACCGCCCATACAGCTGTTTCCACATGCACTTTTGAACCCATACATCTATGCACAGAGTCATACACCTCCCAGCCACCCACACACACTCTCAGTCTCCCATACAAATGCTTGGGCAACCAATCAATAACCCATATAGTTACTCATATAGCTAATGATCAACACATGCAGCAGTTTACAGAACAACAGACATAATGATGCACAAATTAAGACAGTTTAGTCACTAACCCATGCACTCAGTGAGACAAATTTAACCACTCACTCATACAGTCAGTCATGTACCTACTAAATCCTTCATCCAGACACTTATACATCCACTCATTCTTAAATATGTAAGACATATTTTAACTTTACAGAAAAATACAGTCACTGGATGTTGTCATCAGTGATGTCATCAGTGATGTCATTTGAGATGTCATCAGTGATGTCATCAGTGATGTCATTTGAGATGTCATCAGTGATGTCATCAGTGATGTCATTTGAGATGTCATCAGTGATGTCATCAGTGATGTCACTGACCATGTCATGAATGATGTCATATGTGACATGATCAGCAGTGGATTGCGGGTGCGTGATATATAGTTAGTACCACTAACTATATATGGAATTTCATTGGTTTTGTGTGAGTAAAATAAGGTTTTATAAATGCTAATTCCTAACTATATATGGTGTATAACCTATGGTTTTTTCAATGAATTTTCAAGGTTTTGTAAATGCAAATTCCTAACTATATATGGTCTATAACCTATGGTTTTTTCAATGAATATATATATATATAAACCCCTTATTTTGTTCCTTTTCAAATTAAATGTATTAAGTGTTACCACTTTATTCCAATCAAGATGACTTCAGGTGTGCCATACTTTTGTCATAAGTAAGACTGTTAGCGTTCTAGTTGTTCTTTAAAACACTCTGGGACATTCTGTCACTGGGCTATAGTTGGGCTACATCTGGCTGATATTTGGGCTACATTTGTTTTTTTTTGTCTCTGGCGGCCATCTTTGGGCTACATTGGGCTTCAGTGGGCTTCATTGGGCTACATTGGGCTACATTTGGGCTCCAACATATATATAGCCCAATGTAGCCCAATATATATTTTTCAAAGTTAATTTTTGTAAAAACCACTGGAGCATATATCTTGAGACATAGCAAAGGCACATCGGGCTACCAGTCCCTACAATTTTGCCAAGTTTCGTGGAAATCCATTCAGCCATTCGAGCTAAAAGTGAGTCCAACCGCCCTATGGAAAACTCAATGTTAAAAACATGTTTTGGGACCCCCCTTTTTTCTCGGCCCCCGCTTGACGAAACCCCCCAAATTTTCAGGGGCTGCTCAGAAACAAAATGTTCCATTTTCCAGAAAATTTCAGCCAATTCCGTCCTCAAACGCCAAAGTTATTCAACATAGAATTTTCAAAAATCCCATAGGAAAAAAATCCTAACTATATATACCTACTGGCGACCGCCAGTAGGTAATATATATATATATATTATATATATATATATATATATATATATATATATAACATTTCTATGGCAAAATGAAACCCCTTACTTTGTTCCTTTTCAAATTAAATGTATTAAGTGTTACCACTTTATTCCAATCAAGATGACTTCAGGTGTGCCATACTTTTGTCATAAGTAAGACTGTTAGCGTTCTAGTTGTTCTTTAAAACACTCTGGGACATTCTGTCACTGGGCTATAGTTGGGCTACATCTGGCTGATATTTGGGCTACATTTGTTTTTTTTTGTCTCTGGCGGCCATCTTTGGGCTACATTGGGCTTCATTGGGCTTCATTGGGCTACATTGGGCTACATTTGGGCTCCAACATATATATAGCCCAATGTAGCCCAATATATATTTTTCAAAGTTAATTTTCGTAAAAACCACTGGAGCATATATCTTGAGACATAGCAAAGGCACATCGGGCTACCAGTCCCTACAATTTTGCCAAGTTTCGTGGAAATCCATTCAGCCGATCGAGCTAAAAGTGAGTCCAACCGCCCTATGGAAAACTCAATGTTAAAAACACGTTTTGGGACCCCCCTTTTTTCTCGGCCCCCGCTTGACGAAACCCCCCCAAATTTTCAGGGGCTGCTCAGAAACAAAATGTTCCATTTTCCAGAAAATTTCAGCCAATTCCGTCCTCAAACGCCAAAGTTATTCAACATAGAATTTTCAAAAATCCCATAGGAAAAAAATCCTAACTATATATACCTACTGGCGACCGCCAGTAGGTAATATATAAATATATATATATATATATACATATTACATGACTTTTTTTGTTTTGAACCTCCAATAGGTTTCTTCTCACCCTCCCATATAAACATCAGCATTTATAGATTTTTATTATTTTATTTGTAATTTTTATTTAAAAAATTTTAAATGTAATTTTTGTTTTCATTTCACTTATTTTTAATTGTTTAAATTTTTTTTATTTTACATTTTTAAGTTTCTTTTTAATAACTTTTATTTCAATTTTTACATTGTAATTGTTTGGACACTTCAGAGCAGATCATGCTCATTCCTGATCCTGATTCACGTTTTGTTTTTGCCTTTTGCTGCAAGAGCAGGCAGATGCAGGGAGAGGCCAAAAATTATCACCATTGAGCTTACGGCTCCCACCCAGTTCCAGCCTCAGCTCAGCTCTGACACCGCCTAGCACCCGGCCCCCTCAAGGGGGGCAACGGATTGCGGTTCAGTTTCGGTCCAACCGGGCCGTTGCTACATCTGTGGGCTGAGGGCAGTGAAGCTGTCAGCTGTGCGTGTCTGAGCAAGTTTATAACGCTGGGAAAGCAGAAGCAGAAACAAGTTATATCCTCTTCTGTGCCTGGGGGAGTCTGAGCTTGGGCCTGTGCAGAAGTCAGATGCTGGTGCTGGAGAATCGCTACTGCAGCCGTTGCCTGTTTGCTCTGCCGTGTTCGACCAGACCACACCTTGCCTCTCCCAATTCCACATGAGGGATAGGCAGACGAGCCTGAGACAGCTGAATTCCCTGACGTTAGATGCCAAACATCGTGCTCCCGATGTGAAGTTGCCACAAAGCGCCACACCTTTTACGCCATTGACTGCTGTTGGCCCCCACTGACCCCCAGCTCTGCCACCTGCTCCTTCGGGGGTCCCGACCTCTGAGGCTCCCCACCGCACAGTGGACCAAGGTGAGCTGCAGCAACGCTGGAAGATTAGCGGCTGAGGGTGTGTGGAGCCTGCTGTTCTGCTGCGCTGCTGCAGGCTCTTAGAGCACTGTAGTGTCGGTAGAGGCAGATATTACCCGGGCACAAGGGCTTAAAAGAATGGGCCTGTGCTCAGAGGGAGCTCTCCCCCTTTATGAGAGAGTGAGCCGGGGTACTCAGAGGAAGTGGCCCAGCTAGGCTGGGTGCATCTTGTGGGGCCCCCAGTGCTCTCGCTCGGCTCCCCCTCCTCTGCCTCACGAGGCTCACATCAGGCTCGCACAGGCTCCCACAGTCACAGGTCGGGGTAACAGCAGCTAGCCTCTGCCAAAGGGGCACCTTCACCATCACCCATTATCCAGCCTAGGGAGACCCCACCTGCCTACCTGCCCACCAGTCTCGCTTACAAGACTCCAAAACAGCTAACGGAGGCCATTAGAAGTCAGCGAATTGGCAACGCCATGTCAAAGTCAATAATAGTCAACAAAAGCGAACAAAGAAATCAATCAAAAGTCAAACAAAAGTCACAGCCGCATACAGCACCTTCAAGATTTTGAAGAGCTGCCATCCTGTTACTTCCAGCCTACAGCCTACAGCTTACAGTCTAAGAATCCACAAGCTTCCTCTGATAGTCTCTTTTTGCAAGAATCACATCTGAGTCACAATCTCAAGTGATTACAATAGATCATAAGAGATTATTTTGTAATGCCATCCAGGTGCTTGCGTTCAAACGCACCAGTAGATTCTGCCACAAGACTGTCTGGGCACCACCACGGACCACTGTAGTCCCCTTAAACTCTGAAAAACTATCCGGCGAAGGAGTAATAGGGAACACCTTTCACATTTGAAAATCTATCCATTGGTGATGTCAATGCTCACGAAGGGTATAAGGAACTCCAAACATGGTAAGGTGGCAAAGCAAGAGGAAAAGGAGGTCCAGGAAGACCAGAGATGGTCACCCGAATCCAAAGTGCCTCCTTATTCCACCGTAATTATTCACCATCAGAATATAGGCGAAAACATTCAGTCGCCCTCATTTACACAGCAACCTGGTGGAAATGTTCTACAAGTAGGAGTGGAGGACAGTGAGATAGAAATGGATCTACTTGAGGGCAAAGTAGATGTATTTCCCAATGAGAATTTGGATAGAAAGGAATCACCAGTATCACCATTGGCAGGGTTGGTATCCTTGTTTGATAAACTCCAAAACCACTCCAAGAAGTATACTCGAATGTAATCTTGATCCTTCACTGACGAACTTGTGTGAGCAGGTGTCACAGGTGCCACAGTTTATATAGTGTAGCCCTGAACTGGTGATAATGGAAGACAATACCCTACCCGACATTGCTATACCACTGGAAAAAAACAAAGCTTTGAAGGCATATTTGAGAAAAACAAGTACCAAGGACCTGGACCTTGAATTAAGAATGTTTCCGGTTTTATGAGCTGGGCACGCGCATATTCCCACCCTGTACAGTAGTACCCCACTAGTTCTTCTCATATTCATTCACTAGAATTGTCCTATGTGGGGACATCAGTATCATTCGTGGATAAGGGGGCAGATAACATCTTAAACTCTGTCGAGAAGGTACGGGGGCACCTTAGAGATTTTTTTATTCATTGGAGAGAATTCTATTGTCAATTTTATCCTTGTTAGAAAAAACTACGGTAAATTCTGATCATGTATTAGAGGTTTTTTCTCCTATATTAATGGGGATCCAAGAACTTAATTTGGTTAATCAAGCAACAAATAAAGTAGCAAAGGTCCTTGATATAGATTGCCTCTCATGTCAGATATGTAACGGGGTGCCTAAAAGGCGAATTAATCTAGAGGAGCATGAAGTTAAGGAGGATTCCATAGTTGTACCACCCAGAGGTAGTCTCCTGGTAAGTTCATCTCCAGTTAAGGAACATAGAGAGAGTTTCCAGTCCACTAGTCTTGGGGGAAATTTCATACTTTAGTCACTGCACCCTTAGGGGAGGTCGCCCCACTGAGAGAAAGTAGCACCCGACAAAGTCAGAAGGGCAAATAGAAGAACAGGATTCGAAAAACCCTTAAACAGAAACAGAAGAAACGGTGGTTTCCTTCCGTAATTGAGGAGTTAAATAGTACAAAATCACCATCAAGTATGAATGTCCCTGGGCTCTTGGGGAAAACTATACTGAATGTTGGTCAAAATACATGGCCAGATAATGGTAATCAGCCGACCTGTTTGAACTGGGTGCTGATCAAGACTCAGAGTTTTCCCTGAAACACTAGTTCATCTAATTATGGAGCAAGTAGAGACCCCACATCAGGAACTGTTTTGACAAATTCATATGTCTCTGCATTAGAACAGAGTTTAGTTAGTGGAGGTGCCACTCTTCCTCCTTCTGGATGGGATACTTTCCCAGTACGGTTTGATCCCGGCCGGGGGAGAGTTGGGGAGGGGGACTTAATCAAAGTAGTAGTAATAGGGTTAGGTAAGAGAGGGGATCGGTCTTGGGGCAAATTGGTAAGAGACCCTTGGGGTATACAGGACCGGGTGTCGGGCAGGTGAACAGGACTTTGCCCTTTGTTTCCCTGTTCGACACTGACTCAATGTTACTGAATAAAAGCAACCTTCTTCAGTTGGTATCAGAAATAGAGGACTTGCAACTGATAACTAGCAAAGACCATGAGTTGGTCCATTCAGACCTAAGGAGTGACACTTCAAGTACTAGAGTCACATTCACTTCAGGGGTGGTTTCAATGCTAGTACTAGCCAATGTTTCCAATGAAAGCTTAGGGTAGACCCACCATGCACCAGGAAGCGGGTTCTCTACTCCCATGAGCGTTATAATCCCTATAAATTCAAAAGACATTAAAGTAACAGTAGGGAGAACTCTAGGAAATAGAGAAATTAACATTAATTTTAAGTTCAAGGACCCAGCAGTTCCATTGTGGAGAATGAGATGGCCCAGTAAAGCTGGGTGGCCGGTATCTTGAAAGGCTCAAAAGAACCAACAAAAATGCCCTTGTTGCGGAGGTAGCCAATTGGGTAGAATACTATCCTGGAATTCTCGGGGGTAGAAAAACTAATTGTAAGCTTAAATCATTATTAGAATATGACCCAAAAACAATTTGCCTCCAAGAATCCTGAAAGGGTGGGGATTTTCAATTAGAGAATTGTTATGTATACTGTTATGTAGCAAAATCTACTGTAAAAGGGCATGTTAGCGGTGGTTTAGCTATTTTACTTAGCTGCGCCATAAGATGGGATCCTATGATTTACATTCATCCCTCAACGTGGTGTATGAGAATGAAGTTGAGGATGGTTGAAGATAATTCAGGGCAAGCTGTTTATATTTTTCTGGTAAACCTGTAAATATTCCCCCAGGGAGAGCTTCCAACCCACTGGTTGATTCAATTTGTACTTATGTGCAAAGGATAAGAAGCACCAAAGAATGCTTACGGATTATGATGGTAGGGATTGTATTGCCAAATTGTCCAACGGTGCAGTCATGTCTTTTTCAAACCTTGAGTTGGAGAAAAGTATGGTCCATTCCTGATTCTTTACTGCCTGATGATTTGAGATCAGATAAACAAGGCCTTTTACTTTTGAATAATTTGAGAATGTTTGGCCTAGTAACGTTAAATGGCAGATTCCCAGAGGATTCCCCAGCCTCCTACACTTATTGGGCCCATCAGGTCACTTATTACCTTATTACATGGTGGTATCTTAACAGGTTTTTAGTGTTTGTACACAATTCAAGGTATTTCCAACAAGCATCAGTGATCATAGAATTTTGGCTGTTAAAGTTGATAAAGAAATTGAGAAGCCAGAACCCTGGAATCATAGGGACAAAAAGGATTTATATATTCGCAGTAATGGCGCACTTGTTGGTCAAATAATTTACTCTAAAGTTTCATGAGATTGTTTGAAAATATGGCCTTTATTTGTACTCAAGAAACCCCTATTGATAGGTTTGAGAGAATCATGGTGCAATTAGATCATTTGGAAGAAAAAAGCAAGCTCGCAGTTCTGCCCCACCAATGATTAAATCATGGGAAATCAAAGTATGTAATTGGGAAATAAATGCCTTAATTAGAAAACAATTTAGGCTGTTTACAATGCCAAGGCAAATTAACAGACTAAATAAAACAAGTACGGAAAAGGAAAATGGTATCAGAAGGTGGAAAGGTCAAAGACTTAAATTGGGTTAAATTTCGAGAGGTTGCTCCAACTGGTAACACTGGGAAAAATTGGGCGATAGCAAACTTTTGCGATGGGAGAGAGAAGTCAAAGCACATTTTGATTCCAGATGCAGAATGGTCAGCGTATATTTCCCAGATGTATGCTTTAAATTCAACAGTTGGATGGAACCAAGAGGTTGGCTTTGCTCCTTCCGTGGGGAGCGAATACAGAGCACCTACATTCCTTGAAATAGAGGGTTATATTAAAGGGGCAAGATACTCTAGTGTGATGGGCCCAAATGATGTATCAATAGCCATAATAAAACAGGATGGCGAAGCATGGGTGGAATTTTCACATCCACTGTTTGTCCATTGTTATACCCATGGCGTTATTCCACAATCCTGTAAGGGAAGTATAATTGTTCCTCTATATAAAAAGGGTCCACAAAATTCCTCTGCCAGTTTCAGACAAATCTCTCTCCTGGAAGCGACTGGAAAAATATTTCTAAATAGCATTCTTACACATCTGCAAGATTGGGTATTCGGAAACAATCTCATTCCCATAGAAAAAACAGGATTTCGCAAAAACAGTGGTACTTTAGATAATATCACCGCTTTGCAAACTTTAACTGAAAAATATCCAGTAAGCCTGGGAGTACCACTATATGCGGCTTTTATAGATTTCTCTATGGCATTTAACTGGGTAGATGTTGTGGAGAAAACTGGTCAACATGGGGATACCAGGGAATATATTAGGATTGGTTATTGCACTGCACTCCTTTACTTGGACACAGGTTTTATTGGAGGGAACACAGGGTCTTTCGAGAAAAAAAGAAACTAATAATGGGTTAAAGCAATGGTGCCTTTTGGCCCCTCTTCTCTTTTCTAATTACATTAACTATTTGCCAAGAAGAGTGGGGCTCAGCAAAGGGGATTCCCCTAAATTAGGAAACTTAAAGCTGAGCTGCCGGCTGTATGCAGATGATGCCATAATAATGGATTTAACTCCAATTGGACTTCAAAGACACCTTTCTGAGTTGATTAGGTATACAGAAGAATACTATTTAAAAATACATATTTTAAAGAGTAAAGTAATATTTTTTATTTATCAGGAATGTAGAGTCAGAAAGAACTTGCACTGGTACTTGGGAAATGAGAAACTGGAAGTAGTAAAGTTTTATCCATACTTAGGAAAGATCATTACAACAGGTGTTCCAGTAGCAATCATGTGGATCAATGTAAAGGCAAGGCAATCTCACAGGCCTTTGTAATTAATCATTTTTATACACACTGCGGGTAAATACACTTCACACATATTTCATCAGTCTATAAAGTAAAGATACCACCAGCATTGATCTATGCCTGTGAAACAATAGAGTGGGACAAATTTGAGAAAGTAGAAGGACGGATCTGGCACCTTATATGTAATTTGAATCGCAATGCTCCGATCGCAGCGATTCGGCTTGAATTCGATTTACTCTTCACTTTTGTGCTATCTATGGCTGTATGCTTAAGATGGAGCAACGCAATAGTAAACAGCTCTGAGAATATGTTATTTGTAGCACTATGTGAGGACATTTTTGTTAGCATGAGAGAAAAGAGTGCTCTTTTTAGGAATCATTTAAAAGTCTTGAAAATTTTCAACTTTGAAATTGATAGTGCAGTGGGACTCTGTAAACGTGCTTTAAAAATCAGAATTAAAAAAACAATCTATGGGGTATCTCGTGAAAGAGATACTATATTGTGCGCTGAAATTAGATATAATGATTGTATTTTGGGGAGTAGTATCTACAAAAAACCAAAACCATATGTTTTATGGAATCTTAAACAAGGAGTACGTAGAGTTATTCTCTTAGGCTGAATTTACGCCCTTTAAGAATCGTAACAGGAGCTTGGGAGGGCATTGCTAGACAGGAAAGACTTTGTAACTTATGCCACTCTTGTATACAAGATTTAAATCATGTTCTTTTTGTTTGCCCCATACTACAACCAGTACATCGCAGAGACCTAAGGAATTGTGTTTTAAAGTACAATATCACCACAGCAGAACAGGCCTGTAACTGTCTGCTAGCACCTCCATCTGAACTTGTTTGTTTTAACATTTTTATAAACTTTAAACAATTTTTAAATATATTCTAGAATAGTACTGATTTACTAAGTATGTTTCTTAGCACTTGCACTTTTTCAACCTTTTTTACTGCTAGCTATTAAGTACTGTATGCTGAAATTAAATATATTTGCCTTACTATTAGCTTTTAAATTTTTAAAATTATTTTACAACTACAAGTTTTTGCATATTTTTCCTCGAGTTATATGTCTCTGTGTTTTTGCAAAGTTTTATTATTTTTGTGCTGTTACTATGCTGCTCGTTATCTCGTATTGTATTGTGAATTATCAATCTCTGCCTTTCCCTACATGGTTAAACTTCTGTTTAACTTGTACTGTATTGTGAATCGACAAATTCCCGCTTTTTATTACATGGTTTTCATTTTTAATTTGTTTTTTTAGATAGGGATCTTCTTAGAAGTCCCCTAAGTATCCATTGATGGTGTTTTGTTATGGATCAATCCTCTTGGCACTTGATAGATTCTTGAATGGTTTCCATATATATGTGTTTTTCTCTCTTTTTATGGAGTGTAATGTTGATGTATATTTTTCATTTCATATGGAAATCTTTGGAGTCCTAAATCATATTAAATAAACTGTTTGTAATTGTTTTTAAGTTTTAATTTTCGTAATTGTATTTATTTTTTTCAAATTTCATTTTTTACATTTTTGTTTTTTTACTTTAGTTTTTATATTTAATTTCCCTTTTTTATCGTTTTACCTTGGTCGATCCACCATCCACCCATCCATCCATCCATCCATCCATCGCTCCACCATAGGTTCACAGCCACGGAACAGCATTCAGTTTTGAGTTAAATAATTCCCTTTCCTCCCGCATATCCTGACTGCCATGCACTTAAGACGCATCAGCATCATTCACTTGTTTAATGATGATTATTCCATTTCTCCCTTGACCACATTACCTACAATAGGTACACATTTTTAAAAAGATTACTATTCCATTTACCAATGCAGTTTCATGAGTGCCACAGATGTCTCATTTTGAATACATGGACATAAAGGAAAGAGCTCTACCATTCTGTATACTGTGTGTTATTCTGATGGGGAAATACATTTTATGGTATTGTGGTGTGGTTTAAGATTGCATTGGTTATAATTACCTAAGGAAACAACCACAGTAATATTGCCTTTGTCCATATTAATTCAAATTGCAAACAATGCCACGTTTCACACTAAATGATATTTTTGCTTGGTTGCTTTTCAGTGCACACGAGAAGAGACATCTCCCACAGTACAGCCAAAAAGAAGGCCTGTTCAGTCACATATCAGTCCTCCAATCTCTAGCACTTTTGCAGCTTAGTTCAACCTCCAACTTAGAGAGTTCAGATATCCCCAAGAAAGAAGTGTCCAAGAAAGGGGTCAGGGAGTAGAAGCAGATTCCCACCAGTGGGATGTGGCCCAAATTTGTTTGGACCACCCGGTCGTGTGCCTGCTCTACCAGCCTCTGGGGAGCAAGCTGATAGCAGCAATCCACCATCAACAGCTGCACCCCAAACTGAGCCCAGGACCATGTCTGTCACTGCAATCCTGGCAACGCCAATGAGCTGTTACACTGAATTAAATTTGTCCCATTCGTAAAGTGGTACCCAATCATTTCAGGAAACAGAGTAAAGTAGACAGCAGCCAAAGCCAGCAATAGTACATTTTCCTGATGTTAGGCAGAACAGGAGGTTGCGCTTACTTCCAAGCAAGAACCTCCTCTTTTAAAATCATTGCTCTCAGATCTCCAGCAAGAAAAAGAAATGGTACTACTCCACCATCTTCTCCAAGAACCACTTCTAATGATGATAGGGATATGAAGTGGACCTTGTCAGAGAACAGGCGACAACAGGAGAGGCAAGGGAAAAGAAAAGCTCCTGAAAGCCTTAGACCTATGGAATGGTATGATGATGAGGATGACGATGACGAGGCAGCCATATTGGAAAGTGACATGGAGGAGTCTGACATTGCTATTCAACCTTGTAAAGCCCCATCTGAGACCTGCACCAACCCCTTCCTCAGGAGAAGTATTCACTGCAGAGAGACAACCGATAAAAAGCCCATCTACCTCCACTTTTTCTTCAGGCATTGGCAGTGGCAAAGTAAAAAAGTACTTTTCCCTAGTTTAGAACTTTTTACAGTAAGCTAATAGGAGGAGCACATTGTATTATGCAGCATTTGCAGCACACATGCTTTTCGATGTAAGCCTGGTACAAGTTATGATACTTGTTTAAAACCCACCACCAGATGGGTCGTTTTGGATTGTGAATAAGTGTTTGTGTTTGAAGTGTGTATCACGCTTTGTGTTGAAGTTTTCCAAGAGTTCATACCCTTTGGCCACGATGGCAAATGGCAGTTCATCGTGTCATATACATAATTAATGCTGAGAATACTTTGGGATACTAAGCCACATTGTGACTCAAGCAAAAATGAGCCATGTATGAATTGAGCTTTACATATTGTAATTCTACAACCATGTACCCTTTTTCTCCTTTTTCTTTCCACAGAGACCATATTAGGTCATTTTTCATGAGAATGCCTCACTAAGGGCCAACTCAAGCCCCGAGGCTAAACCTAGCAGCCGATTTTTGCTGTTAGGTTTTAGGACCATAGGCATTTAACATTTAGTTGAGAATTGAGTATTTTTGTAGGGATCAACAGAGGTCCTGATGAGTAGGCAGGAGGGGTCTGCCTATGAAACATGTCATGTCGACAAAGTAGACCACACTTGTAATTCTACTTACTAACCCCCTTTTTAATGTTCCCAAGTAAATTTTTTTGACTAGCCAGGGAATTTCTAACTTCTTTTTTTACACTACCATTCATGTAAATAGGTCCCTACACTCCCTAACACATATCACTATCCTCATCACATCACATAGCCTATTGTCAAAAATATAAGTGCTCCCGCGTCACTCGTAGGTCGAAGCACGCCCCGCCCCGTAGAGGGACGGGAAGGCCCCAATGATGCGAGAATGACACTATGGGATTCATAGTGTGTGAGGGGTATTTTAAAAACACACAGTGCCCTCATTCTGCCACCCGCAGTGAGGCCTAATTTTCACATTGCAGTGTATTCACGAGTTTAGAGAATATACAAAAGCATATAAAATTAGTCACCACTCACATTGATAGAATCCCATTGTTTACAAGTCTAGTTCAGGAGAGTGATTCTATCATCTCCTTTACACTTCCCCAATTGATTTTTTGGATGTGCTGATTAGTGTGCTCAGAATGCCGCAGCTCGCCTAGTACTTAACCTTCCCCGAAAAGCATCAGGTAAATCTGCTCTATCCAAACTCCATTGGCTACCAATAAGAGAGCGTATTAAATTCAAGTCCCTTTGCTTCGCTCATCGTATCGCTCAGGGCAAAGGCCCGGCCTATCTTCAAAATCTTCTGACGATACACCGCCCCACTAGAGACCGGAGATCAGCCGGCAGGATGATGTTTAAACTTCCTAAAATCACCAGAGCCAGGATGGGCGGACGTTCGTTCAGATTTTTAGCGGCTAAATGTTGGAACGATCTCCCGCTCGGCCTCCGGATGGAGCCCTCCGAGAGTATCTTCCGAAGAAAACTTAAAACTTTTCTCTTCCCTCAGGCTTAACCCCTGTGCCACTTCCGCCCCTCAAATGATTTACTTCTGTCTCGTCCTCTTAGCGTTTTTTGTGCAGTATTCAGCGCGGGGACACACTGTTTTTGGGTAACCAGGCGCCTAATAAATGGTTTTAATAATAATAATAATAATAATAATAATCCACACTGCCTTGAGTGTTCACAGAGGCAGTAGGCCTCATGCCCTTCTGTAACATCAGATGTATCTCTTCTGTGAATGCCAATAACCCCAGGTCACTGCCTTACTGATAAATTAGTCTCCAAGTCCCTGTTCCTGTCCTTGTTGCTCACAAGCTACTGTAAATTGAGGCCATGAAGTGATAGACAGGATGTATCTGTCATATAGAGGAACAAGGTGGGCTGAGAGTAGAGTTGGGGGCTTAACCACAACTTCTCAACTGATGTTTTGCTAGCATTTGAAACTAAGACATCGACATGGCTCAAAATAACCTGTGACCTTTTGATACATTTTTGTACCTTTTTGTCACTTCTGCTTTCTTAATATTCCAAGAAATGATGCAAATTGTTTTTGATAAAATGTTCAGCTTTTGTTATGTTCTGTGGTTAAAGACCTGCTAATGTTATGATTTTGCGGTCACCAGTTCTTCATTTCAACTGTATAAGAGGACTGTCCACTGACCAACTCGTTGATCATCTCATACAGTGTCTTTCATGAAGAGGTGGTTCCAGCTAATCTATTGATTTATTGATTGATTTTAATATTAGATAAGGTTATATTGTCTCATTGCGTTTTGCTATTCAATTTCTCTCTCTCTCTTTTTATTCTTGATTGATGACGTGCCTTTGACACTTGTTACTTACTAGTTTGATTAAAGGTCCCACTCCTGACTCGATACCTGCTTCTCAGAGGGTATTTTGTTATTACAGATAACACAGTAAATGTAGTCTCCTGTTTGGTGAAAACCTACACTAAAACATTTGGCGGTCAACAAAGGCACATGCATAAGGATCTCCAGTCTCCAGAGACTGGGGCTTTACTGGTGTCGGGGTCTGTCCCTCGCCGGCTCTTCCTGCCTGAACCACTGGACACAAACGGGTAAGTCAAATAGCTTTTTGTTTTCCTCTTTGCCTAGCCCCAGTGTGGTGTCTGGGTCTCAGGTTAGATTGGCCTGTGAATGTCATGCTCCTGTCCTGGTACCCCAGTCACCTTACAGACTGTCAACTTGCCACATCTAAATTCCGTCTTTTTAAAAATACATATAAGCAGGGACCGAGCCAGGACTTGCTATAGGATTTCTATTACCTCGAGGTTTTAGGCTTGTCGTTTTTGGGTTTACCTTGCAAGATTGAACTTAGCATTTCAGTAGTTTTGTATTTATCTTCATATCGCCTGTCTAAAAAAGACAGGGATTCCCTACCTAAGACTTTCCAAAAAAGGCAGAGCATGCGAGTAGACAGGAAAAATCACTCATGCACCAGGGCATCCCAATGTTTATTAAAGTAATTACTGATGCAAGGATTCATGAGCATGTCTAATTAGTTAAAGATAGGAACAGGAGGACACACTGCATTGTGTCACTCAGCCTTTGCAGGTATTAAGGGTTAGAACACCTGAGGTTTTCCCATGTCCATTATTTGGTGACAGGAAAGGAAAGGCACAGCATTGTGTCGCTCAGCTTTTGTAGATATGAAGGGTTAAAGTCCAAATAGAAGTCAGATCAAATGTGGCATGCCTAGTAGCTTTTCACACTACTCATTACCATTCTGTCATCATAGTCAAATAAGAGAAAGTACTGCAGTTTTGAAAGCTTCCCTTGCCCGAGCAGGGCAAGGCAAATTGAGGTTTACTTTTCTTTAAAGTTCAAAAGAAAGTTATTTTATTTCTATTTTCTGACTCCTCAGAAGGTATGAATTATTTCTTTCATTCTGTCTCTGAAAAAGAATGACCATTGTGTAGGTTGGAAATAATTGCTGTTTTTTTAAATAAGTTGCTGCCTTTTAAATAAGCTGCAGTCTTTCTCTTGGGGCAGCTCAAAATTTTCCTGTCTCCACATTTTCAAATGACTGTACTGTACGATAAGTGTCTTGCACAGAGACACTTTATTGCGCTGTTTGCTTTCACGTTTTTTGGTTCATATTAGCGAGACATAATCCAGGAAGCTACAAAATGTATAGAGATGCTGCGTTGTTGTGGAAGGAGCCGGAGCAGTGACAACAAGCTCCAGAGGGCTGCGGGGGCTGTGAGAGACGATCGCCCCTCCCCTTGACACCGGAAGTTCATTATTGAGTCAGGATCTCCGCCCCGCGGGACGCACGCAGGCGTGCGCCGGGGTAAGCCTGGGCAAAGGGCGGGCCCTCTGTGGCCCTCGGAGGCTTGAGGAGGCTGGGCAGGGCCACCCCACTTGACTCTCGCCTGATTTTTGCTGGAAAAAGGAGGTAAACCGAATTAACCCACAACAGTGACCGGCTTAATCTACACTTTGGCTCACCCTAAAGGACTACTTTTTGGTTATTAAGTTAAGCGCCCGACCAGCATAGGTGTCTGTTGTTGTTATATCTACACTGCTACACATACAAAAGCAAGCCACACTATGACTGATAAAGGGGTTCCAAATAATATTATCTCTCAGGGGGGCCACGGAAGGGGACTTTGGACAACTATTTAACTAGGGTAACATCGGCAATTGAACGTGTAATAGAGAGAGCAGAACAAAGTCTTTCTATAGAAACCACATCTAGTATCCAATCTCCTCTGGCGGCAGCAGACCAAATTCAAAATTCTACATTACTGGAGGAATTAAATCGGATCTGCAAAACTATATATACTAAAGTTTTACTCATTTTGTAGATATGAAGGGTTAAAGTCCAAATAGAAGTCAGATCAAATTTGGCATGCCTAGTAGCTTTTCACACTACTCATTACCATTCTGTCATCATAGTCAAATAAGAGAAAGTACTGCAGTTTTGAAAGCTTCCCTTGTAGTGTAGTTCCTATTTTCCCTATAGGCCCTGCGCATTGGAATAACATAAACAGCAGTGTAGACGTAGAAGTGTGGTCTTCCAGGTCTCTACTGACTATGCTAAACTTAATTGGGTTTGTTACCAACTAGCTCAGAGGTCACTGGAAACTTTCTTGACTGAATAGGAAGTGATCAGCTCCCCTGGCTCAGACAAGAAGGGATTCATTTTTCCAACAACTGCATAAACATGACAACTTTGCTCCTTTAGAATAAGAGTCAATCTCTAGAGTCGTGTGAAACAATAGACAGTTATTTTACTCAGTCAGTTGTGCAGATTACTTTCACCAAGATGCAGAGAATAGAGAGACGGGCGTTTTCAATAAAAGGTATTATTTAACAGTCTTTCTTCTCATGCAAGAGAAATGAATTGCCACAATTGCAATACTTGTTATTATAAAAAGTGCGTACAGTAAAAGGAGGATTGCGAAATAATACTGTAAAAGCATTGATATGGTTTCTTAGCCATACAATGGTTAAAATGAATAAAATATATACATTCATATATACATTTAGCTAACGTACTCAACTGGTGCTTCTAACTACGCCTACCCCAGTGTAACTGACCTAAGCCTAATACGTGGAAGGGAGTAAGTAAGTAGCAGTTTAAGTTAAGTTGGTTTTGCCAGGGATTTTGCTTCAAGAATTCTCTCTAAGGGTTTAGTCAACACCATACCTCTGGAATAGAATGTTGGAGGTCTTGTATCTCCTTTCAGGACTCGATATTCCAGTCACCCGCAAGGGTAGGCTGGAAACGCCGGAGCTGGATTTTCTCGGCAGGAGAAAAGACAGCGTCTTTCTCAGCGCGTCAAGGAGGAGGAGGGGCAGCGTCCGTGGGCTGCTTGCATCTGCTGGGCTCTGCAAAGGACAGCTGTTCTGCTCCTGTATTCACCACACCATCGCTCTTGCTTAAGGCAACGTTGGTAATATTTATACCTGAAAGGTGCCTTGTTTGACGTACATTTTTGGACATAAGACGTCAATAAAGATGTCACAAGAACCGGTCGTTCTTACAGTGCTCATTAGAGTTCTATTACTAATCAAAACATAGCAAGCGGGGGTTTCCCAGGTTGCTGGGGGTTTTATCTGGTGAAAGAACTCAGTGTGTAATCTAGGAATCTTAGATAGTGACTTCTGTTGTGTCATGTACTTTAATGAGCTGCAGAGGCGAGTTTCTGTAATATGGCTGAAATGAGGCTCTGATCGTTTATGCCATTATAGGGGTATGAATGGATTATAGCCGTATAGGGGTATACGGTCACAATATTGATCGGGGTCCTAGATTAGAACACGACACCCACTCCACGAATTTATGTCCATCAAATTACTAAAAACTAAAGCAATAAGATGCACGTTTATTCTTACACACCCCAAAATACATATTTGCATTTGAAATGGCGTATTTGAAATACATGAAAATATAGGTACTGTACGTCTTTAAGCATAGAAATCATTCAAAAATTATAGCATATGTAATCAGTTGAACGATTTTGCGAAGAAAAAAAAAATGAATTACACATGAAATATCTCTTTATACAAAAAAGAAGGGCGAGATTATTTCATCACATATAAATGCATTATCTGTAACATGTGCTAGAGGCTGAGGTAAAGTTATTATGTCTCTAGCTCTACCTAAAAATAGAAGTTCTGTTCTTTATGAATAGTTCTACTTTAACCCCTTCCATGCTCATGACGGAACGGTTCCGTCATCAGCGTCCGTGCTCCGGTGCTGATGACGGAACATTTCCGTCATGAGTCAATATGATTTATGACCCTTCAGCACTGCAGCGAAATTCGCGCAGCACTGAAGAGGTTAAGCAAAGGTTTTCGTGCCAGAAAAAAGGTAAATATTTTGAAAAAATTGTTCAATCCGAAAAAAAAACTTTTCATGGTGTACGGGGAATAGAGTTCCAACGTTTTTCAGTAGTTTTTGTTGATCAAAACTGAAGGCCGAGTTCAGAGTTCATGGGAACGCTGTGTGTCGGAATGCTTTTCAAAAATCATTGTTTCTGTTCAGGGGAGAACATCATATCAGACAGGCTCTCAAAGAATTGGTCTACAAAATCAGGAGACAGTTCGACCAAGTTCAATAATGCTGTAACTTGGCAGGTGTGAGAATGATTGCTAAAATCGATGTCTGGATCAGCAATGCTCACAGAAGGTCGTACCTGGGTGATGTTGCTTTTATTTCTTGCTCCACTGTCACCACCTAGTCGTAGCACAGGAGTCTCAACGAATGCCATCATCAGGATTGGTAGCCGCTGGGAACAACACAATGCGTGAGCCGTTACAGGACTTAGCAAAGTATCGATATCCATTGGTACTGCTGATGGAAGTGCAAGACAGGTGTCCAACACGCATTCTTCTCCGCATAGCATACATCGAAGCACAGGTAAGATGCAGGTCTGCCATATAGGTCTGAATGAAAGAAACCAGGTCATGTTCAGATCTCTCAGCCTGGCCAAACCAAGGACTCTAGTTATGCGGTCCCGGTAGCGTACTGCTAGGATCGTTTCTTCCATCCTTGCCGGAGTCATGTCTGCATTTTGGCTTGCCATATTGGAGCAGGAGGGTCAAAAATAAAATGCCTGCTACAAGTCCCAAGATCAGGGGTATGCCACCAAAGACTGAATGGACAAAATTAGGAATAATTCCTAGGATTGCTTTGAATGGTGTTAACAGTCCCGAAAAAATGGTCTTAAATACGCCTGAGATACCTACGGCATCTGACATATTTAGAATTTGGCTAAGCATTTCTGTGAAATGCACGGGGCAATTTGTTGATAAAAGGTCATGTATCTCCGAAGCTGTCCTTGCAACTTGGAGATCATACGTCTCTTTTGATGACGTGATGGGCACTGTTGTCTGTAAAAGCACAGACTTCATTCTGCTTAAAGTATCAATTCGTATAGAAGAGACATTCAAACGAGGCCAAATGGGAGTCTCGGAGTCTCCAGGGCCGTTTGGAAACAATGCTTGCATACAGCATTTGACCATGGAAGTTACGCTTACGAGATATGCTTTCCCTGGCAAAAGGCCACAACAGCTGTCATCCGTTATTAGAATTTAACTCCCGTTAGAGAGCTGCTTAAAGAAGGGCTCTATCTGCGCTGCAGGTGTGACATGTTGGTGGCATGAAAGGTTGTTTGAAGTTCCTTCACAGGCCCCGTGTAAATTAATACCCTGGCACAAAAGTATACCGCTTAGTGAATGTTTGCAATTTTCACCACTAAGAAATACATTTTTGTTGCTGTCACTATAGCATGTGTGTGTATATGGTAATTTCCATGCTGACTTAATGTACCCTTTACCCAATCGTTCATACTGGCCAGTCGGTATATACTCAAGGCAATTTTTAAATCGGAAAGTTGTTATCGGAATTGTGATAATCCCATGTATTATCCATTCAATGACAGGACTTTCTGACATTGTCAATGGTAATCTCTCAAGTTTTTCGATGCTCAGGATTGTATAGTCTGCTCCTTTCTGTGCCAAGCTGATTTGTTTATCAGTAAGGTTAAAGATGGAAAACAATGACGTTGTGTTGATTAAACGCCATGGCACATAGCCTGAACGAAGATTTTGCAGCGTCCAGCCTAGCTGTACAATAGAACGCAATTGCGACTGGCCATGCTGTAACATTAGCAAGTCTTTGTCTATTATATCTATGGCAGATGATACAATACTGTCCAGTGAATATATTCTGGAGGACAGAGTCATTAACCCATTGTCCACAACAGAAAGTGATTTTTCCAAATTAATACGATCAATTTCTCGTATTTTTTCAGCTATTTCAATTTGTGTTACTTTCCAAGCCTCGTTGTAAGCCGCATATATACTGGTCCCTATGAAACGTTTTTGACGCTGTTTGCGAGGTCCCACAATGAAATCGCGCAAATCAGCACCATCTTTAAGTAAAGATAAGTGTTGCTTAATTTCTGCCAGTGTGGATGATTCTAGCCATTCAAGGCACAGCTTCCCTACACTGTATGTTGTTACTATCCCTGGATGTTGTCTCTGGGAGTATCTAGGGTCTGGTCTGGTCATTGTTAACCCCTGTGTTTTGTTCAGGAATCTATCTTGACAGTTATTCGTGTCAGTAGGCCAGATTAACCACTTTTTCCAATCAGGATGTGTTCTGTTTAGATGTAAAATTTTTGATACGTCTATTTCAACTTCTGTTGTTGCATTATCAGGTATTGGCTTTGGAATAGACGGTTTGTTAAGGTCTTTAATCTTAGCTAGGCCAAGACAGGATGTTTGGTGAATTGTGTCTTTTAAGAACATTATTTGTTCTGGGATCATGCAGGCTCGAAATAATGCTTCTAGGCCTTGTACCTGCCAATCTTTTGTACCCCAGATGGTTTTTGTTTCAATATTATTTTTCCAAAAATCAAAACCAAATGTCATCATTTTTCATAAAATGCTTCTGAATATATCAATTTAGTATTTGTCAGCATTGTTTTCAACCCTGTTTTATCCAACAGTTTATAATAAAACGTTTCTGCATTACTTGTATTAAACCCTGAGAAGTACTGGAATTTCTCATGGAATGTTTTAGAACTACTTTTAGGTGGAGTAGCACAATGTTCCCATTGGTTATATTTAAAAACATTTCTAGGTTGTGCAGATTTATGTAAGTAATGGTCTCCGTAATGTGAGAAGCAGTACATCTGTTCATAATTAGACGAACCTTGTAAATAATCATGTTCTGTAAATCTCGCTGACAACACTAAATCAGACATCATATTATTAATACTTTCAAAATCCCAATCATCAGAAAATGTGCTTGGTTTTACAAAGTCACTTAAGGAAACCTTGAACTGGTGAGGATATTTCAGGATTTCGACCGGGCCATATACTTCATAGTCAGTCTTGTCCCATACTACCCCACCGGGTATTGGAATGGCTGTGACATTTACTGTTGATAGTTCTCTTTTCTTCACGTGGGATGATCTGTGTGGTTTTAGGACTAAGTTGATGTTCTGACTTGCTGTGTCCATTGAACTGTAATACACTTTCCTAAAATTAAAACCAATACTATGCCTAGTAGGAGTATAAGTACCCCTGATATAATCCAATGCCCAATCAATGGTGCATCCAGATATACTTCTTTGATTTGATGAAAGAGTTCTGTTGCTTTTTCTTTAAAAGTCTTTGTTTCTGGCGTCACTTCAGGGTCGCTTTGATCTTCAGAAAAGTTATCAAAATGAATGAAGTAGCCAGAGGCAGTTCTGTCAATTGCTGGAATTGTTTTCTCCATTTGTCTTTCGGTAGCACATTCTGATGCCACATCATTGTAGACTGGTGTTTCATGACAAACTGTTTCAATCTGTGTTTCAAGAGGCACGAGTTCCATGGCATTATTGCGTAGTCCGTCTCTGTGCACTGCAGGTTTATCAAATGTGATTAGTCTTTCAGTTTGAACCTCTTGGACTGTTGCAAAATTGGGTATCCTGTTGTTTCTCGGGAGTCCACTCGGCCGACTGTTGATTATAGGCCACATGATTGTGGTTTTACCAGGTCGATTGATACAACTCGGTTCTCCTTTTTACCAGCAAGAGGCGGTAGTACTACTGATCTTGTTCCGTTGATTGCCAAGACAGGTACTGCTTTTCTGTAAGAAGGCCCAAATTCCTTCTTCACCACTATTTTCTCTCTGACTAGATCCCCAATCTTTGGAATCCAGACAGGTCTTGCTGGGGCTGGTGGTGCCTCTTCAGTGGTAGTTGGCTGTTGCTTTAACTTTATGTTGCTTAAGGATTTTCTTGTTTCATTCAAGTCCTGTAAAACAGCCAAACGATCTTTGATGTCAAAGTCTTTATTCTTATCTTTTACCACTGATGCCTGACTATTGAGGTCATGAACATGCATTCTAGTTCCGAACAATAGTTCGTACGGGCTGAAACCTTTTAGAGAATTTCTTGGCAAATTGTTTAGACTAAGTTGGACACTTATTAAATGTTTGACCCACCCATCACCCGAACCTAATACCTTCGCCGTTATAGATTGCTTTATGTCTCGGTTTTTTCTTTCCACTACACTGTTCCCTTCGGGGTGGAATGGACAAGAGTATCGCAACCCAACGCCCATACTGGCCATGGCCTCCTTATAAGCTCGAGAGCTGAAAGCAGGACCCTGGTCAGAATGGAACATGGCAATTGCGTATGTGCCGATAAACACTCGCAGATCTTTTATAACAGTTTTGGCGTCAGCCGAGCGCTGGGCCATATTTTCTAAGTGAATTTTAGTCTTAATAATTAATAGGACGCTGGTTTGCATATAGACAGCATTCTGCTACCTACATACAAGGCCATGGCATTACTGCGCTTGACTCGCTGCTGCGGTCTCGGTCGCAGTCTGGACAGTTCTTTACATATCTATAGTGGTGCAGACTCATCTCCGGACACCAGTATACTGATTGCAATTCAGTCAGAGATACCTTCATCTGTTTGTGCCTTGGACCTTCACCCATGTGTGCGTCTGCTATTAATAACTTCCTCCGGTTCGTGTTTGGAATTACCCTATCCCCCACTCCAGGGATTCGAGCAAAAGGAACGGAGTTTGCATCAATTACGTATGCATAATTGAGTGGATAGTTCACGGGTAGTGCTGCACAGTCGCCTTTTAAGGACGTTTTTACTGCCAGCATGGTTTCCCCGTCTATGTATTTTTCTGAACGCTTTTTTGTGGCTACGGAAGCCGGTTTATTTGCTTCTGCTGTGGCTGCAATAGCCAATGAATTCCCTGCAACGTGAACGCCATCACGTTAATGACTCAGAGTGTGTATCACGTGAGTCTTTTGTAGTTCTTTCTGTAAAAGAACTACCTGTTTCCAAAGCATTTTATGCTTGATTGTGGCACCTGTGTCATCTTTTAAATCATTTTGAATCCAGCTCTGTAACTTAATATTGTAGGGGTTGATGCAAAAATGCGAATCGCATACGATTAGTGTCGGGAATTCACGTTCTCATTTTCAAGCGCCATCTTTAAAGATCTGATTTCAGCTCGCTGAGCCGAACAGTTTCTCAGTGATTCAGTTTTTGTTATTTTCGGTCTGAATTTACCGCACAGCCAGCGACCTTTAACAATCGCACAGGCTGCGTCGTAGGATTTATTTTCTACGTTGTAATGCTGTACAAATCTGTCTATGTAGATTATACAGGAGTACTGTTGGAGAGGAAGAATTTCGATTGGCAGAGGATATTCTTGTTCATAACTTAAATCATTCAGTTTTTTCATGTGCGGGGCAAAATAGTATTTTACATCTTCCGCGCCAAGAGAATTTACACACTGTATCCATTTCGGATCCAGTGACACTGTAGGCAGGTTTATTGGGCTGAATAGCGCCTCGAAGGCGGATTCCGCTGTGAGGACAATGATCCTTTTGCCGTGTGCTAGTTCTCATTCTGTTGCTATTGCAGTATGTACTGCTTTCACAGTATTTTCTGTGAGACTGAATGTTTTTTCTGCTTGTGTGTACAAGTGAGATTTATAAGCTATTGGTACCTTTTCTCCCTCATTAGAGGTCAGGTACGTGAATCCGCATCTTCCTGGGATGACTCGGATTACAAGGTCGATTGCATTGTCACGTGTATCTAATTTTGTTTTTGCTAACATGTCTGTTTGCAATGATCTCAAAATTTCTGTGTGTTTTTGAGTCCAGTTGATTGGTTTAAAATCAGGTTTTATTAATTCGTAGAGAGGTTTAATCCTTTCTGCGTAGTTCAGAATGTAAGTTCTTCCGAAATTCAGGAAACCTACAATCGATTGTAAGTTCTTCAGCGTTTTTGGTGCTTGGAGTACAGCGCACTTCTCTAAGAAGTTGTCAGCTAGGCTTTTTCCTTCACTTGATAATTCGTATCCTAAAAATAATACTGTCAGATGGGCAATTCAAGACTTTTTAAAGTTGAATTTGTAACCCTCTGCAGCGAACCCAAGTCTTATGGTGTTCACTCTTTTCAAGTGAGTCTCCAAGTCGTCGTCTGTGAGATAGATGTCATCGACGTAAGATAATGCCTCATCATCATATATTTGTAGTAACTCTGTTACTCTGGCTGAAAATAATCCTGGGCTGTTCTTGAATCCCTGTGGGAGCCTACAGAAATTTTTCTGAGACCCCATTACTGAGAAAGTGGTCAAGTATCTGCTTTCTGGTGCAATATTTTGACAAAAGAAACCATTTGATATGTCTAATGTTGTTTTATATTTTTTGCGAACTATGTTATTCATTAGTGCAGCACTATGCGAATTTTGTACTGCAAATGTTTTGCAACATGAGTTTAGGTGTCTGTAGTCCAAAACTAGACGATATGAATCGTCCGGTTTGGAGACAGGAAACAAAGGATTGTTCATTTGAGAGGTGCATGTTTCAATCACCCCCTGGTATTCAAGTTGATCTAAAATCTCCCTGACCTGTTTTTTAGCTTCTTGCTTAATTGGATACTGCCTTTGTGCAGTCGGTTGACTTTTTAACTGGATTTTGTGAGGAGGAGAGTCCTCATCCCATCCTACATGATTCTTGTATATTGCTGGTGCTTGGGCTACTGCCCATTTCCTCGCATATATATATTTAGTGTGAATCGGAATGTGATTTGAGAAGGCAGGCATAATCATTTCTTCGCCACGAGGGCACTCCCTGACAAACCCCGGGGGCCAATCTTTTTCAGCTAACAGGATTTCATAGCCTTTTGAGAGGTTATCCCAAAATAGACCCCTTATTTTCCTAGTCTTATCACCCTCTATACGCAGTGTTATTTCGTATATCTTATGAGGTTTGCTAACTCTGGTGTCGGCAGTTTCTACTTGAATGTATTCATTCGTGTCCACTGTCTCCAGATGACTCATCAGGATCTTGCGAGCTATGGTGATTTCTGCTGCACTGTCTAGCATTGTCTGTGCCCACTCCCCGTTTTTCAGCTGTGTCCTCAGTATTCTTGGCATGTTCGATTACTCTAATACTGGCTACCTTCTTTCTTGGAAATTGTGATTTTTTACTTTGAGCAGGTTCCTTGTCTTTGGACTTGGTATGCTCTCCTGGGTCTGACCGTCCTCTTCTTTCCGATTTCTGCAAAAAAGATCGAGAGGGACGTGTATCAATACTTTGATATCTATCAGGCTTCTTCAAGTTATCCCTATTTCTAAGGTTATATCTTTTCTCAAAGTGCTCCCTTTGGGGAGACTGGTGTTCTCAAGTCGGAGTTCTTTCCCTCCGTCGAGGAGACCTTCCTCTGGACTGGAAAAGTTTTTCCTTGGGAGTGGATTGTTTATTTCCATCCCAACTCTTTTTTGGAGTGTTTGAATTATTTGTAATAAATAATTTTTCAGGATTTTCGAGTAGTTGGGGTTTTACTGGTTTCCCACCCAAGCTGTCTCTACCTAATTCTTCATAACATTTTTCTATAATTCTGGCAAGCTCAATTGGTTGATCTGTTATATCTGTTTCCTTCAACTTCTGGCGGATCGCCACAGATGCTGCTTCTCCTTTTATATTGGCTAGTAATATAGCTGAGACCTGCTTGAAGTCTTTCAGTAATTTCATACCAAGAGTTAAAGCAGGTTCTGGACCGTATTCATTCTGAATCTGTTTTAGCACATCTGGTATTACCGCCATGAACGGAACACCGTGTGTTTTTGTGTAAATGGAAGCAAAGACTGTACCCCAAGTGTCACAGTCCTCCACGTGTGGTGCGACCCCCATTGGAAGGCAGATGGTCAGAATTCTGTGTTTCTCAACAGGGGTAGTATTCGGAAATACTGCCTCTATTTGAGTAATTTTCTGCGCTAACCAGAAAGGAATTTGTTCCCGTTTTATGGGTGTTTTACCAAGACATGATTGTATGTTCTGTGGTGTAATTTTATTTGTATTCCCCTGATGAGGGGTCAACTGTGGAACATTAACAGCTGTTTGGACTGTTGCAGTCCGCATTACATATTGGACTAACTGTCTATGTATTTTAATTAATGTTTTTAGCTGTGCTAAAAGCTCTTCTTTTGACATTTTTGCAATGTCCGGGTGTGGTGTGTAGCTGGCTAGAACCGGCCACGTTGCTCCTGGTCTACCTAGTGGACCGAGCCTGGTAATATGATCATTATGTTTTAGGGCGCCTTTAAACCAGAGCAGATGCTCTTGGTATTTTAATGGGATTTCAATCTCCTCGAAAGGAGCGTACTCATCCGGTGGTTCTCCTATTTTGTAATAGTGGAACTCGTTTGTTGCAGCGTTTGTCGCTGGAAATTTTATCCATGAATAGAATACCTCTGTCTGCCGATATTCGTGTGCCTCTATCACGAAGACGACTGTGCCACCTTGTGTGGTCAGTCCATTTTCCATAAGTTTTAACGTTATAGTTTTTCTTATGTTGACCGGGATGATTATTGCACCCGGCTCGTTAACACCGGTGTCCCGTTGATTCGTATCTACTGCGGCTTCAGCTGTTCCGTTGTTCTCTACGTCTGACATTGTATAAATGAAAGTTTTTTGCAGAGCAGGTCTCCAAGGAGACAAAGATTAGGTGCACAATATTTTGGAACACTGTATCCTTCAACGTTGAATAAACCAGAGCATTACATAGGAATCTCTTCCTACTGAGTTCGGGCGGATTTTAACCTTTCACCCACTCCAGCCGTCTATTGGAGTATTTACGAGAGAAAGGGTCTGTGTGAAAAAGCACGACTGAGTTACTCTAACGTCTTGCGTTACTTTTATCGCCTTACCAAACGTTGGGCGCCATGTAGTGTAGTTCCTATTTTCCCTATAGGCCCTGCGCATTGGAATAACATAAACAGCAGTGTAGACGTAGAAGTGCGGTCTTCCAGGTCTCTACTGACTATGCTAAACTTAATTGGGTTTGTTACCAACTAGCTCAGAGGTCACTGGAAACTTTCTTGACTGAATAGGAAGTGATCAGTTCCCCTGGCTCAGACAAGAAGGGATTCAGTTTTCCAACAACCGCATAAACATGACAACTTTGCTCCTTTAGAATAAGAGTCAATCTCTAGAGTCGTGTGAAACAATAGACAGTTATTTTACTCAGTCAGTTGTGCAGATTACTTTCACCAAGATGCAGAGAATAGAGAGACAGACGTTTTCAATAAAAGGTATTATTTATTGAACAGTCTTTCTTCTCATGCAAGAGAAATAAATTGCCACAATTGCAAGACTTGTTATTATAAAAAGTGCGTACAGTAAAAGGAGGATTGCGAAATAATACTGTAAAAGCATTGATATGGTTTCTTAGCCATACAATGGTTAAAATGAATAAAATATATACATTCATATATACATTTAGCTAACGTACTCAACTGGTGCTTCTAACTACGCCTACCCCAGTGTACCTGACCTAAGCCTAATACGTGGAAGGGAGTAAGTAAGTAGCAGTTTAAGTTAAGTTGGTTTTGCCAAGGATTTTGCTTCAAGAATTCTCTCTGATGGGTTTAGTCAACACCATACCTCTGGAATAGAATGTTGAAGGTCTTGTATCTCCTTTCAGGACTCGATATTCCAGTCACCCGCAAGGGTAGGCTGGAAACGCCGGAGCTGGATTTTCTCGGCAGGAGAAAAGACAGCGTCTTTCTCAGCGCGTCAAGGAGGAGGAGGGGCAGCGTCCGTGGGCTGCTTGCATCTGCTGGGCTCTGCAAGGGAGAGCTGTTCTGCTCCTGTATTCACCACACCATCGCTCTTGCTTAAGGCAACGTTGGTAATATTTATACCTGAAAGGTGCCTTGTTTGACGTACGTTTTTGGACATAAGACGTCAATAAAGATGTCACAAGAACCGGTCGTTCTTACAGTGCTCATTAGAGTTCTATTACTAATCAAAACATAGCAAGCGGGGTTTTCCCAGGTTGCTGGGGGTTCTATCTGGTGAAAGAACTCAGTGTGTAATCTAGGAATCTTAGATAGTGGCTTCTGCTGTGTCATGTACTTTAATGAGCTGCAGAGGCGAGTTTCTGAAATATGGCTTAAATATGGCTCTAATCGTTTATGCCATTATAGGGGTATGAATGGATTATAGCCGTATAGGGGCATAAGGTCACAATATTGATCGGGGTCACGACACCCTTGCCCGAGCAGGGCAAGGCAAATTGAGGTTTACTTTTCTCTTAAAGTTCAAAAGAAAGTTATTTTATTTCTATTTTCTGACTCCTCAGAAGGTATGAATTATTTCTTTCATTCTGTCTCTGAAAAAGAATGACCATTGTGTAGGTTGGAAATAATTGCAGTTTTTTTTAAATAAGTTGCTGCCTTTTAAATAAGCTGCAGTCTTTCTCTTGGGGCAGCTCAAAATGTTCCTGTCTCCACATTTTCAAATGACTGTACTGTACGATAAGTGTCTTGCACAGAGACACTTTATTGCGCTGTTTGCTTTCACGTTTTTTGGTTCATATTAGCGAGACATAATCCAGGAAGGTACAAAATGTATAGAGACGCTGCGTTGTTGTGGAAGGAGCCGGAGCAGGGACAACAAGCTCCAGAGGGCTGCGGGGGCTGTGAGAGACGATCGCCCCTCCCCTTGACACCAGGGGAACTTGGAAATACCTCTTGCGCCTCCCGCTTCACGGGAGACGCTGCGTTGTTGTGGAAGGAGCCCTAGCAGGGACAACAAGCTCCAGAGGGCAGCCGGGGCTGTGAGAGAATCTCGCCCCTTAACCTCGACACCGGGGGAACTTGGAAATACCTCTTGCTCCTCCCCGCGGGAGACGCTGCGTTGTTGTGGAAGGAGCCGGAGCAGGGACAAGAAGCTCCAGAGGGCTGCGGGGGCTGTGAGAGACTATCGCCCCTCCCCTCGACACCGGGGGAACTTGGAAATACCTCTTGCGCCTCCCGCTTCTCGGGAGACGCTGCGTTCTTGTGGAAGGAGCCGGAGCAGGGACAACAAGCTCCAGAGGGCTGTGGGGGCTGTGAAAGACAATCGCCCCTCCCCTTGTCACCGGGGGAACTTGGAAATACCTCTTGCGCCTCCCGCTTCGCGGGTGACGCTGCGTTGTTGTGGAAGGAGCTGAAGCAGGGACAACAAGCTCCAGAGGGCTGCGGGGGTTGTGAGAGACTATCGCCCCTTCCCTCGACACCGGGGGAACTTGGAAATACCTCTTGCGCCTCCCGCTTCGTGGGAGACGCTGCATTGTTGTGGAAGGAGCTGAAGCAGGGACAACAAGCTCCAGAGGGCTGCGGGGGCTGTGAGAGATGATTGCCCCTCCCCTTGACACCGGAGGAACTTGGAAATACTTCTTGCGCCTCCCGCTTCGCGGGAGACGCTGCGTTGTTGTGGAAGGAGCTGAAGCAGGGACAACAAGCTCCAGAGGGCTGCGGGGGCTGTGAGAGACTATCGACCCTCCCCTCAACACCAGGGGAACTTGGAAATACCTCTTGCACCTCCCGCTTTGCGGGAGACGCTGCGTTGTTGTGGAAAGAACCGGAGCAGGGACAACATGCTCCAGAGGGCTGCGGGGGCTGTGAGAGACGATCGCCCCTCCCCTTGACACCAGGGGAACTCGGAAATACCTCTTGCGCCTCCCGCTTCACAGGAGATGCTGTGTTTTTGTGGAAGGAGCAGGGACAACAAGCTCCAGAGGGCTGCGGGGGCTGTGAGAGACTATCGCCCCTCCCCTCAACACCGGGGGAACTTGGAAATACCTCTTGCGCCTCCCGCTTCGCGGGAGACGCTGCGTTGTTGTGGAAGGAGCCGGAGCAGGGACAACAAGCTCCAGAGGGCTGCGGGGGCTGTAAGAGACTATCGCCCCTCCCCTCGACACCGGGGGAACATGGAAATACCTCTTGTGCCTCCCGCTTCGCGGGAGACGCTGCGTTCTTGTGGAAGGAGCCGGAGCAGGGACAACAAGCTCCAGAGGGCTGCGGGGGCTGTGAGACACTATCGCTCTTTCCCTCGACACCGGGGGAACTTGGAAATACCTCTTGCTCCTCCCCGCGGGAGACGCTGCGTTGTTGTGGAAGGAGCCGGAGCAGGGACAAGAAGCTCCAGAGGGCTGCGGGGGCTGTGAGAGACTATCGCCCCTCCCCTCGACACCGGGGGAACTTGGAAATACCTCTTGCGCCTCCCGCTTCTCGGGAGACGCTGCGTTCTTGTGGAAGGAGCCGGAGCAGGGACAACAAGCTCCAGAGGGCTGTGGGGGCTGTGAAAGACAATCGCCCCTCCCCTTGTCACCGGGGGAACTTGGAAATACCTCTTGCGCCTCCCGCTTCGCGGGTGACGCTGCGTTGTTGTGGAAGGAGCTGAAGCAGGGACAACAAGCTCCAGAGGGCTGCGGGGGTTGTGAGAGACTATCGCCCCTTCCCTCGACACCGGGGGAACTTGGAAATACCTCTTGCGCCTCCCGCTTCGTGGGAGACGCTGCATTGTTGTGGAAGGAGCTGAAGCAGGGACAACAAGCTCCAGAGGGCTGCGGGGGCTGTGAGAGATGATTGCCCCTCCCCTTGACACCGGAGGAACTTGGAAATACTTCTTGCGCCTCCCGCTTCGCGGGAGACGCTGCGTTGTTGTGGAAGGAGCTGAAGCAGGGACAACAAGCTCCAGAGGGCTGCGGGGGCTGTGAGAGACTATCGACCCTCCCCTCAACACCAGGGGAACTTGGAAATACCTCTTGCACCTCCCGCTTTGCGGGAGACGCTGCGTTGTTGTGGAAAGAACCGGAGCAGGGACAACATGCTCCAGAGGGCTGCGGGGGCTGTGAGAGACGATCGCCCCTCCCCTTGACACCAGGGGAACTCGGAAATACCTCTTGCGCCTCCCGCTTCACAGGAGATGCTGTGTTTTTGTGGAAGGAGCAGGGACAACAAGCTCCAGAGGGCTGCGGGGGCTGTGAGAGACTATCGCCCCTCCCCTCAACACCGGGGGAACTTGGAAATACCTCTTGCGCCTCCCGCTTCGCGGGAGACGCTGTGTTGTTGTGGAAGGAGCCGGAGCAGGGACAACAAGCTCCAGAGGGCTGCGGGGGCTGTAAGAGACTATCGCCCCTCCCCTCGACACCGGGGGAACATGGAAATACCTCTTGTGCCTCCCGCTTCGCGGGAGACGCTGCGTTCTTGTGGAAGGAGCCGGAGCAGGGACAACAAGCTCCAGAGGGCTGCGGGGGCTTTGAGACACTATCGCTCTTTCCCTCGACACCGGGGGAACTTGGAAATACCACTTGCGCCTCCCGCTTCGCGGGAGATGCTGCGTTGTTGTGGAAGGAGCCGGAGCAGGGACAATAAGCTCCAGAGGGCTGCGGGGGCTGTGAGAGACGATCGCCCCTCCCCTTGACACCGGAAGTTCATTAGTGAGTCGGGATCTCCGCCCCACGGGACGCGCGCAGGCGTGCGCCGGGGTAAGCCTGGGCAAAGGGCAGGCCCTCTGTGGCCCTCGGAGGCTTGAGGAGGCTCGGCAGGGCCACCCCACTTGGCTCTCGCCTGATTTTTGCTGGAAAAAGGAGGTAAACCGAATTAACCCACAACAGTGACCTGCTTCATCTACACTTTGGCTCACCCTAAAGGACTACTTTTTGGTTATTAAGTTAAGCGCCCGACCAGCATAGGTGTCTGTTGTTGTTATATCTACACTGCTACACATACAAAAGCAAGCCACACTATGACTGATAAAGGGGTTCCAAATAATATTATCTCTCAGGGGGGCCGCGTAAGGGGACTTTGGAAAACTATTTAACTAGGGTGACATCGGCAATTGAACGCGAAATAAAGAGAGCAGAACAAAGTCTTTCCATAGAAACCACATCTAGTATCCAATCTCCTATGGCGGCAGCAGACCAAATTCAAAATTCAACATTACTGGAGGAATTAAATCGGATCTGCAAAACTATATATACTAAAGTTTTACTAATTTTGTAGATATGAAGGGTTAAAGTCCAAATAGAAGTCAGATCAAATGTGGCATGCCTAGTAGCTTTTCACACTACTCATTACCATTCTGTCATCATAGTTAAATAAGAGAAAGTACTGCAGTTTTGAAAGCTTCCCTTGCCCGAGCAGGGCAAGGCAAGTTGAGGTTTACTTTTCTGTTAAAGTTCAAAAGAAAGTTATTTTATTTCTATTTTCTGACTCCTCAGAAGGAATGAATTATTTCTTTCATTCTGTCTCTGAAAAAGAATGACCATTGTGTAGGTTGGAAATAATTGCTGTTTTTTTAAATAAGTTGCTGCCTTTTAAATAAGCTGCTGTCTTTCTCTTGGGGCAGCTCAAAATTTTCCAGTCTCCACATTTTCAAATGACTGTACTGTACGATAAGTGTCTTGCACAGAGACACTTTATTGCCCTGTTTGCTTTCACATTTTTTGGTTCATATTAGCGAGACATAATCCAGGAAGGTACAAAATGTATAGAGACGCTGCGTTGTTGTGGTAGGAGCCGGAGCAGGGACAACAAGCTCCAGAGGGCTGCGGGGGCTGTGAGAGACTATCACCCCTCCCCTCGACACCGGGGGAACTTGGAAATACCTCTTGCTCCTCCCGCTTCGCGGGAGACGCTGCGTTGTTGTGGAAGGAGCCGGAGCAGGGACAATAAGCTCCAGAGGGCTGTGGGGGCTGTGAGAGACTATCGACCCTCCCCTCAACACCAGGGGAACTTGGAAATACCTCTTGCACCTCACGCTTCACGGGAGACGCTGCGTTGTTGTGGAAGGAGCCCTAGCAGGGACAACAAGCTCCAGAGGGCAGCGGGGGCTGTGAGAGAATCTCGCCCCTCAACCTCGACACCGGGGGAACTTGGAAATACCTCTTGCTCCTCCCCGCGGGAGACGCTGCGTTGTTGTGGAAGGAGCCGGAGCAGGGACAACAAGCTCCAGAGGGCTGCGGGGGCTGTGAGAGACTATCGACCCTCCCCTCAACACCAGGGGTACTTGGAAATACCTCTTGCACCTCCCGCTTCGCGGGAGACGCTGCGTTGTTGTGGAAAGAACCGGAGCAGGGACAACAAGCTCCAGAGGGCTGCGGGGGCTGTGAGAGACTATCCCCCCTCCCCTCAAAACCAGGGGAACTTGGAAATACCTCTTGCGCCTCCCGCTTCGCGGGAGACGCTGCGTTGTTGTGGAAGGAGCCGGAGCAGGGACAACAAGCTCCAGAGGGCTGCGGGGGCTGTGAGAGATGATCACCCCTCCCCTTGACACCGGGGGAACTTGGAAATACCTCTTGCGCCTCCCGCTTCGCGGGAGACGCTGTGTTGTTGAGAAGGAGCCAGAGCAGGGACAACAAGCTCCAGAGGGCTGCGGGGGCTGTGAGAGACTATCACCCCTCCCCTCGACACCGGAGGAACTTGAAAATACCTCTTGCACCTCCCGCTTTGCGGGAGATGCTGCGTTGTTGTGGAAGGAGCCGGAGCAGGGACAACAAGCTCCAGAGGGCTGCGGGGGCTGTGAGAGACTATCGACCCTCCCCTCGACACCAGGGGAACTTGGAAATACATCTTGCGCCTCCCGCTTTGCGGGAGATGCTGCGTTGTTGTGGAAGGAGCCGAAGCAGGGACAACAAGCTCCAGAGGGCTGCGGGGGCTGTGAGAAACTATCGCCCCACCCCTCGACGCCGGTGGAACTTTAAAAATACCTCTTGCGCCTCCCGCTTCGCGGGAGACGCTGCATTGTTGTGGAAGGAGCCGGAGCAGGGACAACAAGCTCCAGAGGGCTGCGGGGGCTGTGAGAGACTATCGCCCCACCCCTCAACACCGTGGGAACTTGGAAATACCTCTTGCGCCTCCCGCTTCCCGGGAGACGCTGCGTTGTTGTGGAAGGAGCCGGAGCAGGGACAACAAGCTCCAGAGGGCTGCGGGGGCTGTGATAGACTATCGCCCCTCCCCTCGACACCGGGGGAACTTGGAAATACCTCTTGCGCCTCCTGCTTTGTGGGAGACGCTGCGTTGTTGTGGAAGGAGCCGGAGCAGGGACAACAAGCTCCAGAGGGCTGCGGGGGCTGTGAGAGACTATCGCTCCTCCCCTCGACACCGGGGGAACTTGGAAATACCTCTTGCGCCTCCCGCTTTGCAGGATATGCTGCGTTGTTGTGGAAGGAGCCGGAGCAGGGACAACAAGCTCCAGAGGGCTGCGGGGGCTGTGAGAGACGATCACCCCTCCCCTTGACACCGGAAGTTCATTAGTGAGTCGGGATATCCGCACCGCGGGACGCGCGCAGGCGTGCGCCGGGGTAAGCCTGGGCAAAGGGCGGGCCCACCCTCGACGCCGGTGGAACTTTAAAAATACCTCTTGCGCCTCCCGCTTCCCGGGAGACGCTGCGTTGTTGTGGAAGGAGCCGGAGCAGGGACAACAAGCTCCAGAGGGCTGCGGGGGCTGTGATAGACTAACGCCCCTCCCCTCGACACCGGGGGAACTTGGAAATACCTCTTGCGCCTCCTGCTTTGTGGGAGACGCTGCGTTGTTGTGGAAGGAGCCGGAGCAGGGACAACAAGCTCCAGAGGGCTGCGGGGGCTGTGAGAGACTATCGCTCCTCCCCTCGACACCGGGGGAACTTGGAAATACCTCTTGCGCCTCCCGCTTTGCAGGAGATGCTGCGTTGTTGTGGAAGGAGCCGGAGCAGGGACAACAAGCTCCAGAGGGCTGCGGGGGCTGTGAGAGACGATCACCCCTCCCCTTGACACCGGAAGTTCATTAGTGAGTCGGGATATCCGCACCGCGGGACGCGCGCAGGCGTGCGCCGGGGTAAGCCTGGGCAAAGGGCGGGCCCTCTGTGGCCCTCGGAGGCTTGAGGAGGCTGGGCAGGGCCACCCCACTTGACTCTCGCCTGATTTTTGCTGGAAAAAGGAGGTAAACCAAATTAACCCACAGCAGTGACCGGTTTCATCTACACTTTGGCTCTCCCTAAAGGACTACTTTTTTGTTATTAAGTTAAGCGCCCGACCAGCATAGGTGTCTGTTGTTGTTATATCTACACTGCTACACATACAAAAGCAAGCCACACTATGACTGATAAAGGGGTTCCAAATATTATTATCTCTCAGGGGGGCCACGGAAGGGGACTTTGAACAACTATTTAACTAGGGTAACATCGGTAATTGAACGCGAAATAGAGAGAGCAGAACAAAGTCTTTCCATAGAAACCACATCAAGTATCCAATCTCCTCTGGCGGCAGCAGACCAAATTCAAAATTCTACATTACTGGAGGAATTAAATCGGATCTGCAAAACTATATATACTAATGTTGAAGAGGGAAACGAGCAAACCGGTGCTCCTACATGTGTAATGAGAAACACTAGTCCCCAGCTTAGCACACCATCCCAACTAAATGTAAGCCATCTGGGTACCCCCCTTCACTATCAGCTAAATACAATACCCAATCGATAGCGAACCTTCATGCCCCTTTTGTTGATAGAAAACGCAAAGGTGCTAAACAAAGGAGAAGACTAGCAAAAAAACAAAAATTGCATTTAAGTCCCCCTTCGGTCATTAGCAACACCCCAAAAACATCTAAGGTATGTTCAATTCTGGAATCCCCTGTATCCACTATATCATCTGACCTACTGGTCCAGATTGAACTTCTGATCAAATCCTTAATATCCCCGCTGGAAAAAATAATCAAGGGAATCGGGGAAAAGGTCACAAGTATAGAGGAAACAACCAAGGCAAATGCGATACTTATAAAAAGAATGGCAGGATATAAGCAAGTAGAGTCCCTAATCGCTACTGACGTCCCCAATACCTCTGCACAAAGTAATACTGCCCAAATTCACTCAGTTGCCTCAAAAACATAATTAACATCAAATACTCAGCATGTAACATCAAACCCCCCAATAGTGCAGAGCTCCGCCATCAGTGTAGGGCTGACCAAAGAATCCACGTCCACAGAGGGGATATCTTTCAACTATGGCAACAAGCAAAGAAAGATTAACCAAATAGACCTACCGCCGGAGGCTGCACCATTTGTGTGCATCCTCTCAGGCGTGCCTGAACTTACCAATGGTAAAATCAAAGGACAATCGGAATTGGTTAATAAGGTATCTTTCTGGCTAACCAAAAATAGACCCCTTCCACCTAACATCGATGGAAAAATCTTAAATGTCAGAAGGGTGGGGTGGTTAGGATCCCTCCCGAAGGATATAGCTGGAGACCTGGTTATAATAAACTTTAGGGATACCCATGTCGTCCCTTATTTGCAAAGTTGGCAGCCACAAGTGGGAGACGGCCCTATAGTAACTTGGGAACTGTGCGACTTTTACCCTAGAACCACATACCTGCCACCTGTAAGATCAAATGTAGAAAAGAACCACTGTATGGGTAGCAGAGGCCCTGTATTTAGTAGCTACAATATACCCATTCACAACCGATTTGCTTTATTCTCTGGTATAGATTTGGTGCACTGACTTGTTAAACCGATTTCTGAATGGTTTGTTAATAATGATAATGACAACCTCCCACCCTAAGCCCGGGGATGGTCCATACTAAAGTAAGCATCTATGCACTTTGCTCTTTTGCACATTCTGAAGCCTATTTGTTTTTAATCTTGTCACTAAAAATCGTCCAAGTCAAACAATACTATAGGTAATGCTGCTGTGAGTCTATTGTTTACATCAGGAGAACTGAAGTGGAGGCTTTTTTTAGTACTGAAAAGTTGCTTGGAGTAGATTGTTTATACTAAGAGAATTGAGGGGTGCTTCTCCTTTATATTTAATGAGTTATGTACGATGTCTCAATGTAATTATTTGTATTGGTGTTGTTTCTTTTATTTACTGTATTTAATGTATTTTGACCTTGTACTGTGCTTTTATGGTTGCTTTGTCTCAACCGAATAAAGCTTGTTGAATTGAGTATAAATTATGTGAATAATATTTACAAGAATATTACGCAGGACTGTAAAATGTGTATTTATCATGTGAGTATAGCAGTACTTCAACATGCCAGTGTGTGTGTGTGTATCCTATTGTTTTGCTTGTTCTTTTAAAAAGGAGTTTTGGAGAATAGTTTCACAGTGACACATAATTAAGTAAATACCTGTGTGAACAGTGCTTTAAATTCTCTCTGTCATCTCGCCCGCTAAGCCTTTCATAGTCTAAATATTAAAATATCAAAACGGTTCAGCCATTAGCTTAAATACCCACTTCCTTTCAAAAAAGAACTCTATGCAAACATTAAACAGTCATGTTAGACTGTGAATAAAATAAAGTCCATATTTACATAAAGAGGCAAAATAAATTGTCTCTCCTAAATACAGCCCATCACACTTAGACAGCCAAACTTGCTTTTCTGAAATAAATTCAATGTATATTAAGGCAGGTAAACTGCACAAAAAAAGACAATTTCCCATGAGTAATGAGGAGGGTAGAGAGTGGATGGAAGTAATTCTGCAAATGTTACACAGAAGACTTGTTGCCTTCTTCAGCAGCATGCAATGCTACCAACAATGAAGAAAGTACATTTACACTAGAATGGGCCTTGTCATTACCTGGGCATTATGATAGGGGGTACGAGTTTTTGACCATACTTCTGGTATGAGATGAGTCACCACTCCACATCTTGTGACCTCAACATTGCGACTTGATGCCATTGAAGTGATGTACCCAAACTTATATAATACAACAACAATTGGGGACTGTATGCCTACACTTAAATTGGCCATGTTTGTTGTATTATGATGGGGTATACAAGTTTCACACTGCCGCTACGATGTGATCCACCATTCAGTGTGTCTAGACCTTGACATTGCTGATTCCTTTTGGGACTTGACACAAGGATGTCCCAGAGACTGAAACTCCCAAGTGGGAGGTATACTTACCTGATATCTATCCTGATACAAATCTTTCCTCACAGATTGTGACTAAGGGGGGTCGTCCTCTACTCCCCTGCCAGTTCTATCGTTCAACCTAATGAACTTGGTAATATTTGTTGAGAGGAGAGGCATGGAGTATTTAGAAAGTCCACATTTAACAGATATGCCTAATGCTATGAGTACGATGTGGGCATGGTGCCACTACATCTTGTTTTTAATGGTGGTGTTCTTTGACAACATGGTTAATGTATGCACACTATGTCCTGGAAATATGTCACTCGCAATTAGTGATCATTGTTATATTTGAGTAGTTAGGGTGATTGTTAGCCCATTATGTAGGGTGTGTTACCTGTAATTTACAACAACACCCTAGTCGCACCTATAGGGTTGATTTGATGGAGTAGAGCACTGTGAGTGCAGTTTTTCACTTTAGTTTGTATATATAGTATTGTATCACTGAACAGATTGCTTTCACTGTTTTTATTCTTTCCATTTACAGTAACCAGATGGCGAGTAGTGTAGTTGAATGCTACAGACTTATAGGTGGAGTAATACCTAGTACAGTGTTTGTATTTCAGGTTTTTATAAGTTTTAGAGAAATAGCATAGGGATCCTATATGTCCTGGCCAATGCCGGTTAAAGAATCGGAACCTGAAAGAAACATGTTGACCTTTATGCAGAACGGAGGGGTGGTGAGTACATAATTTTCTCACTACACCACCATCCGAGTCATCAGTGATGTAATTTGAGATGTCATCAGTGATCTCATCAGTGATGTCACTGACCATGTCATGAATGATGTAATATGTGACATCATCACCAGTGGATTGCGGGCGCAAGAGTTACAGTTAGTACAACTCACTATAACGGAGGACTGTCAACGATTTTGTATGAGTGAAATGTCCAGCTAACTATAACACCCCTGAAACCTATGGTTTTTTCAATGAATTTCTAAGGTTTTTTATATGATAATTCCTAACTATAACCTGCTTGAAAACTAAGTTTTTCTCAGTGAATTTCAAAGGTTTTTCAATTGATAATTCCTAACTATAAACCTGATTGAAACCAATGTTTTTTTCAGTGAATTTCAAAGGTTTTTAAATGACAATTCCTACTTATAATGTTGACCACTTCCCCATGTGTTGAACAAGAAACCAAATCTGCCATGCTACCTAAAAAATCAGGCAACAGTTCCACTTACCAATAACAAATTAACATCAACATTTAACTAATGTAAGAACGTCGACTATTTACTGCGTGAATTACATCCAGCTCACACCCAAATTTAAATAGAAATATGTGATAGAGGTTCTAATTATACACCCCTGACACCAAACAAAATCACAATACCCAGAGCCACCACCACCACAACCACCCCCCCGAATCCCTCCCCCTACTACCTCAGAGGCCACGCAAAACAGGACAAGGGACCTTTCCAAAATAATATATCCCCTCAACTTCACACTAGATCAATGTAGAGAGATGTGGCAACCAAGTATGTATAAGGGAAAGAACTCAAACATCAACAATAATGTACACAACACTACGACTACCGGTGAAATACAATACACAATTCACTATACAAACAAAAAACGTTTCCATGTGTAGATATACCATTGATACGTGTAGTGTACTGAATAGTGGAGGCAACCATATTATCTCAGACACTAAGAAATATTTTGGTCATGTAGCTGTGTTCACCCCCCCTTTCAAACTAAGCATGGGCGAATTTTGCGAATTCGCGGTTCGCGAATTTGCGTATTCACGAATTCGCAATCCGCAAAATCCGCGAACTCTCGCGAATTTGCGGATTTTTTTCTTTTTTTTGTGTTTGCAAGGGTTTTTGCCAGTTCGCAAGGGATTTGTACCAGTTCGCAATTGCGAACTTACTTGTCGGCTCACAACGGTCGCGACTTTGTTGTTTCTACGTCTGGTTCATCATCACAGGTTCACAGCACCCTCTGTTTCACCACTGCCACCGTCTGGTTCACCCATGCCACCCTCTGGTACATCACTGCCACCGTCTGGTTCATCACTGTAGATTATGGGGGGGGAAAAGAAGGCACACCTGCCCTGCTTCAACTGACATGAATTAATTTGGGGTTGATTAATGTGTCACTGAATTTAAACTTCCAGTCTGGCACCTGCTTCCTTATCTGTAAATTGCTTTCTGTTGCAGTGCAATTTTTTTTCACAGGACCTTTGTGGCCTACTTGTAGCTATTCTATGAGCCTGCTGTGAGGGTCAGAGCAGGGTCATAAAATAGTTGCAAGTAGGCAACTGATCTCTGGAGGGGCCCCTCAGGAAGCACTACAGGGAATGGTTACTAATGATGAGTTTGAACTTTTGCACCTGCTGAGTGCTTTCAGTTTTGCAAAACTCGTTTTTCTGCAATTTCGCGGGATTCGCGGGGCGTGAATTTGCGCAAGATCGAATTCGGAAGCCGCGAATTCGTGCGAATATGAGATGTGTTTTTTTGCGGCATGTTAGTTCGCAAGGTTTTGTGCGTTTTAGCGAGCCGCTTGTAGCGCAACGGCGCAAAGTTACCCTCACGGTCGTTCACGGGCGCGGCCATCTTGTTTGCATGACGTATTTAAGTTTCCGGGCGCAATGTGTAATCTCGCAAAGTGTGCGGCTCGCTAGTACAAGTTTGCGTGTGATCGCGAGGGAAATCTTGCGCGAACTTACCCACGCGGTCGTGAACGGGCGCGGCCATCTTGTTTCTCATTAATTGCTATGGTTCTGGGCATGCTTTCTGTATCCTCTCTGAATCTCCGCCATCCTTTGCTTGTTTGAAGTTTTTTTTATCTATTTTACTTATTATCTATCCCTCTATTTTTCTAGCTTTTTATTTTTGTGTTTTCTGCTACTTTTTTAAACTCTTTTCTTTTCTTCTTCCCTATTCTATTTCTTCTTCATTATTTACCTTCCTTTCTGCCCAGACCATGGTAAAGGGAGCCGGAAGCATCCTGAGAAGAGGAAGGGTCCCGCACCCCGTGCCTGGCTCCCGTGCGGGCGTTTGAGGGGGGAGCAGGTCACAGCCCGGGAGATCTTTATCACGGAGGAGGTGGCCGCACTAGTTTTTTATGTTCAGCGCCGCCTGCCCAGGATAATCATGGCAGGCGGCAAGATCGCTAGCGGGTACGGGATCTGTTTGGTTTGGATAGGAGGACAATCCATACTACTACTGTTGCAGGGAAAAATCTGCACAAACAGAACTATGGACACTAAATAGTGCATTGTTTATCAATTATAATAAGCGCAGGTAGACTTTCCACATACCTCAGTGATATCAGACTTTGAAGAAACCCCAATCTCCTTACTGACTAGATAGTGTGGCAGAGTCATTTAGCTCCCGAATTCATCGATGATTGATCCCCAATGATGATTATCCAACGCAGTACAAGAGTTCGGAGTCAGAGTCCAGAAGTGTCAGAGGCACGGACTCATGCTTGCAAATTGCAAAACCTTTTGCTCATTCACTCATGACCAAAAACCACAGAGTCTATTTAAGTTTAAAGATTTATTAAAAGTAAAAATATTTATTAAAATCAAGCTTGTCATAAAACATAAACGGTTGATTAAAAATGGAAAAGTGCTTATAGTGATTTATTTCACACATTTATTGTGGGCGAGCCAAGCCCTCACCTGGTTTGAACTTTCATTTTTCTTTTTGGTGCTGAATCATTGGTCCCTTCGTCCTAGTTATGATGATTTGTTCTTAGAAGTGAAGCTTCTGTCTGTTATGAGAAAAATGGTGCGTGTTAAAAAGCAAGCATTCATCAGTTGTGCCAAAAAGTGCAGCAAGACAACACCCTTCCCTGGAAAAAGGGACATTTTTACTTTAGAGTAGACAGTCACAAATTATTAGATTGGTTTCTGTATTCACACTTCTTCATTCCTAGACAAAATACTAGTGAGTGGTGTATGTCTATGAAATCTAACATTCTTAAATGTACTTTGTAGGTGGAACATCTGGTGCTGGGCCCAGGGCGGAGGTGGAGGAGGAAAGCTCTGGGGAGGAGGCGGTGCAAGTGCCGGACCCAACTGCTGTGCGGGTTGCCACGGTAGTGGCGGGCAGTGGTAAGCTCTTATATTCCTTACTTATTGAGATTGCAGACTGCATAGTGTGCTCCCCGTGAGAAAACGTAAGGTTTGTCCAGATGAGAGATATGAAGAAGAATGATTGACATATAGTTTGAATGGATGGATGCCTGGATCATGGTACTATCTGACTCTTAGATAGCATATGTGTATCTAGAGAGAGTAGACGGTCACTGGATGAACTAAGTGTTACTTTGAAGAGCATGTAACACCTCACCCGCACGTCCGTCCCAGTGTAGGAAAGGCAAGGAAAAGAAGTTGTAATTTTGTCCGAATACTACCATGAATAGTAGCAAAAGTTTGTATTGCAAGCACAGCATATATCCGGCTATTACGATGGCCACTCACTACCTCTGTTAATAAGTTTGGTAGAACTCGGTCATTCATGTGTGGATGTATCACTGTTCACGCAATAAAAAGCAAAGCACCTAAAGTCATCCCATATGTAAGCAAATACATACCATGTGCAGTGATAGATAATCAGATTATTTATCTTCTTCATTCATTGGCACTGTAGGGTGAAAGTTAAATTAATTAAGCAGTAGCCCTTGTAACAAGTTTTCTCAGTGCCACCCGTAATAGAAAAGTAAGAGCATCACCACCTGCATGTACTGGACTGGTACAGTAACGCAAGTCTGTCTCACTCATCATGGCGGGCGTCTGTTTTTCTTGGGTGCAAGTTGACTGCGCTGGCATTATGCCGGCTTGCAGAAGTTAACATACCAATTTTTCTAAACAAGAGAGAAGAAGAAGAAGACTGGTGTACTGTCATAGTCGACTCTAATGGAGTGAGTCCATAGTGCTCGTAGAATTGACTCCTTAAACTCCCACTAATGTTAGAGCAAGGATGAGGAAGTGGGAGGTTAGATAGATACTGGCCACAATAGTTATGTACTGCGCTTGCAAGTTGCTAGTTCTACTGTGACACAACTTTCTGCTGAATCATTTTGTGTTAATCTTAAAGAGCATTGGTTACAGACTATGTTTTTTTCTTTCTTCATATATAGATGCTCCTTCCAAACCAACACGGAAGGAGCTGGCTAGACGGGCCCGGCAATGGAGGCTGGAGACCACTGTCACCGAATATCGGTGGCTGGTGGCCCAGGAGGAGGAGGACACGCAGAGTACATCTACAACATCTACGGCGACACCTGCATCCTCATCCGCGCTCCCTGGGTCAGCCAGCCAGCGCAGCAGGTCTCCAGCGGTACGGAGCCGGGGTACCGCAGCCAACCGCCACCGCCGAGGTGAGGTTCCGTGACGATTTTACCCGTGTTTGTAACATTGTCGCAAATGCATAATTTTGGTATCAGTGAACCGCAAATGATCCATTTAGTATATCCTGGTGTTTTCGCTATGCTACGAGCAAGAGTACTCCTGTTACAAACACATATCTGTTCTACCTGTGGCATCCATCTTAGAACAAGGAAGCCATTTTGTATTCCTTGCCCTCACATAGTCAATGGACACGCAATGACCTCTTTTCATCTAAGGACACGTAGGCTTTAGCCGGCAATTCACCTTGCTAGTGACACGTGCACCTTAGGCCAGCAACGCTGTGGCAGCATGACTCGGCAAGAGCTGCCTCCCCAGCCTGAGGCCAGTCCTGCTATACTGGTTCTCGTGTTCGTTGGCCTGATCATGATTAGGCGGCCGAAGCTGGTAACTGTGCCCATTTACGACCCACAAACATCTCTTATCCTACTTTTCTATCTTCTACACCTGGCTCTGCTCCTTTCTTTCTGGGCCTTTATTAGGGGGAGGTAACGAAATTTACGATGAGGCGGTCCAGGTCTTGAATGAAAAGTTGACATGGGATTATGATGGAATAGTGGGAACCCCTCGTTCGTAATGTTTTGACATTAGATATTGTTGACGATTCCTGTGCAACGCCAAATATTTATTGTTTAAGATACAAAGGTTTTGGAATGTTCTAACATGTAAAGAATTTGCCTGAAGCCCAATATTCAGTATATAAGGAGCAACCCTCTTTGTACAAATTGAACAGGCTCCTAGATACTGCCCATGTGTAGTTTCTGTGACTTCTGTGTCCCTGCAGTAATAAACCTTTGGTCTTTGACGCCACCATCGAGAAGCCCGTGTTTCTGTTTGTTTGTGCACCGAGGCAGGTTGAACTCCGGGGTCTTCGGGTGTTATCCCTGACACCTCTGGACGGAACCAAAAAGTCCAGAACTCCAATTGGCGCCCAACGTGGGGCGACGTCATTCGGTACCGGTCCAAAAGCCTGAAGAGTTCGAGAAGCTTCGTGTGAAGATTTCAGAGGGAGGCGCCCCACTTCATCGATCCCGGCATATCGCAAAAGTGGCCCGACGTTCTCTTCCACGAGGGTTCCCGTTCAGACGGCTGCAGTGGTTCGTTGCCTTGACCGTCGCCCTGTCTTGGACCCGAGGTGCAGTCCTTAGTACGGCGAGACGTGACGGGTTTCTCCTTGGTGACGTCTTCAGTGCCTCAGTTAAGTATTAAGTGGTTGATAGTTGATTACTTCGTGAGGGTTGTTTCTGTTTGGATAATCCTTTTAGTTTTTGGTTTGGTTCGGTTTCATAAGATTATCGCTGGTTATTCTGGTTACGATAATCATTCAGTTCAGTTCGGGTATCGATACGTTTGTCTGTTCTGGTAGGCCTAAGTTCTTGGTTCAAGTGCGCACCTTTCTTTTAATTTGTGTTTCGTCTGTTTTGTGTTCCGGGTTATAAAATGGTAAGTCGGAAAAATTGTATGTTGTCTTGTTTTAGTTGCAACAGGGATTCCCAGTTGGAGGACTCGTGTTTGGTTCCTCCGATTGGAACTCCCCTTTATGATCTATATTGCAAATTTGGTGTGGGCCCTATCTCTTATAACGAGGTATGGATCCACTATACAAAGAAAGAGGGTGTCCTTAGTTGGCCACTGCATGGTAGTTTCGAACCTCAAGTTCTTGATAATTTAGAAACGAAATTATTCAAAAAGAAAGCCCGGCCGGCAATGTTTGATTCTTTCCGTTATTGGCGAAAAGAATCTAAACAGAGAGAAATTAAAAAGTTGAAGAAAGAACAGAAAGAGCAAGAGTTGACTTTAGAACAGTCTGCTAAGCAGCTACAACTCAACAAGTCTGAGAAGGCGATGGAGGTGGCCAATAGAGAGCGTAATTTAGCGATAGACAAGTGCTATCCTGCTTTGCCATCAAGTACAGCTAAGATAGTAGAGGACCCTGAAAAGGATCCCCTGTTGTCTTACTTGTTACGATCACCCCCACCGTATGCACAGGGTGCTACGGCTCCACCTATACCGAATGTTCAATTACCGGTTGCTGGACAACCTGGTGTTCCCGCTCCTCTGAATCAAGTTCCTGTACCTCCTGTGGTCACTATTAATGTTCCTTCGGCATCCCCTCTTTCAGGGTTGCCGGCTTCTTTACCTATACCTGTATCGCTCACACCTGCTAGTTCACAAGCTGTTTTGCCCGCTACTCCTACTGTTCCTGATTTATCTGTTCCAACTGCTACTCTATTTACTGCTTCTGCTAATATTATGACTCCACTTTCTGTTCGTCGAAGAATCACTGATTCTGTCTCTAACATTCTATCTCCCTTCTATAAAACTCTGATTAAGACTCCTACCTCTGACTCTGTGCAGAGACGTAGTCAGCTTCCCAGTACTGAAGAAAGAGGGATATTAGATTCCACTGCTCTTAGATGGGTTTCGAAAGTTGGAAGATATAATGTACAAGATGTATTAAATACATTTATGCAATGGAACGAACCGACACAACGATATGTGTTCGATGAAATGTGCTTCCTTCTACGTGAGGAATTGGAAGAGGATGACCCTGAATCAAATCTAGAAGAATTAATTAATGTTCAGAAAGAGTTTGCTGCAGGTATGATAGTTGGTCAAAATATAAAAGAAGCGATGGAACTGATTTTAAGTTATAGGAATGACCCATCCCTTCGTTCAGCGAGGGAGTTAGAGAAACGTAGTACGAAACAAAATCGTCAATATCCAATGAGAGAAGTTCCACCAATTTGGCGTGAAGCTGTGCAAGCTAATGTAAACCTTGGTATTGCAGCCGCTCCAGCCCAATTCCAGAGAGTATGGATACATATTCCATGGAAGCGAGCTGAAGTATTAGCAGTGAAACAGGCCTTGCCAGATCCGCGTAAAAATCCTGCAGGGTACTACAAAGAGTTGGCTCAGACAGTTGACGCTTGTGTATTAAATCTAGCTGACATAGATCTGCTATTTGGTAATGTAGTACCGCAACCAATTTGGGCTAAGATTCGTAAAGAGAATCATCCAGTTGCCCTAGGTGGTGATTGGGCAGCTATAATTGCAGCGGATGGTCAACAAATAGGTGGTTCTAAACCTGAACCCTTAATCGCTAATTTGCCTGGTAGAATAATCGATTTAATGAAAACCCTAATACCAGCATTACGCGTTAACTGGGACAAATTGTCCGCGTGCAAACAGAAGAAAGACGAAAGCGTCTCCGACTTTTTCACAAGATTCGAGGAGACTTTTGTGGATCATAGTGGCCAGGATATGAGCACAGAAGGAGGCCAGAGATTATTTGTTGATAAATTTGTGCACAATCTGTTGCCAGAACTTATTGGTAAATTAAAGAATTCTGAAAGTGCGTGGGCTGTCTCTACGACTGCGCAAATACTTGCTACTGCCCAGTACTATGAAAATAGGGATAAAGAGGAGAAAGAAAAATCAGATAAAAAGACAAAAGATTTAAAAACTAAAGTTCTTTTACAGCAAGCATATCCACCTCGCACCAATCAGACCAATACACAGCAAGGGTCATATCAAAGAACGGAGTATAATTCTCAGAGGCCACAGTACCAATGGAATCAGTGTGCTTATTGCAAAATGGAAGGCCATTATAAGACTGAGTGTCCGGTACGGGCACAAAATAATACTGCGGCAGCTCAGAGAAGTCGTGGTGGTTATATGCAGAATTCTAGAGGTCGAGGAAGAGGTGCTATGCCTCCACAGACAAGTGATCGCCCTTCTAAATATTTCGACCAACGAAATGGACAATCTGCCCAACAGAATAGGTCTCAACAATATCATGTTGAAGATTACTATGAAGCTAGTGAGGAAGTTCAGCCAAGGGAGTACTAGGACAGCCATGGACAAAGAGAGGGAGTAGTATCAGTTCCAGTAGATCAGAGTGGGCCTTATGTCGCAGTAGCAACATCAGGTATAGTCGAACCGTTTCTGTTGGATACTGGTGCAGCAAAAAGTTCTATCATACATGCGAAACTCCCTGGCGCACCTTTGTCTGGCTCAACAAACGTGTCAGTAGGTTTTTCAAGCGCCCCTGTTCACAACCCTGTTTCTGATCCTTTGTCTATTTCTGTTGGACCCCGACAATTGAAAGCACCCCTGATTTTGACGACAGGTTGTAATGAAAATCTGCTTGGTTTAGACTTGTTAAAACGCCTATATGCGACATTGTACTGTTCTCCAGACGGAGTACAGCTTGCGTTGGGTAAAAGAATAATTTCTCCGATGTACTTGTCGATGGATGCACTCCCACCAGAGCTGCATTCACTCCCTGATACTCTTTGGGCGACTGGTCCTAATGATGTAGGTCTTTTAGAAATTGCACCATATGTAGTAACTTTGAAAGCGAATGTAAAATTTCCACGAATTCCACAATACAGAATTTCTACTGAAGGTGAGCGTGCGCTCCTACTGATAGTACAAGATCTGATCAAGAAAGGCGTTATAGAAGAAACTAGAGGTAATGTCTGTAATAGTCCTGTACTGCCCATTCTGAAACGAACTGACCCAACAAAACCTCCAGTATATAGATTTGTAATTGATCTTAGAGAGGTTAATAAAATTGTGATTCCACAGTTTCCTGTGGTTCCAGACATTACTGCATTGTTAACGTTAATTCCTGCTACAGCAGCATGGTTTTCGGTTATCGACTTGAAAAATGCCTTTTTCAGCATTCCGATAGCCGAGGAAAGCAGAGATATCTTCGGTTTCTCTCTAGGAGGACGAAGCTTCAGGTTTAAACGCGCTCCACAAGGTTATTGTGAAAGCCCATCCATTTACAGTCAAGCATTAAAAAGCCAGTTAGACTCATTTGTACTTCCTCCTGGTTCTGCTTTAATACAATATGTCGATGATCTTCTAGTGGCTGCCGATGACAAGGAAACTTGCAAAACAGCTACAATTTCATTATTGCGTCATTTGTCAAATTTGAATCACAAAGTGTCACCTTCAAAAATGCAATACTGTTGCCAAGAAGTGACCTACTTAGGTCATCTCTTGTCAAAGGAGGGAAGGAAGTTGACCCCAGAGAGAATAAAAGCAATTACACAGATGAATGTTCCTAGCACGCAGAGAGAAGTACGTGCCTTTTTAGGTATTACCTCATATTGTAGGCAATGGATCCCAAATTTTTCTCTTTTGGCAAAACCGTTGGTAGCTTTGACTGGGAAAAATGTTCCGAGTCCAGTGCCATGGTCTGCCGAATGTCAGGAGAGTTTTTCTGAGTTACGAAACGCACTGTGTTCAGCTCCTGTATTGGGTACACCCGATTACAGTAAACCATTCACGCTCTATGTCCATGAGAGAGAAGGTTGTGCGTTGAGTGTTTTGACACAGAAATTCGGTGATAAACAACGCCCTTGTGCGTATTTTTCATCAACGTTAGATCCGGTAGCTAGAGCGTTGCCTAGTTGCTTGAGAGCTACAGCCGCAGCTGCAGCCTCCATTCGACAATCTGCTGGTTTAGTAATGAACAACATGCTAGTAGTTATGGTTCCTCATGCTGTGGATACACTCATGAACCGAACCAAGACGCAGCACCTTACCAGTGCTAGATTATCAGGTTATGAACTGACATTGCTAGCAAGTCATATTCAGATCAAAAGATGCAATGTATTGAATCCAGCAACATTGTTGCCGATTAGCCAAGAGTCGAGTGATTCCGAACCACACGACTGTTGTTTCAGAACTGAGGAAGAAACAAAAGGACAAATTGATTTAAAAGACACTCCATTATCAGATCCAGATGGCACGTTGTATGTTGACGGGTCTTGCTTCAAATTGGAGAATGGTGATGTGACTGCTGCCTATGCAGTAACGACTTTGCGTACGATTGTGGAGACTGCGAGAGTGAGTCAGAATTCTGCCCAGGCTGCAGAATTGATCGCGCTGACAAGAGCGTGCGTTTTAGCTAAGGGAAAGAGAGTGAATGTGTTCACAGATAGTCAGTACGCGTTCGGCGTAGCCCATAGTTTTGGCCGTTTGTGGAAAGAGAGAGGTTTCAGTACGTCCCATGGGACTAAGATTCAACATGGCCAGCTAGTTAATGACTTGTTGGAATCTCTAACCTTGCCGACTGAAGTTGCGATTGTGAAATGCAGTGCTCATAAAGCAATCACGGATGATGTACGTCTGCAAGATGGATTTCTGAGTCTGGAATGTGTGAGGACACAGTGGAAAGCGTGAAAGAAATTCAGAAAGAGGCGACTGAGGAGGAAAAATGTACATGGAAAGAGAGCACGGGTAAATTGGACTCGAGCGGGTGTTGGATTGACTTGTCGGAACAACAACGTTGGATGTTGCCTGATGCGTATGTGCTTGCAGTAGTAACGATGGCACATGGAGCAGCGCACATCAGCTCTAAAGGGATTTGTAAGATGTTGGCTCCAGTTTGGAAGAATGATGGGATTAGTAAGTGTGCAGAAAGAGTGGTGAGAAATTGTATGGTATGCTTGATGCATAATCCTGGCAAGGGAATACCCACACCTGCAGGTCACTTCGCTCCTCCTTCCTGCCCCTTTGAAGTGATCCAGCTAGACTTCATTCACATGGATCGTTGTAATAATCTAAAGTACGTCCTAGTGGTAGTTTGTGCGTTCTCCAGATGGATCGAAGCATACCCACTGAAGGACAATACTGCTTTGTCCACTGCCAAGATCCTTCTTAAAGAATACTTCCCCAGATTCGGAATGCCACGGATTGTATGGTCAGATAACGGAAGTGAGTTCGTAGGGAAAGTTATGCAGAGTGTGTGTGCCGGCCTAGGGATTAGACAAAAGTTTCACAGTGCGAACCATCCCCAGTCCGCGGGTTTAGTTGAGAGTTACAATGGCACCCTTAAACTGAAACTTGCTAAGATACAAGCATCCACGGGTTTGCCCTGGCCAGATGCACTGCCTTTGGCTTTGTTATCAACAAGAGCAACTGTACATTCTAGAGTAGGGCTTAGTCCATATGAAATAATTTTTGGTCGTCCTGCAAATGTTTGGGGGGTACCTAGACCGAAAGAATTTAAGTAGCTGGAATACCCAATGTTAATTGATTATCTTTTCGACTTGACTGCTAAATTGAGCCTTATTCACCAACAGGTTTTCGATGCATTGCCAAAGCCACCGGAGAGTCCAGGTCATCAGCTGAAACCTGGGGATCAAGTAGTCATTAGAAATTTTGCAAGAACGAAAAATCTTCAGCCCAGATTCGTTGGCCCTTTCCAAGTCCTATTGGCGACGAGAACTGCTATTCGAGTGGCCGGAAGGAAGAATTGGATCCACACGACACATGTCAAACGTGTGCCTCTGCCACTTCCTTACAACGACTGGGTAAAGAAAGGAATCAGTGCCTCTGAAGCAGAACAAATACCCAGGTTCATCCCTTTCAGTGATGCAGAACTGATCACTGATACATCAAACTCTGACTCACCTCCTGAAACTGCTCTTTTGAACCCTGAACATTTGCCATCTGCACCAAAAGAACATTTGTCATCTGCAAACGCGAACATTGCAGCGTCGGCTGAAAATATATTGTTTCCAGATCAGACAGCTCCTGCAAAACTGAGATACAACTTGCGACCTCGCAATATGGACAAATAAAGCAGGAAACTGCCTATTTTCACATTGAATTTTTGATACATTGCCTCCAGCCAGGAAGTTTGCTATTATTTTGTTGTTTTAAATTTTGCCTTGCCGTCTGGGTAGCCGTAGGGTCGTGGCTGTGTGCCTAGTTGAATCTGCGGGGGTCAGACATAAGGTCGATCTTTCTGTTAGTTCTGGGAACTCCCAGGGCTGATAGAGGCATTTTCATCTACGTACACATCATCAGTGGTCACGAGCGGATCGTAGAAGATGGAGCTTCCTGAGCTGCAACGAAAGAATGTAATTTATGTTCGCAGAAATAGACTGTACCGAAATACTTCACAGCAAATGCTTTCTAATGCAATGTGCAGTTACATTTTTAATTGTTTTGATAACGTTGGTGGGTGGAATCATCTTTGGTGTGCATTTGATTTTTATGCCGGTAACTACAGTACCTCCCCTTGATCCTACCACTTCTACGGTTTCTTCTATGCATTCTTTTCACTCGTTTCCTGAACACGAACAAGCTCGACGCTCTGAATTTATTAACAATACATTTGTACAGCTCTTGCACCAACACCAACTGGTAGTTAATACTACAGACTGCTGGGTGTGTGGCTTGATACCTCACACTATGGATAAAGGCATTCCCTATCTAGTCTTGCCTTTTAGCTATAATGGATCATTTCAGGCCTTTCAGACCATTTTTTTCCTATGCCCTTGAGACCTATCCTCCGCGTCCACCACGGTCCACTAAATACAACTCAGCCAACAAAGCTTTAGTCCAGGGAATAATTGACATGATTAAAGACGTCAATAATACTCCATCTTACCCTAGAGACGAATTACGGGTGTATTTGAGTTGGAACTCTACCGAGTATCGCCTTAGTTTGGGAGAAAGCAAGCGTAAAAGCTCCACTTCAGTCTGGGTCGTGCCTCACCGAGGTCAGGTCTGTTTGCAAGGAAATGGGAGAAATCTGAGAGCTCAGCTAGGGAGGAGTGAGTGCGTTGAGACTTACGTATTTCCGTCTAACTCCTCCCCTGCCTTCCTTACTGCTAGGGGTACTTACTTCATCTGTCAAGACAGAGCGTATACATGGCTGCCTGCTGACTTCTCAGGTTCATGTTATATTGCTCGATTGTTACCTCCGACATACACTGCTTCTTCAGATTATCACAAGACCAGAGTAGCAAGAGGTGTCTTCAGCAAGGAAGATACCGCTGGTCAGGAAGCTGGAGACTTCTTCAAAGGTTTCCTTCCGTTTTGGGGGCCTATGGCCAATAGTAGAAATCTACGTCAACTAACACGGGTAGTTGAATCTACTATTACAGAAACTGCTGGTGCCCTTAGTAACTTAACAGCTGAGCTTCAGGCGGATCGTCTCATGACGTTGCAGAACCGTATGGTTCTAGACGTAATACTTGCAGATCGAGGTGGGGTATGCAGAATGATCCAATCGAGCTGCTGTGTTTTTATTCCCAATAATGCTCCAACCGTCTATGAAGCGATCTCTAAGCTACACAAAATTTCCGACTCTATACACGTAGACAAGGGAAACTGGTCCTTCATGGAGTGGTTTTGGACTCTGGTATCAGCGTGGGGATGGAAGGTTCTGATGGTCATTGGTGTCATCCTAGTATTTCTGTTCTCATGCTGCCTTATTATCCAATGTGGTCCCGCTTTGTGTAGCCTCTGTGCTGCAACCTGTTTCAGAAAACCACCTGCATTAGGAGAAAAGACACGAGACAGAATGATGATGCAACAACATGTCACTGACCTAATGAGCATAGAGTTAGATTCAGACATAGACTGAGTAATTGCCTATGTAAGGGCAAAAGGAGGGTCTGAGGTTCGGTGACGATTTTACCCGTGTTTGTAACATTGTCGCAAATGCATAATTTTGGTATCAGTGAACCGCAAATGATCCATTTAGTATATCCTGGTGTTTTCGCTATGCTACGAGCAAGAGTACTCCTGTTACAAACACATATCTGTTCTACCCGTGGCATCCATCTTAGAACAAGGAAGCCATTTTGTATTCCTTGCCCTCACATAGTCAATGGACACGCAATGACCTCTTTTCATCTAAGGACACGTAGGCTTTAGCCGGCAATTCACCTTGCTAGTGACACGTGCACCTTAGGCCAGGAACGCTGTGGCAGCATGACTCGGCAAGAGCTGCCTCCCCAGCCTGAGGCCAGTCCTGCTATACTGGTTCTCGTGTTCGTTGGCCTGATCATGATTAGGCGGCCGAAGCTGGTAACCGTGCCCATTTACGACCCACAAACATCTCTTATCCTACTTTTCTATCTTCTACACCTGGCTCTGCTCCTTTCTTTCTGGGCCTTTATTAGGGGGAGGTAACGAAATTTACGATGAGGCGGTCCAGGTCTTGAATGAAAAGTTGACATGGGATTATGATGGAATAGTGGGAACCCCTCGTTCGTAATGTTTTGACATCAGATATTGTTGACGATTCCTGTGCAACGCCAAATATTTATTGTTTAAGATACAAAGGTTTTGGAATGTTCTAACATGTAAAGAATTTGCCTGAAGCCCAATATTCAGTATATAAGGAGCAACCCTCTTTGTACAAATTGAACAGGCTCCTAGATACTGCCCATGTGTAGTTTCTGTGACTTCTGTGTCCCTGCAGTAATAAACCTTTGGTCTTTGACGCCACCATCGAGAAGCCCGTGTTTCTGTTAGTTTGTGCACCGAGGCAGGTTGAACTCCGGGGTCTTCGGGTGTTATCCCTGACACCTCTGGACGGAACCAAAAAGTCCAGAACTCCAGAGGAGCAAAGAAATCAGCTTTAAACTTTATCTTAGCATACGTGTTTTTTTACTGCTTTTGAGGCTGGTGGGTGGGGTTTTAACAGTAAGTTTGTTTTCCTGAAACTTAAGTGGCATCTTGATTCAAGTTGTGTAATTAATTGCCCAAATGTTTTCAAAACTAAGTGCCTCTCACAGAGTAAGTGAATTCAATAGTCCTAGGACTTTACTAGTACTAGCGTCAGTCTCTCGTCTCTCCTAATACTCCATTATACTTCCTCCCCCCAAACGCTTATCTTACCTGTAATTTGTGTTTGGAAATAGGGCTAGGCACAGGGCTGGCTGCACAGCAAATGGCGATTAAGGTTGGAAATCCTGGGCGGATGAAATGTCATCATTGTGTTGGTACTAGTGGTGTTACACAGTGGCAGTTGCAGCATCTGAAAAAAAAGAAAATGAAACCTTGTTTGTTCTTACCGTAGCATTAGAACGGTACAATAGAGAATATAGCAGGTGACGGTACACTAGAACAGTGCCACAATGTAGCCTAACAAATAGTAAAGTATTGAAAGTATAACTTGTACTTGCGTTGAATTTCTTTGACATTGGCTACTACTACAAGAAATAGTACCGAAGGTGAAGGACACAGCAGCGTAATAATTTGCCACGTCTAGGAGGATGTTCTTGATGACCAATCAAGTTGATGGCGCACATGAAAATCTGCTTTCATTTGCCAATAGTGACTGAGTGTCAAGCTGAGTAAGAATAGAATATATCCTCGGATTCCTTCACCAGCCTGTTGCTATGACCTTATCCTCCCCAGCAAGTGTGTGGAATTATTGCTGTCATTTAGTCACACATCAATCAAAACCACACAGCCCGGGGGAAGAGGGTTAGGGTTTGGAAAATGGATGGGAATGGGGGATTTTGGGATAGTTTTGTTGAGAGAAGAAAAAAAAAGCACCGCATGGACAAACAATAATTGAAGATAAAGAAATCTTTGGGTACAAAGCTAACCATAAATCTTTTAAGTGACATAAAGGAAGTGCATGCACTACTGCATGCATGGTTACTGAAAAGTAAGTAGTACTTTCGACAACCGTGAATGAAAGAGTGAGACAGTACAGGGCTGCAGTACTAATTATGCGTTTTCACTTGCCTATCTCTGCACTCAGAGAAACACTTCTTACATTAAATTAGGTTTAAAAAATAGCACAAGTAAAACCTATAGAATGGCTGTAGGGATGAATTTAGAAGCAGAGATCAAAGAAATGCAGAGCCACACTCATAGAAGTTCACAGCAATAACATACTTAAAAGATAATTAGAAAAGAACGGATACTGTATCTGTATGTTGTTGTAGTTGTCCTGTTGAATTTGGCAAGTTGCATGCATCAAACCATTCCTCTTATTAGCGGGACTCCTCCATTCTAGCTAACGCTCCGTCCATCAATGTTGGTGACCAGAAGACACCCTGTCCACTGCCTGCCTGGCGGATGCTGAATTGTGGCTCGCTAATGTGAAGCCTGACTTCATCCTTTTTTTCCCATTGCACAGACTGAAACCCGTCCTGTAATTATTGATGGAAAAACAGGAAGTTATATTAGAACACCACTGACAAATAAATATAAGGTATGTACGCTGTGTAGTGCAAAAAGTCACACTTTGAGTTTCCTAATAGACAGTACAATATTTTTGAAAGTGCGTACTCTGTCTGAGTCTCCTTTTGAAGGATAAATAAGTATGGGCGAATTTATTTAGCGGATCTTTCCCCTCAAGCTAGGTGTACTGTAAACTGTGTTTTAGAACAAAATTAGACCTTCCCAGCAGTGCTCCCGGACCCTTACTAAACCCAGTAGCAAAAATGTAGAAGACCCCCAATCAGATCTCAAAAAACGAGGCCTAGTAGAAAAATGGTGACAAAACGTACTTTGAAAGTAAAGTAGGCCCAAATCCCCCCTTACCCACCGTGGATTGTATTCAAACCACTTGCAAGCAAGCAAAAGTATCCATACCCAGCATCGCTCCAAGACTCGCAAACCCCCCCACAAACAGCCCCCCGCCCAAACACATGCGATACAACACTGCTAACCCTAACGAGCCCTAAGTTAAGAATAGTGGCAAACGCTTTCTTTAACAAGGCCAACCCCCCCTTTCCCACCATGGATTTTCTTCAAATCACTTGCAACCAAAATCACACATTCCCACGAGTGCTCTAAGACCCCAGAACCCAGTTGCAAAAATCTAGAACACCCCCAAACGCATGGAATACTGCTGCTAGTTCTAACCCTAACGAACCCTAAGTTACAAAAAGTGCCAAAAGGCTTTTCAGCATGGATTTTCTCCAAACCACTTTTATCCGGTATTAGACCTTCCCAGCAATGCCCCAAGACCCCTCAACCCACCCGCAAAAAAGCACAACACCCCCAAACAGGCAAAAAGCAAAAATGGAAAATCTCATACTTACAATATTTTTCGGCCTTCTTTCAATTCTGTCCAAACGCGCTGTGCAGCTAGGCCCTAACTCCCCTTTTCCACCATGGATTTCCTGAAAAACAAATGCAATCAAAATTAGACTGTGCCAGCAGTGCTCCCAGACCCCAAAACCCACCCACAAACACCCGGAACCCCCCCAAACAGCACCTCAAAGACAAGCAAGTCAGCAAAAACGCAAAAAGATGTTTGCCTCCGATTTTGTCCAAACCACTTTTATCCTGTATTAGACCTTCCCAGCAATGGCCCCAGAGCCGTCAACCCAGGCGGGAACTAGTAGAAGACCCCCAAACAGGCAAAAAGCAAAACTTCAAAAATGGGCACTTAGAAATTTTCAGGCAAATTTCCAGAATCACTCCACGCGCGCTCTGCAGCTAGGCCCTAACTCCCCTTTGCCACCATGGATTTTCTTCAAACCACTTGCAAGCAAAAGTATCCATACCCAGCAGTGCTCCCAGACCCCGAAACCCACCCACAAACACCAGGAAGCCCCCCAAACAGGCCCCCGAAAACATGATAGTGAGCAAAAAGGCCAAAACATTTTCAAGTCTGATTTTCGCCAAACCACTTTTATCCGGTATTAGACCTTCCCAGCAATGGTCCCAGAGCCGTCAACCCAGGCGGAAACTAGTAGAAGACCCCCAAACAGCCAAAAAGCAAAAGTACAAAAATGGGGACTTAGTAATTTTCAGGCCAATTTCCAAAATCACTCCGCGCGCGCTCTGCAGCTAGGCCCTAACTCCCCTTTGCCACCATGGATTTTCTTCAAACCACTTGCAATCAAAAGTACCCATACCCAGCAGTCCTCCCAGACCCCAAAACCCACCCCCAAACACCAGGAACCCACCAAAAAAGGCCCCCGAAAACATGATAGTGAGCAAAAAGGCAAAAACGTTTTCAAGTCTGATGTTCGCCAAACCACTTTTATCCGGTATTAGACCTTCCCAGCAGTGGCCCCAGACCCGTCAACTCACCCCCAAAGAAGTAGAACACCCCCACAAGTGCAGAGTCGTTCTTCATTGGGCGTAATCCAGCCATCTGCTTTGAGGGAAATAGGAGTCTGGAGGAGGAGGATAGAGGAGCATGTTCTTGTGAACTTGTGAACCTGAGGAATGCAGACTGCGGCACCTTTAAATCAATAAGCAAAAAAGTGAAGACAGTCTGCTGATGGGCTTGTTTTTGTGATTAGGTGATTAAAGTTTTTATTTATATTGACTTTGCAAAACAAAGAAAGACAGACACACAGGAATAAAAGTGAATAAGGACGAAAAAGAAAGTTATTGATTCATTGGCTCATTTTCAGGGCTCGGTGTCAGGGAAGAAGAGTTCGTCCTCATACTCTGCGAATTCAGGCAGGAGTAGGTCACCTAACAGAGAAGAAATTCCCTCATCTAAGTTGGTGTCCTCCTCGTCTTCTTCCGGCGTGTCTTCTCGTACTTTGTAATCTGGTGGTATGAGGTGCTGATTCATCTTGATCATTGTTAACCTCTCCACATTTTTGGCGAGAGGCGGGTCCTTTTGCAAGTTACAATGCCACCAGCAGCACTGAAAACCCGTTCAGAAGACACGCGTGCGAGTGGGCAAGACAAGTAGTTTATAGCCAGGTTGGAGATCTCTGGCCACAATTCTTTTTTCCCATGCCAATACGCCAATGGGTCATCATGAACATAGACCTCTGTTGAGTCATTCAGATAGTCCTGCACCATCGACTCAAGGTTCTCCACGGTTCCTCCACTTTGCTTACTTTTTGCTGGGACCTTTTGAGAAGCAAACCCAAGCTGAGTTAGCCAATCCTCTTCTTCACACAATGTTACTGTTGTGTCTGGTGCAGATGATCCGGTTGCTGGTGTCTTTAACGGCTGAGAGGGAAAATCACTCACTTGTGCCACAGCCACAGGTGCAGAAGTGGATTCTTTTGACTCCGGATGGCCTGCTGATGCTGATGTACTGCCTTTTCCTTCAATTTCCTGCCGTTCTCTTTCAAACCTCATGGCTGACAGAGCTAGCCAACGTTTGTACTTTGAAACTTCTGCGTCACCAAAAGGAAAGAATGCTCTGCCTGCCAGTGCCTTTTTGTAGCGTGGATCCAGAATAGTAGCACAAATGTAATGCTGTTCTGTGTGGATCTTTTGAAGACGTTCATCGCAAAGTAGGCGCTATAATATTTTCTCCGCCAAATCAAATGCTTCTTGCTTTTCTTCATCTTTTTGAAACGTAGAAGACACCGCCTTCAGTTGGTGCTCTAGCATGCGCAACAATGGGAAAGCTTTTCCCAAATTACAGTCCTCCCTGCTGACTGCACGCGTGAAGACCTCAAAAGGACAAAGCATGTCTGTCAGGCTTTTAACTAGCTTCCATTGCTCCGCATGTATCCTCAGGTCCTTCATAGCTGTACCCTGTGTAAAGAAATACTGATCGACTACCGTACACTGCTCATACAGACGCTCAAGCATGTAGAAGGTTGAGTTCCAACGTGTTGCCACCTCCTGGATGAGTGCTTTCACTGGTAGTCGACGTTCATGTAGCAGGCCCCTCAGATGCTTCCGGGCCTTAAAAGAATGGCTGAAATGTGTGCACATTCTTCGGCAGGTGGTCAGTAACTTGCACACTGGACTTTCTTCACTCAAGAATTTTTTAACAACCAGGTTTATACAGTGCGCCAAACACGGCACTCTGAAATAGTTACCCATATCCATGGCCTTAACTACATTGGCACCATTATCCGTGGAAACATAACCAATCTTGCGTTTTTTTGGGGACAGCCATTGAAAGACCTTTGTGTTAAACTCCTGCAAAATGTTTTCTCCTGTATGACTTGTCTCCATGCCAAACATGGCTAGTGTTGCATGTTTCTGAGCAGCTTTAAAAACGTTGTCTGGGTCAACACCTGTCATTAGCTTTGCTGTAACTCCTGAAAAAGAGACCCAGTGTGCAGTGATGCACATGTAATCAGTGCCTGCGCCACTGGTCCACATGTCTGTTGCCAGATGTATAGTGTGAACAGCACTCTTCTGCAAAGATGCCCCAATCACCTCCAGCACATCTTCATGTAGTGCTGGAACCGCAACTCTGGCAAAATAGAACTGGCTAGGAACCTTCCATTTAGGGCAGAGCGTTGCCACTAATTCAAGAAAACCAACCCCTTCCACAAAAGAAAAAGGGAGAAGGTCCAGAGCTAGCATTTTAGCCAGCTTAGTGTTATACAGACGCGTCATTGGGTGGTTGCATTCAAATGGCGCATCTGAAAACAACATGCTTCTAATGGTGGGCTGGACCATGATTTTATGGGATGATGATGATGATGACTTCTTCGACCCAGTTACGCTCGGTGATGATGAACTTTTTCGCATTGGTGTCTCACTCTCTCCCACACTCTTAGTCTGGCTCACAGGGTGTGTGCTGCTGACAGGGGTACTGGGTGTAAGTGAAGTGTTTGACGCTTCTTCCTCCTCGTCATCATCAGATGAAACATCAACGGATAGAGTTTGTTGACTTGCAATTCGGGCTTCCTTGATCTCCTTTAGGTGCGCATGCCATTGGACAGTGTGCTGTCTCTCAAGATGACCTCTCTGGCCTCCGGTACCATAGTTGGTACCAGGCTTACCACGACTAACTGCAAGCTTACAAATGCTACAAATGGCTATGTTTTCCCTTGTTGTGCAAACACAAAAGAAGTCCCAAACTGTGGACTTCAAATGTCTGTGGGGGGCGGAGGAGGCCATACTGGTCATGCCAGATGAAGTGGAGGATGTGTGTTGCCAAACTTTACTACGTTTTGCACTTGCAGCAGCACCACTAATTGAGGAAATGGAGGTCGAGGTGGATGGAGGTCCCTTCTGGCGAGAAAAAAATATGGAAGCGGTAGGTTATGGTGTACTAGTTAACTCCAATGATGGTGGTCCCATTGCCTCCTCGTCGACAACATCATGCTCAGCAGCTTTTCGGGCTAGGGTAAAAATGTCTGTTTGCTGCATGCCCGCTGAGGCTGGAGTGGCGTGTATGATGACTGCGTCGTCGTCGTGAGAGTCTTCATCAGCAGGAGTAGTATACGCCACTTCTTCAGCGTCATCATCACACCCCATAACTATGAGACTTTCGGGGACCTTCCTTTTACGCTTAGCTACCTTTGTCAGATCATGGTGTGCCTCACTCTCAGACGGCAGTGGTGGTTCCCAAGTTGGATCCATATCATCAGAAGGAAGGGGGCTTGAAGAAGATGTAGACACCATCCTTGATATTTTCCTTGCTAGGGATGTGGAAGACAATGAATGATCAGGAGGAGTGGCTTCCACAAATGATACCTCGGCTTGAATGTCGATTTCCTGATGTGCCCCTACTTCGGGAGGAACAACTATTGTGGGCACTTGTGCCCCTCCATGCACCTCTGCTTGCGCATCTCCTTGCGCTGCTTCTCCTTCCACATGTACTTGGGCTTGTACTTGCATATGTGGTTGTTGTTGCGGCTGTGGTTGTTGAACACTCGTCAGATGAGTTACAACAACCTGTGTTGATTGAGGGACATTGCTGCCACTTTCTTGCGATGAGCCAACATCACTGGTCGATGGTAATTGAACAACTAGACTAACTGCCTCTGCAGCACTCAAGGGCTTGGACTTAAGTTGGCGTGGTGGTGGTGGCACTGAGCCCACTGGAGCGGGGGTGCTGCTCCCAGCTTGGTCCCCAGCAGATCCCGCTGCTGCTGCAGGCATACTTTTTTTTATTCCCAAAAAATGTGGCGGGCGGCACACCAGTCTCCTTGGTAAGTGGCGCCACTTGCTTCTTCTGCTGCTTACTGGCAACTTTCTTGCTAGAGGAGCTACGGGGAACTTTTTTTGGGGCCATCTTCTTCAGATGTCAGAACAGAAGGCCGCAGTTGCACAAGTTGCAGAGTTGTCTTGTCTGTGGCCACACGTGACGTCGCGTGACGTTATGCTGCACACACCGCTGCAGGACTTCTTCCTGGCACTGGTGGTTCTCTTGTGCACCTAAAAGCAATGGAAGACAGAGGAACATCAGTTATACACCCTAAAAAGTCGAAAAACACACAAAAATCAGCACAATTCCATGCCCTCAATGATGTTTAAATTCAAGACACCCCACAGAAAGACTAGGCCCATGCACCACTCACTACCCCTGGGCATAAAGGATGAAAGCTAGGCAAAATGGGTGCAGGCCTGAGAACACTGCCTGCCTTCAAAATAGCCCCTTGTCCCCCAGCACATGGCCAGGGCCTGCCTGTACCAGCACTCAAAATGGCCCCCACCCACATGGCCAGTCCCCATCAGCACCCCAAAAAAATCGAAAAACACACAAAAATCAGCACAATCCCATGCCATCCATTCCCTCCATGATGTTTACATTAAAGAGACCCCACAGAAAGACTCAGTCCATGCACCACTCACTACCGCTGGGTAAAAGGCCCCAACAGCAGCCAACAAAATCAAAAAACACACAAAAATCAGCACAATCCCATGCCATCCATGCCCTCCATAATGTTTAAATTCAAGACACCCCACAGAAAGACTAGGCCCATGCACCACTCACTACCCCTGGGCAAAAGGCCCCAACAGCAGCCAAATAAATCGAAAAACACACAAAAATCAGCACAATCCCATGCCGTCCATGCCCTCAATGATGTTTAAATTCAAGACACCCCAAAGAAAGACTAGGCCCATGCACCACTCACTACCCCTGGGCATAAAGGATGAAATCTAGGCAAAATGGGTGCAGGCCTGAGAACACTGCCTGCCTTCAAAATGGTCCCTTGCCCCCCAGCACATGGCCAGGCCCTGCCTGTACCAGCACTCAAAATGGCCCCCACCCACATGGCCAGTCCCAACAACACCCCCAAAGAGTCGAAAAACACATAAAAATCACCACAATACCATGCCATCCATGCCCTCGATGATGTTTATATTCAAGACACCCCACAGAAAGTCTAGGCCCATGCACGACTGAGTACCCCTGGGCATAAGGGATGAAAGCTAGGCAAAATGGGTGTAGGCCTGAGAACACTGCATGCCTTCAAAATGGCCCCTTGCCCCCCAGCACATGGCCAGGCCCTTCCTGTACCAGCACTCAAAATGGCCCCCACCCACATGGCCAGTCACCATCAACACCCCAAAAAATCGAAAAACACACAAAAATCAGCACAATCCCATGCCATCCATGCCCTCCATGATGTTTACATTAAAGAGACCCCACAGAAAGACTCAGTCCATGCACCACTCACTACCCCTGGGCAAAAGGCCCCAACAGCAGCCCAAAAAATCAAAAAACACACAAAAATCAGCACAATCCCATGCCATCCATGCCCTCAATGATGTTTAAATTCAAGACACCCCACAGAAAGACTAGGCCCATGCACCACTCACTACCCCTGGGCAAAAGGCCCCAACAGCAGCCAAAAAAATCGAAAAACACAAAAATCAGCACAATCCCATGCCATCCATGCCCTTAATGATGTTTAAATTCAAGACACCCCACAGAAAGACTAGGCCCATGCACCACTCAGTACCCCTGGGTATAAAGGATGAAATCTAGGCAAAATGGGTGCAGGCCTGAGAAAACTGCCTGCCTTCAAAATGGTCCCTTGCCCCCCAGCACATGGCCAAGGCCTGCCTGTACCAGCACTCAAAATGGCCCCCACCCACATGGCCAGTCCCAACAACACCCCCAAAAAGTCGAAAAACACATAAAAATCACCACAATCCCATGCCATCCATGCCCTCAATGATGTTTAAATTCAAGACACCCCACAGAAAGTCTAGGCCCATGCACCACTGAGTACCCTTGGGCATAAGGGATGAAAGCTAGGCAAAATGGGTGCAGGCCTGAGAACACTGCATGCCTTCAAAATGGCCCCTTGCCCCCCAGCACATGGCCAGGCCCTGCCTGTACCAGCACTCAAAATGGCCCCTACCCACATGGCCAGTCCCCATCAACACCCCAAAAAATCGAAAAACACACAAAAATCAGCACAATCCAATGCCATCCATGCCCTCCATGATGTTTACATTAAAGAGACCCCACAGAAAGACTCAGTACATGCACCACTCACTACCCCTGGGCAAAAGGCCCTAACAGCAGCCAAAAAAATAAAAAAACACACAAAAATCAGCACAATCCCATGCCATCCATGCCCTCCATGATGTTTAAATTCAAGACACCCCACAGAAAGACTAGGCCCATGCACCACTCACTACCCCTAGGCAAAAGGCCCCAACAGCAGCCCAAAAAATCGAAAAAGACACAAAAATCAGCACAATCCCATGCCATCCATGCCCTCAATAATGTTTAAATTCAAGACACCCCACAGAAAGACTAGGCCCATGCACCACTCACTACCCCTGGGCAAAAAGGATGAAAGCTAGGCAAAATGGGTGCAGGCCTGAGAACACTGCCTGCCTTCAAAATGGCCCATTGCCCCCCAGCACATGGCCAGGGCCTGCCTGTACCAGCACTCAAAATGGCCCCCACCCACATGGCCAGTCCCAACAACACCCCCAAAAAGTCGAAAAACACATAAAAATCACCACAATCCCGGTGGCCAAGATTGCGGCGGAGTAGGAAGTGCTTTGAGTCCCTCCGGCGCTGGGCCTTACATAGCTTTGTTCAGCACCTGACCCCGGGCTTGTTTACGGCCCTCTGGATGCCCCTACAACTCCTCGGGGTAGTGTCCGGCTGTCGGCCCCGATCTAGCTGTGGAGGCGCCCGAGAACGGCGCTAGACTGGGGTGGCGTGCCGCGAGGTCGATCGGCAGCGCTGTGCGGCCGCAGGGCGTTGCGGCCAGATTGCGGAGAGCTGTGGGCTGAGGCGGCCTAGAGGTGCAGCTGGGACCCGGCGGACGAACGAGGAAGCCCCCGGTTACAGCGGCGGCCTCCGGCGTCGGAGCGGAGGCGGGGCCCTGGCAGACAGGGGAAGGGGACTCCCGGCCTGCATCCTACGCAACACCGAGGCTTGCGGCCTAGTCGCGTAAGGTCGGCCGAGCTGCGCCGGAGGCCGCGCTAGAGGCGCTTGCTACTGCCTGGAGCGGCGGAGACCCGCTTGGGACATCTCGGCGATCCCTGGAGGAGTGCAGGGGGCACCGCCGAAAGCGGTGGGGGCCGCGACGTCCAGCTTTAAGACCCACATGAGTGCAAGAACTGCGGCCTAGTTGCCACTCGGGAGGAGGAGCGTGTGCTGCGGCCCATCGTGCTCCTGGGCCCCTGGCAACAGAAGAGTGCTGAAGGTGGTGAATGGGCACGGAGCTCCATTGGGCGCGTGGAGGTGGAGCAGCTGGAGTCGCGAGTGCCCCTCAGAGAATCCCCGGACCTCGTGGGGGCGGCCGATGGTCCAGACGGCCCCTTGGGGTAAGCTTTGTTCCCCCCCTCTGAAGAAGGAGAGTCGGATTGGGCACTGGGGCACTGCATTTTGGAGGTGGCGGACAGTGTGGGGCTACGGTGTTCGGCGGAGGTGACTGCGCGGCCTCAGGAATGGGACCTTCGGTCATGCAGTGGTAGGGGCCTGAGCTGGTGACCCCGGGTGGCGTAGAGGGTCTTTGAACATTGTGCTTCTCCTTGCACCAACACCCTGTAGACATTTGGTCGACTGCACCACTGAGTCCTGGGGTTATTGACTGGAGACAGGGGACTGCCTTCACCGGGGTCCGGACCAACTACGCGTCCATTGAAGGGTCGCTGGGATAACCTGTGGGCAACACCCTGGTCTAGAAAGGAGTGCAGTCACCTCGGCGGATTTCCGTCCAGTTGAAAAAGAGATTGTAGTGTAGCTCCTATTTTCCCAATAGGCTCTGCGCATTGGAATAATACCTACAGCAGTAAAGGCCTAGGCCAGACGTTAACTAGGTCTACTACTGTCGATACTAGACTTAATTTTTGGGTTTGCCAGCTAAGCTCAGAGTTCGCTAGAAACTTTCTCGAATGTTCAGGAAAGAATTACCTCCCCTGATTAGACAAGAAGGGATTTAGTTTCTGACAACCATAGAACATGACAACTTTGCTCTCCCCTAATCAAGAGTCAATCTCGAGAGTCGTGTGAGCACAAGGCAATTATTTTACTCAGTCAGTACGTGCATTCTTAGTCTCATCAGAATGTAGAGAAAAGGAAGAGACGGGCGTGTTCAATAAAAGATGTTATTTATTGATCAGTCTCTTTTCTCATACATGAGAAATGGATCGATATTATTGCAATACTTATAGTTAAGTAAAGTGCATACATTAGAAGCAATAGTATAAAATAATACTGTAAAAACATTGATATGGTTTCTGAGCCATATGATGTTTAAAATGATTAAAATATATTTACATACACATATACATTTGACTAAACGTACTCAACTGGTGTTTCTAAATACGCCTACCCCGTGTACCTGACCTAAGTCTAATGCGTGGGCGGGAATAGGAAGTTACAGTTTAAGTTAAGTTTGTTTTTGCCAAGTGAATAACTAAAGAATTCTCTGTGAGGGGTTATTCAGTTCTGTACCTGGAATTTAGGATGAATGAGGAATGGTATCTCTTTCTCTGCTCTCGATATTCCAGGCTGCCTGCGAGGGCTACCCGGAAGCGCCGGTGCTGGGTCTCTCGGCTTGAGATAGCAGCGCGTCTCTCAGCGCGTCAGGAAGGCGGGGCTGCTGCCAGCGGGGTCTGCTTCTGCTCTCGGCTTCGGCAAGTATGGCTGCTCCGTCTTGTCACCACGCGTGTGTTTGCATAGGGCAAGGTCGGCAATATTTATACCTTAAAGGTGCCGGGATTGACGTAAGGATGGACATAGGTACGTCAATAAAGATGTCATACGACTTGCTCGTTAGCACATTCTTTACTAAAGTTCTCTGTGAAATCAAAACAATGGCCGCACGGATTATCCAGGTTGTCATAGGTTTGATTTGTTATGAGAACGTCGTATGCCTTATCAGGGGCTGGAGGAATGTCGCTTGTCTAATTAGATCTCAAGCGTTATGACCTAATCAGATAACACGTTCCTGTGCCGTAGTGTGACTGCGTCAGATAACGGTATCTGCATCATGGGGGTTTTCTTGCCTCATGGGCTGACTGTTAGTTAACTTGATAGTTAGTTTAACCAGAATAGGGTCAGGAATAGGGGGACTGATTCAGAACCTATAGAAATACACGACACCCACTCCACGCTAACTATGGTCATATCTACTAATCTATGCATAGTATAACATAGTACAACATACTATAGAGTATAGTGTATACCTTACCACCCCAAAATACATAAATGCATTTTGAAATTTTCAAATATACTGAAAAATTGCAGTCATATATAATGTATGCACTTAAGCTATGAATTAAATGCAAAAGTAAACACGCATCTGTATGCATTATTGCTTATTGGTATATGAGAAATACACATGAAATGGCTCTCAATATGGCTATACAGAAAGGAAGTTCGAGACCATTTCATCACATAATAAAATATTCGTGAACATACCAGCGGGCAGCTAAAGTCTATATAAAGTATCTAAAAATAGAAATCTTAGTTCTCTAGGAATAGTTTCTTACTTTAAGCAGAAGATCAGTGTCCCGGGAAAAAAATATATAGAAAAATATTTTAGGGGCTTGCTGAAAAAAAATTGCTGTCCGTGAACTGGAGTGAAATTGTTCATGTGACTTTATTTTTAAAGTTGAAGGCCGAATTCAGGGAACGCCGTGCGCGAGTTTACTCAAAAGTCTCTATTTCTGTTCTGGAGAGAACATCATATCATTCAGGCTTTCGAAAAAACTGTCAACAGCTTCATGGGAAAGTTCCACTAGTCGGAAATAGGGGTAACCATGCATTCATGCGCATGATTGTCTCCATTGACATTCTGATTTGCATTGCTGACAGAAGGTCGTACCTGTTCGATGTTGCTTTCATCTTGAACTTCACTACTCTTCAATCGTAGTGGTGAAGATTCCAGGAATGCGTCATCAGGATTGGCAGCCTTTGAGGGCAGCACAAAGCGTGAACCTTGGTAGGAACCAACAGTGTATCTGCATCCACTGGCGCATCCGATTGTAGCGTCAGACAGGTGTCTAACACGCATTCTTCTCCGCATAGCAGACACCTTAGTACAGGTAAAACACACCTTTGCCACATTGGTCGAAATGATAGAAACCAAGTCATGTTCAGGTCTCTAAGCCGGGAGAGTCCCAGGATTTTTGATATCCGGTCCCGGTATCCAATGGCTAGGATCGTATCTTCCATTGTCGCGAGAGTTTGATCTGTGACATGGGTTGCCATAACGAAAAATAAGGACTAAGAATAGGATTCCTGCAATTAGTCCCAGGATCAGGGGAAGTCCGCCAAAAATCGAATGGACAAAATCTGGAAAAATACCCAGTATGGCTTTGAATGGTGTTAATGCCATCGAAAATACTGTCTTAAATACCTTTGAGACCCCAGTGGTATCAGAAATATTTAAGATTTCGCTCAGGATTTCCGCGAAATGTACGGGGGAATTAGTTGATAATAATGTATGTATCTCTGCAGTCGTCCTTGCGACTTGTAGATCATACGTTTCTTTTGATGACGTGAGCCTTGTAGGCGTCTGAAGAAGCACTGTTTTCATTCTGCTTAAAGTATCTATTCGAATAGAAGTAATTTTCAAACTGGGCCATGCCCTTGCCTCCCTGTCTGGAAAGGAGCTGGGGAATAAAGAGCGTCCATAGCACTTGACCTTCGCCGTTGTAGTTACTAGATAAGGAGTCCCGGGCATAAGACTGCAACATCTGTGGTCTACAATAAGAATGTAACTCCCATTATAGAGTCTTTGAAAGAATGGTTCTATTTCAGTTGCAGGTGCGCCTTGCTGGTGACATGAAAGGTTGTATGAATTCCCTTCACAGGCTCCGTGCAAACTAATACCGTTACACAGAAGCGTGCCGCTTAGTGACATAGCACAATTGTTGCCACTAAGAAACACTTTCTGTCCTTTATTACTGAAACATGCATGTGATTAGGGCAGGTTCCAAGTTGTTTTAAGGTACCCCTTTCCCAATTTCTCGTACATGCCAGCCTGTATATATTTTTGGCAGTATTGAAACCTGAAGGTCGAGATTGGAATATTTATGATTCCGTGGATTATCCATTCACTGACAGGTCGTTCTGACATTGTCATTGGTAATCTTTCTAGTTTTTCAATGCTCAAGATTGTATAATCAGCACCCTTTTGCGCCATACCGATTTGTCTATCAGTAAGGTTAAAGATTTGGAATAGTGACGTTGTGTTGATTAAACGCCAAGGCACATAGCCTGAACGCAGATTTTGTAACGTCCAGCCAAGCTGTACAATGGAACGCAATTGTGACTGACCATGTTGTAATAACAGTAAGTCTTGCGATAATATATCGATTGCTGAAGACACAATGCTGTCCAATGAAAATATTCTGGAGGACAGAGTCATTAACCCATTGTCCACTACAGAAAGTGATTTTTCCAAATTAATACGATCAATTTCACGTATTCTCTCTGCTGTTTCAATTTGAGTAACCTTCCAGGCCTCATTGTATGCTGCATATACAGAGGCTGCTATGAAACGCTTTTGACGCTGTTTGCGTGGTCCTATTATGAAATCACGCAAGTCAGCACCATCAGTAAGTAAAGTTAGGTGTTGCTTAAATTCAGGCAGTGTGGAAGTTTGTAGCCATTGAAGGCATAATTTACCCACACTGTAGGTGGTTATTATCCCTGGGTGATGTCTTTGAGGATATCTAGGGTCTGGCCTGGTCATTTTGAAACCCTGTGTTTTATTCAGGAATCTATCTTGACAGTTATTTGTATCTGTGGGCCAGATCAACCATTGTTTCCAATCAGGATGTGTTCTGTTTTGGTTAAGTATATGGTTTATGTCTATTTCTTCATCTGTATCAGAGTTATTGCTAAACATTGTTGGCTTTGGAATAGACGGGTTATTTAAATCTTTGATTTTGGCTAAGCCAAGACAGGTGGTTTGTTGAACAGTGTCATTTAAAAATATCATTTGTTCTGGGATCATGCACGCTCTAAACAAAGCTTCTAAACCCTGTACTTGCCATTCTTTTGTACCCCAAACACTTTTCAAATCAACATTTTTGTCCCAATAATCAAATCCAAAGGTATTCATTTTTTCAAAGAATGAATCTGAATATAACAATTTTGTGTTGGTTATCATGGTTTTCATCCCTGTCTTGTTTGACAATTTGTAATAAAATGTTTCAGCATTAGTTATGTTAAAACCTGAAAAATATGAATATTTGTCATAAACGGTTCTAGAGCTCCCTTTTGGCGGTGTAGCACAATGTTCCCATTGATTATAATTTAAAACATTTCTAGGTTGTGCAGATTTATGCAAAAAATGGTTACCATAATGGTTATAGCAATACATACTATCATAATTTGTAGAACCTTGCAAATAATCATGTTTTGTAAATTTAGCAGACATTACTAAGTCAGACATCATATTGTTGATACTTTCGAAGTCCCAATCATCAGCAAATGAGTTTGGTTTTGCAAAGTCACTCAAAGAGATCTTGATTTGGTGTGGAAATTTCAGGATCTCGACCGGACCATACATTTCATAGTCAGTGTTGTCCCAGGCTACCCCACCAGGTATTGGAATTGCTGTGAAGTTGGCTGAAGAAAGTTCTGGAGAAAGTTCTCTTTTCTCGACGTGTGAAGATGTGTGTGGTTTGAGGACCAAGTTGATGTTCTGACTTGCTGTGTCCATTTTAGCATATTTTCCCTCAATGAAGCGTCCCAAAGTAAATACCATGATGAGCCAAAGTATGAGGATAAATGCTCCAAAACCCACCCAAAATTCAATCCATGGAGAAATCAGATATGTTTCTTTCAGTTGGTTCAAAAGTTCCTTCGCTTTGTCTTTAAAGGATTTTGATGATGGCTGTGTCTTTAATTCACTGAAACCTTCAGAGGAATCATCGAAGTTGATGAAGTAACCAGATGCAGTTCTGTCAATTGTTCCAATTGCTTCAGGATTTTTGTTCCTTGCATTTTCACTTGGTACTTCAGTATAGATTGGTGTGTCTCTGCTAAATGTCTTTATTTGGGTTTTCAGAGGTCTTAGTTCTATTGCATTGTTGCATAGTCCTTGTTGTTCTTCTGTAGGCGTTTCGAATGTGATGAGCCTCTTTGTTAGGACCTCTGTACTGGTAGCAAACCTTGGTGTTCTGCTACTTATTGGGAGTCCACTTGGCCTACTGTTTGTTATCGGCCACATGTTGTGGTTTTACCAGGTCGATGGATACAACTCGGTTCTCCTTTTTACCAGCAAGTGGCGGTAGTACAACTGATCTTGTCCCGTTGACAGACAAGACAGGAACTGCTTTTCTGTAAGAAGGCCCAAATTCCTTCTTTACCGCGATCTTCTCCCTGACTAGATCCCCGACTTTTGGAATCCAGACAGGTCTTGCTGGGACAGGTGGTGATTCTTCAGTGGTCGTTGGCTGTTGTTTCAACTGTATGTTGCTCAGGTCTTTTCTTGTTTTGTTTAAGTCCTGCAAAATAGCCAAACGGTCTTTGACATCAAAGGTTTTTTCTATTACCACTGAAGTCTGACTATCAAGGTCAGAGATCAACATCCTAGTTCCGAATAATAATTCGTACGGACTGAATTCCTTCAGAGAATTTCTTGGCAAGTTATTTAGACTACGTTGGACACTTATTAGATGTTTGACCCACCCAGCTCCCGAACCTAATATCCTTTCCATTATAGATTGCTTTCTGCCTTGGTTTTTTCTTTACACCATCCCATACCCTCAGGAAGGAAGTGAGAAGATTCCCGCTGGACTGTGCTCATTTGGCCATGTTTCCCCCCGGGCTGGTATGCCTGAGTGAAAACAATGGTCAAATGTAACATGCTCTTAGCGTATATGCCATTTAGACTCGCAAATCTTGTATAATAGTCCGGACGTCAGCCGAGTGCTGGTGATCTACATTATAAGTGGAAACTAGCCTGTATATGTTAATCGCAAGCCATTCTTTTTGCTGGTAATATTATCTGCCTTGATACGACGAGGTATTAAACTGTTTCTCTCCCCACTGCGATCTCTGTTGCAGTTTGGGCAGTTTTTTACAAACATGGTGTAGTGCAGGCTCATGCCTGGCCACCAGTACCGTGATTGTAATTCTTCCAGAGAATTTTTTAATTTAAGGTGTCTGAGACCCTCGCCCATGTGTGCGTCTGCGATTAACAAGTTTCTCCTGTCCATGTTTGGAATCACTCTATCCCCCACTCCAGGGATTCGAGCAAAAGGGACGGAGTTTGCATCGATTATGTATGTGTAATTGAGTGGATAGTTGATCGGTAACGCTGAGCAGTCGCCTTTTGATGACGTTTTCACCGCCAGCAATGTTTCACCGTCAATGTATTTTAATGTACGCTTTTTTCGATCTACGGGAGCCGGTTTAGTGGCTGCCGCTGCGGCTGCTTCAGCCAATGAATTCCCTACAACGTGAACGCCATCACGCTGATGACTCAGTGAGTGAGTCACGTGAGTCTTTGGTAGTTCTTTTTTCAAAAGAGCTACTTGTTCCCAGAGCAGTCTCTGCTTTATTGGTGCATCTGTGTCATCTTTGTAACCGTTCTGAATCCATGTCTGCAAATCGCTGTTATATGATTTGACGCAGTAATATGAATCTGACACTATAAGTGTCGGGAATTCGCGATCCGCATTATCTAGCGCCATTTTCAATGCGATTATTTCAGTTTGTAGTTCTGAATTAGTTTCTACTGAGTGTGATTTTGTTAATAGAGGTCTTAGTTTACCTCCGCGCCACACTTCTTTTGTAATCTCACATGTGGGGTTGTATGCTTGTTCTCCCCAAACGGAGGGTTGAGCATGTCCGTCTGTATAGATTACACAGGCGTAATGTCGTAGAGGCAGAATGTCGATTGGCAGAGGATACGTCTTTTCATATTTTAGATGTTTTAATTCTTCTAGTTCTGGATCAAAGTAGTAGTATACTTTGTCCGTTGTGATTGAATTCACCCATTGTATCCATTCCGGATTCAATGTTGTTGTTGGTAAATTACACGGTGTTGTTAGTGCCTCAAAGGCTGATTCTGCTGTTCTGACTGTGATATGTCTACCGTCAGCTATGTCTTTTTCTCTAGCTATTGCGGTTTGAACTGCACAAATTATTTTTTCTGTATTACTGAATTTCTGTTCAGCTTCTGTGTACAAGTGTGATTTGAATGCAATTGGTACCTTTTCTCCCTCATTAGAGGTCAGGTATGTGAATCCGCATCTCCCTGGGATGACTCGGATCACAAGGTTGCGTGTGTTATCACGTGTTTCTAATTTTGTTTTAATTAGCATGTCTGTTTGTAAGGATCTCAAAATTTCTGTGTGTGTTTGAGTCCAATTGGATCTTTTAAAGTCTGGTTTAATTAGATCATAAAGGGGTTTGACCCTTTCTGCGTAATTTGCAATGTATGTTCTTCCGAAATTTAGGAAGCCTAAAATTGACTGTAGGTTTTTTAGTGTTTTAGGAGCTTGGATTACGGCACATTTCTCTAGGAAATTGTCTGCCAGGCTTTTACCTTCACTTGATAACTCATATCCTAAGAATAGGACTGTCAGATGGGCAATTCTGGACTTTTTAAAGTTGAATTTGTAACCCTCTGCAGCGAACCCAAGTATTATGGTGTTCACCCTTTTCAAGTGAGTCTCCAAGTCATCATCTGTTAAGTAAATGTCATCGACATAAGATAATGCTTCATCATCATATAGTTGTAGTAATTCTGTTACTCTCGCTGAGAATACCCCCGGGCTATTCTTGTACCCCTGGGCTAACCGACAGAATTGTTTTTGAGTGCCATTTACTGAGAATGCAGTTAAATATCTGCTCTCTGGTGCTATGTTTTGACAAAAGAATCCATTGGAAATGTCCAAGGTTGTTTTGTATTTTTTGCGCACTATGTTATTCATTAGTGCAGCACTGTGTGAGTTTTGCACTGCAAAGGTTTTGCAACATGTGTTAAGGTGTCGGTAATCCAAAACTAGACGGTACGAATTGTCTGGTTTGGAGACCGGAAACAAAGGATTGTTCATTTGTGAGGTGCAAGTTTCAATCACCCCCTGGTATTCTAGCTGATCTAGTATTTCATTTACTTGTTTTTTAGCTTCTTGCTTAATTGGGTACTGCCTTTGTGCAGTAGGTTGTGATTTTAACTGGATTTTGTGAGGAGGAGAATCCTCATCCCATCCTACATGATTTTTATATAAAGCAGGTGCTAAGGCCACTGCCCACTTTCTAGCAAGTGTGTATTTTTTATGAATCGGGATATGATTCGAGAAGGCAGGCATAATTACTTCTTCGCCATGAGGGCACTCCCTGACAAACTCTGGTGGCCAGTCTTTTTCAGCTAGAAGGATGTCATAGCCTTTGGAGAGGTTATCCCAAAATAGTCCCCTTATTTTCCTAGTCTTATCTCCCTCTATACGTAATGTTATCTCGTATATCTTGTGGGGCTTGCTAACTCTGGTATCTGCAGTTTCCACTTGAAGGTATTCATTCGTGTCCACTGTCTCCAGATGATTCATAAGGACTTTGCGAGCTATGCTTACCTCTGCTGCGCTGTCTAGCATTGTCTGAGCCCATTCTCCGTTTTTCAGTTGTGTCCTCAGTATTCTCGGCATTGTTAACTACCTTGATACTGGCTACCTTCTTTTTTGGAAATTGTAATTTCTTTTTCAGTTGAGCAGGTTCCTTGTCTTTGGACTTGGCGTGCTCTTCTGATCGTCCTCTTCTTTCCGATTTCTGCGAGGAATTCTGAAAAGATTGAGAGGGACGTGTATCAATGTCTTGATATCTATCAGGTTTTTTAATATTATCCCTATTTCTAAGGTTATATCTATTCCCAGAGGGGTCACTCTGCGGTGACCTCTGTCTTTGGTTTGGAGATTTCTCTCTTCGCCTCGGAGACCTTCCTCTGGACTGGAATTTCTTTTCTTTAGGATTGGATTGTTTGTTTCCATCCCAGTTCTTTTTTGGTGAATTATTATTATTAAAAAATATTTTTTCTGGACTTGTAGTCAGTTGCGGTTTTACTGGTATTCCACCTAGACTATCTCTGCCTAGTTCTTCATAGGATTTTTCTATGATTCTGGCAATTTCAGCTGGTTGGTCTGCTATATCTGTCTCTTTTAACCTCTGGCGGATCGCCACGTTTGCTGCTTCACCTTTTATGTTAGCTAGTAATATAGCCGAGACCTGCTTGAAGTCTTTCAGTAATTTCATACCAAGAGTTAAAGCTGGTTCTGGACCGTATTCATCTTGAATTTGTTTTAGCACATCTGGTATTACCGAAATGGATGGGACACCGTGCGTTTTTGTGTAGATGGAAGCAAAGACTGTACCCCAAGTGTCACAGTCCTCAATGTGTGGTGCGATTCCCATTGGGAGACATATAGTCAGAATCCTGTGTTTTTCCAGCGGGGTGGTGTCAGGAAACACCGCCTCTATTTGGGTGATTTTCTGTGCCAACCAGAATGGTATTTGTTCCCGTTTAGCTGGAACTTTACCTAGGCAGGATTGGATGTTCTGTGGTGTAATTTTATTTGTGTTCCCCTGGTGAGGGGTCAGCTGTGGAAGTTTAATTGCTGGCTGAATTGTTGAAGTCCGCATTACATACTGAACTAATTGTCTATGAATTTTTAGTAGTTGTTTTAGCTGTATTAATAGCTCTGCTGCAGGCATTCTTTCGATGTCTGGATGTGGTGTGTATCCGGCTAAGACCGGCCACGTTGCTCCTGGTCTTCCTAAAGGACCGAGCCTTGTAATGTGATTATTATATTTTAGGGCGCCATCAAATAAGAGCAAATGCTCTTGGAATTTGAGTGGTACTTCCACCTCCTCGAAAGGAGTGTACTCATTAGGAGGTTCCTCTACTTTGTAATAGTGGAAGTACTTTGTTACAGCATTTGCTGCTGGAAAATGTATCCATGAATAGTATACCTCTGTCTGCCGATATTCGTGTGCCTCAATTACGAATATGACTGTGCCACCTCTAGGTGTCAGTCCATTTTCTATAAGTTTTAAGGTTATAGATTTCCTTTTGATGACCGGGATGAGTATTATATCCTGGTCTGCTGCTTGCATGGTAGCATCAGCATCTGCGAGTTCAGTTGCTAATCTAACTGCCTCTCTTTCTTCATCACTGTCTCCCATTTTACAGACAGGATGGTATTATGTCTATTTGCAGATCAGGTTTCTTTATGGAAACAGAGATTAGATGCACAATATTTTGGAACTGTTTATCCTTCAACGTTGACTGTACCAAGAACCATACATAGGAGTTCCCTCCTGCGAGGTTTTGGAGGATATAACCTTTCACCCACTCCAGACGTCTTTGGAGTATTTGGGAAAAGGGGTCTGAGTGAGAAAGCACGACTGAGTTACTCTAAATGTCTTACGTTAGTTTTATCGCCCTTTCCAAACGCGTTGGGCGCCATGTAGTGTAGCTCCTATTTTCCCAATAGGCTCTGCGCATTGGAATAATACCTACAGCAGTAAAGGCCTAGGCCAGACGTTAACTAGGTCTACTACTGTCGATACTAGACTTAATTTTTGGGTTTGCCAGCTAAGCTCAGAGTTCGCTAGAAACTTTCTCGAATGTTCAGGAAAGAATTACCTCCCCTGATTAGACAAGAAGGGATTTAGTTTCTGACAACCATAGAACATGACAACTTTGCTCTCCCCTAATCAAGAGTCAATCTCGAGAGTCGTGTGAGCACAAGGCAATTATTTTACTCAGTCAGTACGTGCATTCTTAGTCTCATCAGAATGTAGAGAAAAGGAAGAGACGGGCGTGTTCAATAAAAGATGTTATTTATTGATCAGTCTCTTTTCTCATACATGAGAAATGGATCGATATTATTGCAATACTTATAGTTAAGTAAAGTGCATACATTAGAAGCAATAGTATAAAATAATACTGTAAAAACATTGATATGGTTTCTGAGCCATATGATGTTTAAAATGATTAAAATATATTTACATACACATATACATTTGACTAAACGTACTCAACTGGTGTTTCTAAATACACCTACCCCGTGTACCTGACCTAAGTCTAATGCGTGGGCGGGAATAGGAAGTTACAGTTTAAGTTAAGTTTGTTTTTGCCAAGTGAATAACTAAAGAATTCTCTGTGAGGGGTTATTCAGTTCTGTACCTGGAATTTAGGATGAATGAGGAATGGTATCTCTTTCTCTGCTCTCGATATTCCAGGCTGCCTGCGAGGGCTACCCGGAAGCGCCGGTGCTGGGTCTCTCGGCTTGAGATAGCAGCGCGTCTCTCAGCGCGTCAGGAAGGCGGGGCTGCTGCCAGCGGGGTCTGCTTCTGCTCTCGGCTTCGGCAAGTATGGCTGCTCCGTCTTGTCACCACGCGTGTGTTTGCATAGGGCAAGGTCGGCAATATTTATACCTTAAAGGTGCCGGGATTGACGTAAGGATGGACATAGGTACGTCAATAAAGATGTCATACGACTTGCTCGTTAGCACATTCTTTACTAAAGTTCTCTGTGAAATCAAAACAATGGCCGCACGGATTATCCAGGTTGTCATAGGTTTGATTTGTTATGAGAACGTCGTATGCCTTATCAGGGGCTGGAGGAATGTCGCTTGTCTAATTAGATCTCAAGCGTTATGACCTAATCAGATAACACGTTCCTGTGCCGTAGTGTGACTGCGTCAGATAACGGTATCTGCATCATGGGGGTTTTCTTGCCTCATGGGCTGACTGTTAGTTAACTTGATAGTTAGTTTAACCAGAATAGGGTCAGGAATAGGGGGACTGATTCAGAACCTATAGAAATACACGACAAGATCTTCGGCATTGACTTCCAGTCGGAATAGGGGGGCCGCGATGTCCTCCGTGTTGCGCAAAGGGAAGCCCGGCAAGGATGGCCCGCCCAAGGGTTCCCAACAACCGGCATCCCCTGGCCCTAGCACTTCGCCTGGGCAGACAGATGATGAGGCCCCTGCAACCAAGGCTTTCATGACGGAACTCTTCGCGTCTATAAAGGAGGATATCTCTGAACTCCGCACTCAACTGGCGTCAGATCTCTGCGAGGTGCGTAGGGACGTGGACGGAATCGGGGAGCGTGTGGCTACCTTAGAGGATCACGATCTGAGCATAGCGAATGATGTCCACCAATTGCAGCAGGATGTGCTTCGGCTCACGGAGCAGAACTTAGACCTACAGGCCCACGCGGAAGATCTAGAGAACCGTTCCCGTATGAACAACATCCGCATACCGGCGATGCCGTGGGATGGCGAAGCAGGCGACCTACGCGGCTATGTGCAGGCACTTTTCTTGCAAATACTGGGCGAGGAGGATTTGCATGAAATCAGGATGGACAGAGTTCACAGGGTAGGACTGCCTCGGTGAAGCGGAGGGCCGCCCCCTGACATACTAGTCTGCGTGCATGACTTCCAGTTGAAGGAGCGTATTCTCCGAAAAGCGCGGGACATTCCGTCCCTGCAATTCCATGAGCACCGTCCTCAGCTTTACCAGGACCGGGCGGCAATGACACTTCAAAAGAGGCGTGAGTTCTGACCAGTGACCGCCTTTCTGCGAGATCATAATATTCCATACTCGTGGAGTCATCCCTTTCGCATTGTCTTTAGGTGGCAAAATAAGCTGGCGCAGATCCGTTCTCTCCAGGTGGCGAAAGAGCTTCTGGGCATCGAGGACACGACTACTGCACCTGAAGCTGGCAGCCCTTCTTCGCGGAGATGGCGATGATCCTCCTCTTGGCACAGAGTGGGGTCGGAGACAGATCGCAGACGGCCTGACCGCACAACTAGCCTGCAGGAGAGGGGGGAGGCGGTGGCGTCAGTGGCTTCAGCGACGTTGATGTCTTCCCAGCAGAGCTCCGGGGCAGCCTGATCCTCGGGCTGATGGCCGTATGGTGCCGGAGGGGCACGTGAACTCAGGTACCGTGGGTATGTTTGTACTTTTTGAGATGACACCCCGGACCGTGGCCCTGGGCGACCCATCGGTGGTTTCCCGACCCCAGCCCAGGGAACGTTCTACGAACTGCTCCAATCTGGGACTGTTAAGTACTTTTCTCTTGGTTGCTTGCTTGTTGGGGGGGTTGGCGGGTGGGGGGTTCTGGGGGTGGATTGAGCGGGGGAGTGGTGGGGGTCGGGGTGGGGGCGGGTAGGGTGGTGTTGGCGACCGATGGATGCTTGTTATGTGTGTTATCCTCTCTGGAGGAGCGCTATGTGGGCCTTTGGATACTGGGTTCTTAAGCAGCTGCTATCACTGATTTTCGTTATGGTTGGAAATTCTTTCTTATTGCTGTGTGATTGGGATTTGGAGATCATTGGAGCTTGGGGCCGGAGGTGGGAGTGTGGGGATGAGGGACTGACAGGGGAGTTATGAGGAGGGACTGGAGTCTGGGAGGACACCTGGATGCCTGTGAGGGGGAGGGGGCGAGGTCAGGTTACCACACCGAGTGCACAGCGATGGGGCCTATTGACTCCTCATGCCTATTAGCATTGGCACATGGAATGTGAAAGGTCTCAACTCCCCACAGAAACGCCAGCAACTTTGGAAATATTTGTCTGACCATCACCTTGATATGGTGGGCCTCCAGGAGACCCATCTGGCTCGAAGAGATGAGCTCCGGCAATGACACAAACACTTTCCTCTCATCTACAGGTCTTCTGCTCCCACCAAACATAGGGGGGTGGCTCTTCTCTTTCGGGCGTCCCTTCATTTCCAGCATATAGGGGTGTGTAGTGATAAGGATGGTCGTTGGTTGATGGTGAAGGGGTCGCTGTACGGCCGATTGTGCACTTTTGTCGTGGTATATGTTCCCAATGCCAGGCAGAATAGCTTTCTTCAGGACTTGTTGGATAAGGTGGGGGACGTTTTGGAAGGGCACCTGTTCTTATTGGGGGATTTTAACATGGTCTGGGACAAGGACCTGGATAGCTCCAGACCACAGAGGGCGGAAGCCGGTGTCTTCTCCGCCGAAACACAGCGACAGGTGGGTGGATTGGGGTTGATTGATAGCTGGCGCTTCTTGCACCCCCAGACCCGGGATTATACCTTCTTCTCCCACGTCCACCACTCCTACTCTCGCTTAGACCATATCTTTTTGAGCCTGGCCCTTAGGGGAGATGTCCGTGACTCCAGCGTTTTTCCGCTCTCCGTGTCTGATCATAGCCTGTTGGTTCTCGGGCTGCACTGGTCGGTGGGAGGGGACGGATGGCGGAAATGGTATTTTCCGGCAGCGCTGGTCCGGGACGATGTCTCCTACCGGGAGCTGCGGAAGGCCATCAGAGAGTTCCTGGCTCTTAACCCGGTATCGGACACTTCGGTGTTCAACACGTGGGATGCTTGCAAGGCTTCGCTGAGGGGCACTTGCTTAGGTCTCAATGCGAACCTCAACAAATTGAGGAGGAAGGAGCGGGAGGACTTAGAGGCGGAGCTAGCGGTATTGGAAGAGGCGCACAAATCGAATCCGTCTAGGGTGACCCTCCGACCTCTGACAGCGGTGCGGGGGAAATTGAAGGCCCACTACAACAATCGAGCAGAATTCACTCTCTTGCGACTGTCATGTGTTTCCTACTCACAGGGGAACAAGGTGGGACGGCACCTGGCCCGACAGCTCTGGGATAAGAGAGAGAGGGAATATATTGGAGGGATCCAGGACCCGGCGGGGTCCCTGCAGCACCGAGATGCGGACAAGGCGGATATCTTTGGCCGCTTCTATGCTGCGCTTTATGAGGGCGACACTCTGGATCAGGAAGCTCAAAATGGTTTCCTGGCTGGCCTCCCCATACCGCAGGTCTCTAAAGAGTGGTATGAGTTGCTGACTGCCCCCATCTCCAGAACGGAGGTGCTGGACGCAATCAAGGCCCTGAAGCTCCACAAGGCTCCGGGCCCGGATGGCTACACTGTCCTTTTTTATAAATCATTTGCGACAGAACTGTGTGATTGTCTAGTCTCCCTCTTCAATGAAATGGCGGTTACTGGGATGACCTCTGGGACCATGGCCGAGGCCATGATTACCGTGCTCCCCAAACCGGGGAAGGATCTCTCCAAGTGCTCGTCGTATCGCCCGATAGCTCTTCTCAATATCGATGCAAAATTGTACTCCTCAATCATCGCGCACACGATCCAGGACTTGATGCCGGCCCTCATTCACCCGGACCAGTCCGGGTTCATAAAGGGACGACAGACACATGACAACCTGAGGCGGGTACTACATCTGATAGAGAAGGCCAATAGGTTTCGCATCCCGGCAATACTGGTGGGGCTCGACGCGGAAAAAGCCTTTGACCGCGTTGATTGGGGATTCTTGTTCCGCACCCTGGGCACCTTTGGCTTTTCACACCAATTCATAACAATGATCCATGCCAATTACAGCAGCCCCACCTCTAGGGTGATGATCAACGGGCATCGGTCTGCTTGCTTCCCTCACTCACGAGGGACGAGGCAGGGTTGTCCTCTCTCCCCTCTCCTCTTTGCTTTGAGTATCGAGCCTCTGGCCCTTGCGATACGGGAGAAGGAACAGATTAAGGGTCTTCCTTTTACGGGTGAGCAGCACAAAATTTCCCTCTTTGCGGATGATGTGCTGTTGTCGGTGGGGGATCCAGCTCAATCATTGCCTCATATTCAAACGTTGCTCTCTGATTTTGAAGCGGTGGCGGGGTTTAAGGTCAACTTTGACAAATCATACATACTGAACCTGACTCTTCCTCCAGCGGAGGTGGACCGGGTGCGCTTGCTCACGCCCTTATCATGGGCGTCTGCCTCTCTGTTGTACCTGGGAGTTCGGCTGACACCTACCATAGGTTCACTGTTCTCGGCTAACCTCCCCCCAATGCTAGCGGCGGTTTGAGCAGACCTAGAGCGATGGAAGCCAAAATACATCTCATGGCTTGGCAGGATCCATGCTCTCAAGATGGTCCTACTCCCTAAATTCCTATATCTTTTCCAGGCTCTACCCATACCGATGGAGTTGGATTTCTTCCGGTGCCTTAAAACTTTGATGCTGAGGTTTGTGTGGCAAGGTGGCCGGGCGCGCTTCTCCTTCGCGACACTGAGGCGGCCGCGGAAAGAGGGAGGGGTGGGGCTTCCTGACATGCACCTGTACTATAAAGCCGCGCAGCTACGGGTACTAGTGGAATGGTCCCAGCAGCTCTCAGAGAAACACTGGCTGCATATGGACAGGAGTGTGGCTGGGAGGTCATTATGGGATTTGGCCTGGAAACCTAAGGTAGACCGGCCCAGGAATGCCTATATCAGCATGCCCACCAGCACGGTCCTGAAAGTGTGGGACACGGTTAGCGGTGATGACCGTTGGACCACGTTTCCGTCCCCCTTTATGCCCATTCACTTTAATCCGGCCTTCCCACCAGCTCTGAGGGAGGGACCCTTCGGACTATGGAGAGAGGGAGGATGTAGAGCCCTCACGCATTTGTTCCACGGAACGGCACCTCTCACATTTCATAACTGCATGCGAGATTATGGGATCCCGGCCACTGAACGCTTCCGCCACAACCAGCTCCTGCACTGGGCAACCTCGGCGGGCGTGGTAGACGCCGCTACGAGGCCACTTTCACCATTTGAGGCCTTTATTCTCCGCACCTCTACTATGAAGGGGACGATTTCCTTCTTATATGGGCTGCTACTGGCCACTGCGGTATCCCCACGTCCCCGCTATATGGAACACTGGGAGGTCCTTCTGGGCCGAGACGTTCCTGACAATGAATGGAAAAGCCTCTGGCGGGATATAGCGGCGCACAACCATTCAGTGGACCTTAGAGAGGCTCACCTAAAACTCATGTTCAATTGGTTCCTTTACCCGTCCAAGCTACATCGGATATTTCCAGCCTCCTCAGACAGGTGCTGGAGGGGTTGTGGTCTGTTGGGGGACTTCCGCCATATTTGGTGGGACTGCCCGGCTATCCGCCCATTCTGGGCTGAGATTTTGTCCCATATCAAGGACATCCTGGGTTATCCGATTCCAGAGTCGATGGATCATGTCCTGTTGGGACTCCGCGACCCGATGTTGGAACATCAAACTAAAGCGGACAAACGTATCCTATGGCTCTGCCTTGGAGCCGCCAAGTGAACGCTAGCGGCGGCCTGGAAGAAACCGAATGCCCCGGCTATATCATTATGGCACGCGAGACTATGGCGACTACTGAGCATGGAGAGAATGTCGGACATATTCCTGGGCAATTTAAAAAATGTCCTGTTCCGATGGGGCCCCCTGGTCCGCTTTCTATCTCGAGGCGTGCCCTCTGCGGTCTGCCCCTCCGCAGTTCGTGCTCTTCACCTTTTCCAGATTTAAACGGATGGTTTGAATGAGGGGCTTGGAGTGCATGTGTGGATTGTCGCCACCAGCAAGGGGGGGAGGGGCGGGGGGAATGGGGGGAATGGGGGGACATAGTTGGGTTTGTTGGTTATTACCTGTTGCGACACCGCATAGCCTAAGGAGATTGACAGCTGTTTGAGTCTTCTGTAGCACTGTTCCCCAGTTGGGGTTGCCGCTACCCATTGCAAGACTATTGGCGGTCGGCTGACCAAGAAGGGGTTTGAGCCTATTTCTCTTTCTGCTCTTCGGCAAGCATTGACTCTGAAGCCTGCACCTTATCGTTACTGTATGATGCCTCCCCTTGCCTCCTTTGTAGGAGCATTTTACAGCACCCCCTGTCTGGGGTTAATTGCGGATTGTCGCCTGTATAATTTTTGCTTTCCTTTCTTCTTTTTTTCCTGCAAATACTAAGTAAAACATTTTTTTTTTAAATCACCTCAATCCCATGCCATCCATGCCCTCAATGATGTTTAAATTCAAGACACCCCACAGAAAGCCTAGGCCCATGCACCACTGAGTACCCCTGGGCATAAGGGATGAAAGCTAGGCAAAATGGGTGCAGGCCTGAGAGCACTGCATGCCTTCAAAATGGCCCCTTGCCCCCCAGCACATGGCCAGGCCCTGCCTGTACCAGCACTCAAAATGGCCCCCACCCACATGGCCAGTCCCCATCAACACCCCCAAAAAATCAAAAAACACACAAAAATCAGCACAATCCCATGCCATCCATGCCCTCCATGATGTTTACATTAAAGAGACCCCACAGAAAGACTCAGTCCATGCACCACTCACTACCCCAGGGCAAAAGGCCCCAACAGCAGCCAAAAAAATCGAAAAACAGACAAAAATCAGCACAATACCATGCCATCCATGCCCTCAATGATGTTTAAATTCAAGACACCCCACAGAAAGACTAGGCCCATGCACCACTCACTACCCCTGGGCAAAAGGCCCCAACAGCAGCCCAAAAAATCGAAAAACACACAAAAATCAGCACAATCCCATGCCATCCATGCCCTCCATGATGTTTAAATTCTAAACACCCCACAAAAAGACTAGGCCCATGCACCACTCACTACCCCTGGGCAAAATGCCCCAACAGCAGCCAAAAAAATCGAAAAACACACAAAAATCAGCACAATCCCATGCCATCCATGCCCTCAATGATGTTTAAATTCAAGACACCCCACAGAAAGACTAGGCCCATGTACCACTCACTACCCCTGGGCATAAAGGATGAAAGGATGAAAGCTAGGCATGGCCAGTCCCCAACATCAGCCAAAAAAATCGAAAAACACACAAAAATCAGCACATTCGCATGCCATCCATGCCCTCCATGATGTTTACATTAAAGAGACTCCACAGAAAGACTCAGTCCATGCACCACTCACTACCCCTGGTCAAAAGGCCCCAACAGCAGCCAAAAAAATCGAAAAACACACACAAATCAGCACAATCCCATGCCATCCATGCCCTCCATGATGTTTACATTAAAGAGACCCCACAGAAAGACTCAGTACATGCACCACTCACTACCCCTGGGCAAAAGGCCCCAACAACAGCCCAAAAATCGAAAATTCCAAAATTGTAGTTGCAGCAACTGTAATGCCCCAAACAAACTTACTTGTGAAATTTCTAATCCAAAAGTGATCCAAAGAAAGTCAAAAAGGCCTCAAATCCAAATATCCAGCAGCATCCACAAAAAGTAATCCTTCCAGGTCAAGATCCAAATGAAAGTGACCAGCACATGAAGAAAGCACTGGGAGGAGCCTGCTGGACAGGAACAGGAAGTTGGAGACTGTGGGGCACTTCCTTCCTCCCACCCCCCCCCCAAAAATGGACTCCTTGCAAAAATAAGTGCAGGCAAATGTCAACCTGAGGAGTTATTCTGATAAAAATCATCATTTTCAGAAGGTTTATGCTGCTTGCTGGTGGATTTCTTGTGCAGAATTGCAAATTTTGCAATTTCGCGAGTGCGAGTTTGTTGCTGCCCGCCGCATCTACGTGTTTGCAATTGCGAACTCTCGCGATGCGTGCTGTGCAAGGTGGCAAGCTGCGATGACGTAATACCGGTCGCCAAAATCCCACGGGATCCCGCAGCAAGATCCAAAATGGCGCAGCACACCCAAAATATGGAGATAAACAACTCTGCAAACGCTGAATTATGGTAAGTGAACGCCGCGCGCCGCAATATTGTATCACCAAGCAAAAAAATCCGCTGCGTGCGAATTTGCGGATTTTCGGCCAATTTGCGAGAATTCGCGGATTGCGAATTTGCCGAAAATCCGCAAATTCCGCGAGCGGAACGGATTTTACGCCCATGTTTATTTCAAACAGAAGCGGAGTGGGCTCGTCCAACGTAAACAACGTCAACGTAAGACTATAAATATTTAGGCTACACCTTGGGCGTGGTTCACTTCTGCAAAGAGAAGAGACTGTGCGGCAGCGAAGGTCTGCACCCTGCCACGTGGCTGCTGCCATGATCGCGTGCCTCCTCGTTACAGCCCCATTGCAAACTCAGCGCCACAGCACCATAGACTTATGTCTGTATCGACTACTGTCTTCGATTTACACTGCGGACAGCAGGGTTTACAACTTAAATTCAACTTTGGATCTAAATTTGTTGAGGGTATCTGTGTTGAGTATGGCCTTCAATCTACACTGCGGTCAGTAGAATTGAAAACTTGATTCCAGTTGCGCATCACCACTACAGAAAACATTGAATTCAGTCTTGATTTATTTAAAAGACAATTGTACTATGTTCTCACATTTTCTTAAAGTTTGAAAAGTAGGAAATTCAGTCTTCATTTATTTAATGCAGAGACAATTGTACTATATGTCTTCAGATTTTGTTTACATAAGTGACAAAAAGCATTCGTCCATGTCTATGTCAACAACTGTCTTCAATCTACACTGCGTACAACAGGGTTCACAACTTGAATTCAGCTTTCCTTCTACACTACGGAAAGCATTCAAGTTGGCCTTGATTTATGTAAGGCAGAGACAATTTTGTTAATGGATGCCACAAAAAATATTCCTCAATGTCTGTACAAAGTACTGCCTTCAAATTTACACTGTGATCTACAGAGTTCACTACTTGATACCAGAAGCGCATCAGCTCTACATACAATATTAAATTAATTCTCAATTTATTTAAGGCAGAGACAATTCAACTGCATCGTCAGATTTTGTTAACGTATGTGACAAATAAAGCTTTCCTTGATGTCAGTGTCAACTACCCCTTCGATCTACAATACAGACAGCAGGGTTCTCAACTTGAATTAAGCTTTGCATCTATACTACGGACATCATTGAAGTTAGCCTTGATTTATGTAAGGCAGAGACAATTTTATTAAATGATGCAACAAAAAACTTTCCTCAATGTCTGTACTGAGTGCTGCTTTTAAATGTACACTGCGATCAACAGAATTCACCATTTGATACCAGAAGCGCATCAGCACTACAGACAACATTGAATTCATTCTCGATTTATTTAACGCAGAGACAATTGTACTGTGTCCTCAGATTTTGTTAAAGTATGTGACGAAAAAAGCATTCCTTGATGTCTGTATCAACTACTGCCTTTGATCTACACTGCGACCAGCAGGGTTCCCAACTTGGTACCAATGGCGCTTTAGCTCTACAGACAATATGAAACTTATTCTCAACTTATTTAACCCTGAGACAATTGTACTGTGTCCTCAGATTTTCTTAACTGTGACAAAAAAGCATTCATTGATGTTTGTGTCGAGTAGTGCCTTCGAGCTACACTACAAATAATGTGCCCCCCGAACATGCATCATCGCAGGATACATACACGCTAAGCGCCAAAGGTACTACTAAGTCAGTGCACCAAAAATCATCCCTCAAACCTACGCAAAATCCCCACATGGCCTTACTAAGCCAGAATTCATAAGACAAAAAACATTACTATCAGTACGGCCTGCCCTGACCACACATCATTGCAGGCACTACAGAATCTTGTGGTTTCAGGTACCACTAACTCAGTGGAAAACCAACTAAGTATAACACCTATCAAACCCTACACAATATCCCTTTAGTATGCTTCCTTCAAAAATGTAATATATCACCTATAGATTTAGTTGAATAATAAAATGCAAGCTGCATACATGTTCGATTTTCCACTTCAATCATGATTGCAGATGATGCACTCCACCCTAAGATCTACACTGCAGACAACAGGGTTTACAACTTGAATTCACCTTTCCATCTACACTATAGATAGTAGGGAATTCAACCTTGATTTATTTAATGCAAAGACAATTATACTGTATGTATTCAGATTTTGTTAAAATAAGTGAAAAAAAGCATTCTTCTATAACTATACTGACTATTAGCTTTGATGTACACCATGGACAGTAGGGTACAGAACTTGAATTTACCTTTTGATCTACACTACAGACAGTATTAAATTGAGCCTCGATTTATTTCAAGCAGATAAAAAAAAAGTGCTGTTGTACTGCTATTAAGCACAAGCACCTTCAATTGTTGCATCCTGTGAACTATGGTCACAAAGAATGTAGAAGATTTTGCCAAAATGTACCTCCACCAACGGCACTACCAAGTACCTCTGGGGTATCAGCTTCAACATTGCCACCAGACATATGTCCCCAATTTGTGAAAGTTAGAATGCACTGCGTGAAGTGGAATTGTTTAATTTGTTAAGGGGAGCAATCAGTACACCTAGTTTGCACAGCAATTGAGAACCATCAATGCTAGTTCCCCCCCTCAAAGTTCATACAGTCTAGTATGCAACAGGGAATAGTTTCAGTTCAGCCCGCTCAGACCACGCACCACTGCAGGGTGAGCACACACTAAACACCAGACGTACCACTAACTTAGTACACCTTAAATCATCACCACATGCCCTTGTTAAGGTACAATTCAATAGTCAAAACATATTTTTACCAGTGTGGTCTGCCTGACCCACGCATCATCGCAGGCTCCACACAAACCGACCCTACCTTACTGCACCACAACTCATGAACACTTTACGATAGAATCTTCTGTGTATTATTTCACATACAGTGTAGCTATGGGCGAATTTTGTGGATTTGCGGTCCGCACATACACACGAAATCGCGAAAATTCTGCGAGTTTGCACGAAAATCCGCAAACTCTCGGATTTGCATCATGACAACGTGTGTCTGTAACTTTGCCACCGTGCCGAAAGGCGCCGAGGTCCCTCTAGTGAGCAGTCCATCATAGTGAGGAAAGGGCGGGAAGAAGTTGCATCAGAGACCGATCAAAGCACCAGATGAGGAGAAAGCAGCCTTCTGTTGACAGGAAGTACAAGGGGATTGCACACGAGAAACTCTTGGATGCAAAGACCTGAATCAAGGATTACATCTAATTGTAGGCGGTAGATATGGGAAGGAAGCACACCTGCCTAGCCTCGACCGTGCTCACTAGTTGTTTGGGCTGATTATAATGCATTAATGAATTTGAGCTTCAACTCGGGCACCTGCTTATATCACTAAGGGCTTCCTGTTGAGGTTTAATTTTTTTGACAGAAGCATCGTGCAAGGATGAATCCTGCCTGCATATTTGTCCACGATGATGCCACTGGTTGTGCCATACCTCTACTCAACGGGAGTACTTTCTACTGGTTAATCAGTAAGTGCTACCTCGTTGGGTAAATGTATAGTGCTTTTGCTACACTACAGTTGCGTAAAGGCCCAGAAGAGTTGTCTCCAGAGACCACGTGTGTCTGTAACTTTGCCACCACGCCGACAGGTGCCAAGGTCCCTCGAGTGAGCTGTCCATGATTGTGAGGAAAGGGCCGGAAGAAGGTGCATACCCTAGTGTGTTAGGTCGGGGCTTCTATGCGAGTTCACATGCCTCTTGTTTATAAAGGGTCAGAGACCGATCAGAGCACTAGATGAGGAGAAAGCAGCCTCCTAGTCACAGGAAGTACACGGAGATTGCGCTCAAGAAACTCTTGGATGCAAAGACCTCCATCAAGGATTACATCTAATTGTAGGCAGTAGATATAGGGAGGAAGCACACCTGCCTAGCCTCGACCGTGCTCACTAGTTGTTTGGGCTGATTATAATGTGTTACTGAATTTGAGCTTCAACTCGGGCATCTGCTTTATTTATATCTGTAAGTGCTTCCTGTTGAGGTTTAATTTTTGTGACAGGGGCATCATGCCAGAATGAATCCTGCCTGCATATTTATCCACGAAGATGCGCCCGGTTGTGCCATACCTCTACTGCAAAAAAAGGAAAAATCCGCCTGCGAGCGGATTTGTGGATTTTTCGGAAATTTTGCGAGATTCGCAGGTCGCGAAATTGCTGAAAATCCGCAAAATCCACGAGCGGAATGGATTTTGCGCCCACCCTTAATACAGTGCTCCTACCAGCAGAAGTCATAAACCGTTTATGATTGAATATCTGTTTATGATATCATGATTACTATTGTACTGGGGTTGAGCACACATGCCCGTACCCACTTCAACTATCTATCTGTGTCTGTGTACTTATTATGTTTGTAAAATGCTGCTCCTGTGCCCTACCACATTATATTCTGCTGTACACAGCGTATGCAACCATCTTGCCAATAACAAAAACTTCGATTATATAACTTTCTCTCACTCATTCTACAAATACGAACGTACAAAGTGGATCATTACAATACTGCAAAGAAACTCTACAGTCAATTTATAAGTGTACTATTTCTTTTTTTAAAAAACATATTTATATAGCGCAAAGTCGAACAACAACTATATCAAAAATGTACATGAGCACCGTATTTACAGTGCATTCTCAGGCACGCATAGATTACGTCATTACTCTACAATAACAAGATGTGAACGCAACTCCGAGCCTCGAACACTGATTTCCAGCACTAAGTTCGACAGTATACCTGAAAGACCAAATGAGTATAAATATTATCTGCCCTTAATGTGCCAAAAACTGCAACCTAAACCTTTCACAGCCCTGTATTAATACAGCTACAACACTCCACTGAATGTACAACAAGTATTCATATTTGCAGAAATATGTCATGTCCACTTATATGTGTGCAACTATGGATAAATATAAGGTCAATGATACCCCGTACCTCCATGTTAGCCATATTGTGGGACTTGACAGCAGCACTACAACACCGACACCCGAATCAGTTGATTTTTCATATAGCTCATGATGGAACCATGCCCATAGCTCTGGAGTCATCGTTCACATCCTTGCGCAGCACTGGCATACGTCAGACCAGCCCACTCCGCTTATGCTTCCAGGAAAACACAACAACGCTACATGGCCTAGATTTTCATTGTAGTGATTTCTTACTTCCAAGTCTAGTTGTCAGAATGGCACAAACACACTCCCTCATGGCTGGTATACACCCACACCACACCAATCTTGCACATACGTTACTACACATGTGACCCTACCAATAAAAAAGACGGAGGGCACGTGCTATACGCCGTTTTATTGTTGCTCCCATCGCAAGCGCTCTGATGGTCCGTCCTGGTGGTTCAGACGCCTAATGTAGGTCAGAACCACCTAGTTCAAGGGCCCACCACTACGTGCCTGGCCTCTTTGGTCACTGAGTTAGTGGTACCGCAAGGGATGAGCGGGTGAGGAACCTGCGATGATGATGGGAGCACAAGTATGTTGTTAGCCAAACCGATATCAAGACTCTGCACCATATATCAGATTTTTTGCTGACAGGGCGGGACTGCATGATGTAGAAGGTGTCCTGTCTACAAAAGGGTGAGCAGTGAGGCCTGGGTGCACATCGGAGGGAGTCAATGGGCTGCATCAGACTGGATACAAAAAAGCGGTGCAGTGATTTAGACGAACGCAGTCCTATATACCGAATCTTATTCCATTAATATATATTTTTCCCACTAGCAGGAACGCTTTTATAATCGGTCAAATGTCCGGTATATAAACTGTACAAATTGTTGTTTTTAAATGCGGCATGGAAGATGTGTGAAAGGGAGAGGTCATTCTACTCCACATTCAGATAGTAACAAATACAAACCATAATGACCCGCATTTTGTCCCGGCACGTGGTGAAAAACACACCGGTGACAGAAAGGTGAGCTGCGAATATTCTTTTCAGTCACTCTCTCACTTCCTCTCTCCATTCATAAAGAAATGACACACAATCTTAACTTCCTTTTTATTTTACAGGTTGTGTTTCACAAATTGGTGTCTCCACCCCCCAAAAAAAACCTACAAAGCTCTACGTTTGTGTATTCTGCGATGATGCGTGGCCATCATAACAACGTCTGAGAAGCCTGCTTCGACACGTGGTACACCCTCTTTGAATCACACCAATGGCACAAGGTGAGCAAAGAAACTTGTTTCCGAAACAACAACTTATCTGTGAAAATAGAAAGTGGGTAGTGTGCAGTAGCTTCACTGCGTAGGAATGTACAATTACCTCCGAGCAGTGAGGATAGGTTACAACAGTCTGAGGGGCAGATCTACAAGCCCCTTGTGCCACTTTTCTGTCACTTTTAACATGAGAAAAGAGGCGCAAGGAGCTTCTAAATCTGCCTCTGACTTCCCAAGAAAAACACTCTCCTCCGGACTCTGTGAGTCAATGGGATGCAGTCTAGATACCCAATATTGAGAACTCACCGCTATGCAGTGGGAATGCATGGGATATACTACTTTGGAAAAAAACAGTGCACAGACACCTCCTTACAGTAGAACTGGATGAAATACATTATCCTGAGTGTACAAATAAATAAAGCAAAGATATACATGTGCAGTTGTTTGTACTATGCTATTACTTACTCTATATACTATCTTTCAGATCACTAAACTAGAGGGTGCACTATGAACCGGCATGTGCATGGACACACAAAGGAGGCAAAAAGGTGAGCTACGAAGATTTTCTTCAGTATTAACTGCTCCATCTACAACTTTCTCTCTCTCACAGTTTTAATGTCGTTTTTTTCTCTCTCTCTTTCTCTCTCTCACTCTCTCTCACATTGTTTCTCTTTCTCTTTTAAAGTTATGGATGTTGTACAACCAAAGCTGGGTTCAAGTTGTGAACTCTGTTGGCCACAGTGTTTACAGAAGGTAAGCAGAGTGGCCTAGAAATACAATGCCTCAGATTAAATGCATTATAAATAAAAGAGCTTATTTACAAGCCCCTTGCGGCACTTTTGCGTCAGTTTCAACATGGTAAAAGTAACACAAAAGTGGCGCACAAGTCTTGCAAATAAGCCCTAAAGAATATTGTCCTGCATAATAACTTGATCTCTCACCTAATTCTGTCTCATCTCTGAATCATTTTAAAGATCTGTTGGTCCATAGTGTAAATCTGACGCAGTAGGCGCTTCCATACAGACACCTCTTTAAAGCGGGCCTAAAAGACAGGTGAAATGTATCAGGCACACTGCAGACATTCAACTAACTAAATTTCGCCAAGTGTTATCTTAACTTGTAATGTTTGACCTCATTTAGTTATATCGACAATGAACTTCAATAAAAACTTTGTGCCTATTTAAATGGAAGACGAAAAAGCCGACATTACAAAACTTAGGCGCATATTTACAAAGACGGAGTTAAAATTGTCGTCGCATTAACACCTATAAACTACAACAAAAATGCTGGAAATGGACTTCACAATCCTTTGTTATCTTACCGGAAGATTTTCTCAACATTGCTGTTTCCTAAACAAGACTGAGAGCCACCCCCCGGGGCTATAAAATAAATGGTTGTGGGGGGCTCCAAGGCCCCCCGTGCAAAATAAGAAGTGTGTGGACCTCAACGATCCACCTCAAGCCCCGGGGACCACCACCCCCGGGGATTTGTGCATTGTGGGAGGCATGACTGGGTGGCCCTCCGCCTGGACCGCTCAAGAGCCCTGGGGACCACCACACCCCACGGCTGGCTCCTGCAGTGTCCCAGAGTTCCTACCCCCGGGACACTGCTGTTTGCTATGAGAAGGCGGGAGTCTTGCGGCTCCCGCCCTCCCATAGCAAACTTTGTTTGCATTTTGAAAGACACAGCAGTGAAATCTGTTCTCACTTTCAAAATCCAAACCAGATTGCTTTCCCACATGCAAGTTAGCATTTCCCCATCCGGAAAAGCAATGCCGTCTCCCGAAGGACGCAGGGAGCCGGCAGGACCGTGGGGGCATTGTGGCTCCCCCCACGGTCCCCAACATTTTTTATAAGATCTAGGGGATAGGGTTTTACGTTAAATTTAAAAGTCGCACAACCAGCGCTGAGTGTTGGCCCCTGGTGTGCACATGCTTAATGCACAACTCATAATCTGTAGGGTGCGCAACTCCATCACCTTTGGTGCACAACTTCTACACGTTTGGGAGCCGGCACTGCTTTTGCACATGGGGAACTACTAACATGCAGCTCCCCGTGTGGAAAAGCAATCTGATTTAGATTTTGAAAGAGAGAACAGATTTCCTTGCTATGGGTGGGCGGGATGGACATCCCGGGACACTGCAGGAGCCGGCCCTCCCACAAAACATAAAACCCAGGGAAGTGCTGGTCCCCAGGGCTTTGGAGACCTTGCAGCCCCCCAACCATTTTTCTTTGTAGCCCCGGGAGGTAATGGGGACCTCGAGTGCTCCAGGAGGGGGGGGCATGCAGTCCCCCTCCCACAATACACAAAGCCCCGGGGGTGGTGGTCTCTGCGTCTTTAGGGACCTTTGACCCCTCCCCCCACCAATTTATTTTTTTAGCCCCGGGGTGACGATAATAACATATCCTAATTTTGCCCCCGGTATTTATCCCCCCCCGGGGGCTAATTATAAAAAAGCTCTGTTTTGTTTTATTTATTTTACGGGAGAATCTGCGCACCCTACACATTTCAGACAAATCTCTCTTCTGGATGCGACTGGCAAATTATTTGTGAATAGCATTCTTACCCATTTGCAAGATTGGGCATTCAGAAATAATCTCATTACCGTAGAACAAACAGGATTTCGCAAAAACAGTGGTACTTTGGATAATATCACCGCTTTGCAAATTTTTACTGAAAAATATCCAGTGAGCCTGGGATTGCTGTTATATGCGGCTTTTATAGATTTCTCTATGGCATTTGACCGGGTAGATGGGGGACGTTGTGGAGAATACTGGTCAACATAGGGATACCAGGGAATATATTATGATTGGTTATTGCACTGCACTAATAATAGGTTGAAACAAGGGTGCCTTTTGGCTCCTCTTCTTTTTTATATTCACATTCATAATGTTTTTCCAAGAAGAGTGGGGCTCAGCAAAGGGGAATCCCCTAAATTAGGAAACTTAAAGCTGAGCTGCCTGCTGTATGCAGACGATGCCATAATAATGAATTTAACTCCAATTGGACTTCAAAGACGCCTTTCGGAGTTGTATAGGTATACAGAAGAATGCTATTTAAAAATGCATATTTTAAAGAGTAAAGTTATGTTTTTTATTTATCAGGAATATAGAGTCAGAAAGAACTTGCAGTTGTACTTAGGAAATGAGAAACTGGTAGTAGTAAAGTTGTATCCATACTTAGGAAAAATCTTTACAACAGGTGTTCCAGTAGCATTCATATAGATCATTGTAAAGGCAAGGCAATCTCACAGGCATTTGCAATTATTCAATTGTATACACACTGCAGGAAAATACACTTCACACATATTTTATCAGTCTATAAAATAAATATACCACCAGCATTGAGCTATGCCTGTGAAACAATAGAGTGGGACAAATTTGAGATAGTAGAGGGACGGATCTGGTGCCAAATCTGAAATTTGAATTGCTCTGCTCCCTTCGCAGCGATTCGGCTTGTATTTGATTTACTCTTCGCTTTTGTGCTATCTTTTGCTGCATCCTTAAGATGGAGCAACTTAATAGTAAACAGTTCTGAGTATATGTTATTTGTAGCACTATGTGAGGACATTTTTGTTAGCATGAAAGAAAAGAGTGCTCTTTTTAGGAATCATTTAAAAGTCTTGAAAATTTTCAACTTAGAAATTGATAGTGCAGTGGGACTCTGTAAACGTGCTTTGAAAATCAGAATTAAAAAAACAATATATGGGGTATCTTGTGAAAGAGATACTATATTGTGCACTGAAATTAGATATAATGATTGTATTGTGCCGAGTAGTATCTACAAAAAACCCCAACCATATGTTTTATGGAATCTTGAACATGAAGTACGTAGAGTTATTCTGTTGCTTAGGCTGAATTTGCTCCCTTTAAGAATCGTAACAGGAGCTTGGGAGGGCATTGCGAGACAGGAAACACTTTGTCACTTATGTAACTCCTGTATACAAGATTTAAATCATGTTCTATCTGATTTGCCCCATACTACAACCAGTACGTGGCAGAGACCTAAGGAATTGTTTTTTAAAGTACAATATCACCACAGCAGAACAGGCCCATAACTGACTGTTGGCATCTCCATCTGAACTTGTTTGTTTTACCATTTTTCGCTTTTTTAAACACTTTTTAAATATATTCTAGAATAGTACTGGTTTACTAGGTATGTTTCTGAGCACTTGCACTTTTTCAATCTTTTTTGCTGCTAGCTATCAAGTACTGTATGCTGAAATTGAATAATTTTGCCTTACTATTAGCTTTTTAATTTTTAAGATTATTTTACAACTACCAGTTTTTGCTTATCTTTTCTCGAGTTGCATTTCTCTTTATTTTTGCAAAGTTTTAATATTTTTGTGCTTTTATTATGCTGCTGGTACTGTATTGAGAATTATCACTCTCCACCTTTTCCTACATGGTTAAGCTGCTGTTTAACTTCTACTGTATTGTGAATCAACAAACCCCCGCTTTTTATTACATTGTTTTAATTTAGATTTTTTTTTTAGATAGTGATCTTTGTAGAATTCCCCTAAGTATCCATTGATGGTAATCTGTTTTGTTATGGATCAATCCTCTTGGCACTTGAACGTTTCTTGAATGGTTTATATATATATTTGTTTTTCTTTCTTTTTATGGAGTGTAATGTTGATTTTAAGATGTATATTTTTCATTTAATGCTCAACTCTTTGGAGTCCCGAATCATATTAAATACACTGTTGATAACTGTTTTTCATTTTAAATTATTGTAATTGTATTTATTTTTTTCACATTTCATTTTTTACATTTTTTTTATTTTTATTTTATATTTAATTTCCCTTTTTTCTCATTTTACCTTGGTTGTTCAACCATCCACCCATCCATCCATCCATCCATCCCTCCACCATGGGTTCACAGCCACATAACAGCATTCAGTTTTGAGTTAAATAATTCCCTTTTCTCCGGAACACCCTGTCTGCCGTGCACTTAATATGCATCAGCATCAGTCACTTGTGTAATGATGATTATTCCATTTCTCCTTTGACCACATTACCTACAATAGGCACAAATTTTTTAAAAAATTACTATTCCATTTAACAATGCAGTTTCATGAGTGCCACAGTCGTCTCATTTTGACTACATGGACATAAAGGAAAGAGCTCTGCAATTCTGTATATTGTGTGTTATTCTGATTGGGAAATACATGTTATGGTATGGTGGTGTGGTTTGAGACTAAATTGCTTATAATTACCTAAGGAAACAACCACAGTAACATTGCCTTTGTCCGTATTAACTAAAATTGCAAACAATGCCACGCGTCACACTAAATGATATTCTTGCTTGTTTGCTTTTAGGTGCACAGGAGAAGAGACATCTCCCACAGTGCAGCCAAAAAGAAGGCCTGTTCAGTCATATATCAGTCCTCCAATGTCTTCCACTTTTGCAGCTTAGTTCAACTGCCAACTCAGAGAGTTCATATATCCCCAAGAAAGAAGTGTCCAAAAACGGGGTCAGGGAGTAGAAGCAGATTCCCACCATTGGCATGTGGCTCAAACTTTTTTTGGACCACCACGTCGTGAGCCTGCTCCACCAGCCTCTGGGGAGCAAGCTGATAGCCGCAATCCCCCATCAACAGCTACACCCGAAACTGAGCCCAGGACCATTTCTGTCACTTCAATCCTGGCAAAGTCTTTGAGCAGTTACACTAAATTAGATTTTCCCCATTCGAAAAGGGGTACCCAATCATTTCAGGAAACATAGTAAAGTAGACAGCAGCCAAAGCCAGCAATAGTACATTTTCCTGATGTTCGGAAGAACAGGAGGTTGAGCTTACTTCGAAACAAGAACCTCCTCTTTTAGAATCATTGGCTCTTAGATCTCCAGCAAGAAAAAGAAAGGGTACTACTCCATCATCTTCTCCAAGCACCACTTCTAATGATGGTATTAGGGACATGGAGTGGACCTTGTCAGAGACCAGGAGACAACAGGAGAGGCAAGGGAAAAGAAAAGTTCCTGAAAGCCTTAGACTTATGGAATGGGATGATGAGGAGGATGATGAGGCAGCCATATTGGAAGTTGACATGGAGGAATCTGACATTGCTATTCAACCTTGCAAAGACCCAGCTGAGACCTGCACCAACCCCTTCCTCAGGAGAAATATTCAATGCAGCGAGACAATCGATGAAAAGCCCATCTACCTCCAGTTCTTCTTCAGGCATTGGCAGTGGCAAAGTAAAAAAGTACTTTTCCACAGCTTAGAACTTTTTACAGTAAGCTAATAGGAGGAGCACATTGTAGTATGCAACATTTGCAACGCACATGTTTTTCAATGTAAGCATGGTACAAGTCATGGTAATTGAGGCTGAACAACCCACATGCAAAAATATCACACAATCAAGTGGAAGGAGCCCCTTAAAAACAATTCTGAAAGTGGTGGTGAATAGAGCCGGGGAACATCAGCTACAGGTCCATTCACGGAGGGAGGTAATGATAAAGAATAAGAGGGTGACATCCTCATGCAAAGCATCCCTATCTCCAGCTGTGTGTTAGCTTAATCACCGACCTCAGCGACTTCTCAATGGCACAAAAAGACTAAGAGTGAGATGGAGACACCACAGTATACAGTGACTTTCCCACTGTGATGCACATTGAGTCTACCACCTACTACTTATCGAAAATCGCCTGTGTGAATGGCCCCAGAAAAAAAGAAAATCCAGACTACTATTAGGAGAATGTTTAGGCAGGAGGTGCCCTACGAGTGCTGGCAAGATTGTTAGCTCTGGACCTCCTCCTTTTATCTTTTGTGGAGAGAGTAGAATTCTTAGAACTTGTGGCAGCCATCTGCCTGAAATGGAAGGTTCTAAGTCAGACATATTTTGCCAGAGTTGCTGTTCCAGCGCTGCATCTCTATGTCCTGCAGTTGGTTGGAGAAGCTTTGCAGCAATCTGTTGTTTACTCTATCAACCTGACAACAGACATGTGGACCAGTTGTCAGGTGACTGATTACATATGCATCACTGCAAACTGGTTCTCTTTTACAGGGTTAAAGCAAAATATATCTGCAAGTCTTGGCCCTGAAATATTTAAGAGCGTTTGGTGTCATGCAATTTTAACAGCAACGCATATGAATGGATGCAGCCCAGAGCTCTCAGAATTGAATTTGTTGCCAAGGACATTGGCAGCAACATAGTCAAGGCCCGTCAGATGGTGGCTATTTTGGGGACCTGTGTTTGACCGATTGCATAAAACTGGTGGAGCATGTCTTTCTAAAAAATGAAGACATAGTTAGCAACATACTGACCACCTGCAGAAAATCTGCACTCATTTCAGCCATTCTTTTAAAATCTGGAAGCAGTTGAGGATTATTCAGTGTACTACTAAAATACCAGTTAAAGCCCTGATACAGGAGATGTTAACACAATAGATCTAAACCTATTGCGTCTGTTTGAGTAGCACAAACAGATCAATGACTATGCCATGGAAGAGGAGGGGATGCAGCTGGGTTAGAAAAGCTTTGACCATGAATAAGGGCAAATGAGACCTAGTCAAATGCCTGTCACAGAAGCTACTCGTTTTTGAGGTATCCACACTGGAAGTTAGTATGGAGGATAGTATGATGGGCCAAGCTATCCTGTTGTATCCGCTACAGGATCAGGTAAAGAAGGTGTCAGAAAGGTTTGCCCCCACAGGTGTGAATGAAAACTGAGACATACATGTCTTGGTTGAGAGCCTAATCCATCGCTTGGCTATTAATACAAGGTTGCAATATGATATCATCACATCCAAACCATACATATATGCAACATTACCTGATCCATGATACAAAACAACTCTTGCTACTTTCATTCCTTTTTCTGAAGAGGAAGTTTCAAAATACAAGAGATGGATTTCTGAGCAAGCCGAATACCTTGAAGAAGAAGTGCTGGAACTTAGAGTCCCAACCTAAAGTTCTGGTGGGCTTCCTTCAACTGCCATAGAGGGCAATCTTGTCTCACAGCAGCCAAAAACACCATAACCCAGAACACCGTCAACAACAGAAACAAAAGGATGGGACCCAATCTCTGGATTGTATAGGTTTCTTTTTTTTAACTTTATTTGGACATCAGAACACAAGACAAAAACAATTACAGCATACAAAGAGACTGTGACTGATTCTCCATTTTTTTGTATTTTCAACCCCCCACCCCGGTGGGTCCTTCTTCCTAAAGAAAACCACAAAACAGATCTTAACAACAAAAATTATATACTGTACAGAGACCCAGCCACAATCATACATCTCAAACTAAATATCAATCCTTACTTAACCAGTTAGTTAAATACAGCCACAGTTTTCCTCTTTTTCCCTTGCCCACCTGCCCCTTCTTTTATATACTGAGATCTCCCAATTCTATGTAGATGAGAATTTACTAAACCACATATGTTCTGTCGGGGGTCTGAGTTAAGCCGTGCAGTGCCACACACATATGGAATACCACTATTGCAGTAAAAACCATTTTCCTATTAGTTTCATCCATAACTTGATTTGAGATCCCAACATTATGACCTGTGGGGTCAATGATACTGTATAGCCCAATACAGACTCCAGACGTCGTTCAATTTTGACTAAAACTTGGGAAAGACCTCGGCAGGTAGCAAACATATGTGTGCTATCCGCAGTCAACAGCCCACAGCCTGAGCAATGTATCTCCGATGTGCCCCCCATCGGTAAATACGTTCAGGGGTTATGTAAAGATTACACCAGATCTTAAAACATTGGGCTTGCAAATTGGCTGAGATAAACGATGTTTGGCTAAGCAACAGTGATTCCTCACACCCCCCCTGCCCCGCGTGTAGACTTGTTTGCCATTTATCAAAGTGCCTAGCACGATCATCTCCCATTTTTTAATTTAATAATTTGTAGACAGCCGAGGTAACCGGATGATTACTATTGATCAAATCTAAAAACAGAAATCAATCCTGATTCAAGCATTCTTTGGCAAAAACAATTTGGATTTGTAAATATTTAAAAAAAATCCTTATTCTCAATACCAAATCTTTCTTTAATGGCATCGAAAGAAAGTAGTTCGAGACTGCAAAAGAAATCCCCTATATGATGAATCCCTTTTTCGCCCCATCTTATATGCATCAAGAATTAATTCCGGTAGCAAAGAATTATTAACTAAAGGAGAATAGCGATGGAGCCACCCAATTTCAAATCTTTTCCTGACTGTAGTCCAAACTTTATAAGCCCCTAACAAGATCGTGAACAAGATCTTGAACTTAACCCTTTTATAATATGCAAAATCTATCTGCCTCAAAAGGAGACCCCTCGCTTCGACCCCATATATTAATTGAAAAATAGAAATTTCTGAGCCTCCCGGATTACCCTCATTCACCAACTCCCCCAAATACTTCAGTGGTATTGCCCAATAATAGATTTGAAAATTAGGGACGGACCAGCCTTCTCGATCTCTCGGTAATGTCAAATATCTTAGTATGAGGATTGGGCGCTGCCCCGCCCACAAGAACCACAACACTACCTGGTCAAATTTCTAGAACCATATCTTGCTAACTTCCAGAGGTATAGCTCTGAGATAATATAGTTTTTTGGGAAGGAACATCATTTTAATGACGTTACATCTTCCAATAAGCTTCAAATGAAGATTATTAATCCTATTAGAGTCTAATTTCAAACTGCATACTAATGGTGAGAGATTCAGATCTACAATGACTGCAGGGTTGGAGCTTATCTCCACACTTAGATACCTAGCACTCCACACAATATGTTGATCTGTAAGAACAACCTTATTGTTAATAACTATTTGTGTCTTACTATAGTTCAGGAGATAGCCAGAGATCCTGCCAAATTGTGAGGTTAAAATACCTATTTCCTCTAACACCTGCTGTGGTGCAGAGGTGGTAATAGCTAGATCATCTGCGTACCCTAAAATGTTCACGTCTCCACCTCAAGCAGAAATTGGAAGGGGTGACTGGTTCTCTTGAATCAATCTTATTAACGGATCAATATATAGATCACATATAACAAGGGAGATTAAGGACACCCTTGTCTAGGGCCTCGCCTTATGTTAATCTCTCCTGACTGTATTCCCATCAATGCAATTTTAGAAATTGGGTCCTTATACATACTTTGGACTGCTCATAAGAAGCCCTCCCCAATCCCATAATGCTTCATAACTGCCCATAAAAAGGGCCAGTAGACCCTATGAAATGCCTTTTCAGCATCCAATAAAATTAATGCCATAGGGTCTCCTGTCACCTTAGTATAGTCGAATAAAGTTATTGTCCTACGAATATGATCTATTGTTTCCCGACCAGGGACAAAGCTGTGTTGCTGGGGAGAGACTATTTTTTAAATTACAGACGCCAGCCTATTGGCAATAATCTTAGAGTAGATTTTAACATTGTTGTTTATCAATGTGATTGGCCGATAAGCCCCCAGATCTGTGGCCAGTTTGCCTTTGTTTTTTTAAATAAAAAAAATTGCAAACCTCCAAGAAACAGGGGGAGGTCCCCACTCTGGATCAGACCAAACATCTCCAGCATAATTGGTGCCAGCTGGGTTTGACATTTTTTATAAAATTCACCTGGGAGGAAATCCGGCCCGGCCGCTTTACCAGATGGCACTCAATCTAGCGTAGTAATAAGCTCTCCAAAACTGATCGGAGCATCCAACATTTGACTGTCTACAGTGGTGAGGAGATCTATTTTCACCTTATCGAGATATCCAGTGATTTCTGCCTGTAGCCCAAATAAATCTTCAACATCCTCAGAATATAACCTCTGATAAAATGTCTTAAAAGCGGCAAGAATCGCACCTGAATCAGTCACTAAACCGATGTCAGGATCGTTAATTCCCACAATCCGGGCTTGTGCTTCCTTTTCCCTCACTCGCACGGCTAGAGTATGTCCCACTTTCTCATTACTTTTGTACACTTTAGTCCGCCATGCGAGATATCTAGCCGCATCTTTAGCAGAAGAGATATCTCTTATGGCAGCTCTAGCAATTAAAATCCTGGTTTGAGCAAAAACAATATCCCCTCCCTCTGATATAACTTTAACCAAGTTTAACTTAGCTTTAGTAAGCACCTCATACAAAACGTTTAGCTTACTTCTCTCTTTCTTCTGAGCCTCCCACCCAAACTGCGTGGTCTCCCCTCTGATACCAGCCTTCAGGGTATCCCACACATTCTGAAGACAAATACTGCCCAGGTTCTTCTTCAGAAATCTGGTGATCCACACAGCCAAACATTCTATATTCAAATTGTCACTCAACAGAGCCCTATTGAAGGTCCAACTAGCAGCATTTTTCTGATATTTAATATTTATTTCCAGAACCAGAGGGTTGTGGTCGGACATTACCCTAGGGAACTTTTCAATTTTACAACCCTGTGGCAAAATTTGAGAAATAAAGAAGTAATCCAGTCTTGAATGTGATTGTTGTGGGGCTGAATAGTAAGTAAAGCCCTGATCCTTGCCTTGTGTTAATGCCCAGATATCCACCAACCTATGCAATTCCTACAGTTGACTGAGAGATCTAAAAACTTTTGGCTTGCGCCCTTGATAGTATAGCTCCGGATGATTGGATATTGCGCAATCCAGATTTATATGAAAGTCACCACACAGTATAACTGGCAGCGGCCACCTCACCAATAAAACTCTCAGCCAACCATACAGTTCAGGGTCATCTAACACCGGGCCATATACCGAACACAGTGTAACCAGACTGTTATCAAATAAGCATTGAGTAATTACCAATCCACCATATTTATCTGACATGGAGGGCAAAAACATTGCCACACCCCGACGTGCAAATATTGCCACCCCCTACTCTTAACCTTCTGCTTAGACCATGAGGTCAACTGAAACCCATCTAGCTCCATAATCTTGCTTCTGCTAGCTTAGATGTGGGTCTCCTGGAGGCAGATTATATCTGCCTTCAGAATTTGAACATCTTCTTTCACTCTTCGCCACATTGCTGGATCATTTAATCCACAAATATTGATAGTGGCTACCCTAACACAGCCCTTACTTTATTATACATACACCAAACTAAAAACAGAAAAGGAAGAATAATAGCCGTAGCCTAAAAAAAACATTTCATCATACCCCCAACAAACAAACAACTTCCAATTGCCCAGGGCCGTTTCTAGGTGTTTTGCCGCCCTAGGCGAGAATTGAAAAATGCCGCCCCCTCCCTTTTACTACAATCACTCTCCGCCCGTCATCCAGGCTAGAAGAATTAATACATTAGATATAAAAGAACTTGGAAAGTTTGGAATTGACAAAATGGTTGTGCTTTGTCCAGAAAGCATATTAAAGCAAGATAAACAGCAGGTGCCACATTACTACAGTGAACCAACTATATTTCCCAATTCATGATTACACTAGCATACATCTTGAGCTGCTCAATTCACTAAGCTTACGATTCGAAATAGCACGCTCTTGTACCATACTGGTAAACCTCCAAATGGTTTGCCATGGAAGGATGCAGCAGGGGACATTAATTTAGTTATGCATAACATGAAGCTGGAAATGTTTGACAAAAATTATATAATTTCGATTAAAAAATGATATGCATCCAATAAAATGCTTTCTTCTTAGTAGGCTCCACCTCCATTTGGGATGGTTTGAATAAGGGTAAATTTGTTCCTGAATATTAGCAGAACATAAAAGGAACATACCGGCAGGCCTCAGTCGAGTAAACTTGACTAACATGTTACACAGAAACTTAAGCTGTTCATTTATGACAAGTGTATCTGAGTGTATCCCATTTACTATTTTCTTTCATTTTTGTAAGGGGAAATATTAAAGAGTGCAGAAAAACATTGTTCTCTGAATGGTGTTGGCATGTTTGGGATGCATGCCTCACACTCACATACTCCATTAGTAAATGTGCATTACTATAAAAGAACGCTGTTCTCTATCTGCTTTGCTAGACCTGGCATAGGAAATGATCTCTCAATCAGCATTCTTTTAACGCTATAAGGGAAGAGCGAGTTCCATTCTTTTCACGCTTATCAGGATAGAACTCTCATCTTGACGGAAGAGAATCCCAAGTCCCCTCTTCATCCTGATTCCTAAGATTAAAAACTGTGCTTTCCATCCCCCATGTTTAGTTCACCACCAAAAATAACCATCAGATCCTGTCTTTGTGGTTCGTCCTTCTAGTCCTGTATAAACAAGGACTGCAAGTCCTCCAGGGCACAGAACTTCCCAAAAGCGGAAAACTTTGTTTTATAGACATTTACGACAATGGAGAACAATGCTGACACATCTAGAAAAATCGTTTTGAAATAGAGAGCGTTAGTATTCTCAAAAGGTACCCTCACCAAACTGTAGTATGTCACTGTGCTCCAACGCACCAAGGAGCCACGGTTAACCCTTTGCATATACGTGCTAGACAGACACTGCAGTGTGTCTGGCAAAAGGTAGAGGGTTTTCAACTTTACCAGCAATTGAGAAGGGAATCAGCAACCTGAATTATTTAGCACTGACAACTCCTGGGTGCTAGTGAAACAGAACACTGGGACCTGAACCTGGAGTAATGGGCTGCCTCTAATTTGGGACCATCCGGGTGACACACATAATTTACTCTATAACAGAAATTCTTTCCTCTACGTTACCTAAATTACTTTTGGTATTGGGAAAAGATATTCGACAAATTGGTAATACTTGTGCACAAAAACACAGGATGCACACTAGTCCAGAGCATAGACCATTACACTTGACATATTTCAAATACCCTGTAGCTATGACCCCATACCTGGCCACCTGCTCTGACGTCTTAAAAACTACCTTTACCTCCTGTTGCAGCCAAAGCAGGAGAGAGTGATCCTAACACCCTTACCGTATGGCTGAGATAAAAGTGCACCCCTTAAGTGTTTTGGGCAGTGTGCCACGAGGCGCACACATCACAATGAAGCAGTAGAAATGGGCGATCACAAAAAAGAAAAAAACATTTTAGTGAAAAAGAAAACTTAAATCAAAAGAAAAACGGAATTTCTGCAAGTACCAGTTGTACGTTTACTATTGTAACGCTCACAATATACAAATTGAATCTGGAAAACATGCCAGAACTGGCGTAAAAATGAAGCACATATATACAGCGGATGTTTCTGAAACCAAAAATATACAAACATTTATAAATTTATACAGTGCATAGGCATTAACTTGTGTATGGTAATAATGTTATTGTGAATCAGGCCCACGTGAATTATCCTCTTGGATTGCACCTCAATAGTCAAACCTGAACAAAAAAAAGGGAATAAGCAAGCAGCGTTTGACACACAAAAAAAACTGATTATTGCTACAAACCGGGATATGACAGAAAAACAAGCCGTACAATTGGGTGAGGAGCTTCGTGATTGAAAATGTTGATTTTTATTTATAGCTCCCACTTAATACTTTACATTTTGAGTTTCTGGTGGCTTTGATATGATTTTGTGTGTCCAAGCTCGGCTAATGAAAGGAAACACTCCTTTTATGTATTTTGACCTCAATCGAAAAAAATGCTTACTTAACGAAGCATGTTCTGTGCTTTCTATAATTTGGACAAAGCACGTTCGCAGACAGCAGAAGTGAGAAGTCAATACTATCTTGGCAAAACTTTCTCCCGCAGTGTAAGGGAATGTTTGACATCGAGGCTCCGAGGGCAGTGTCGGGGACCACCATAATGAAAGCACGCGATGGACGCTTCACCACTTACCCTAGTGATGATGACAGCATGTCCCCAGCGGCGAAAACGCAGGTGGTGGCCAGGAGCACGATGAAGCACCTCAGCTTTGTCAAGGCGCCTCCGGACGTGCTTTTTTTAAAGTGCAGCGAGAGAGCAGGCTTGACGAAGGGAAAAGGTAGCTTGGTGCTGTGCAGACAGAGGCAGATGGGAACCCTTTCTGGTAAGCGCAGGTATTAGAAATGTGCGCCTCACTCACTTTACACAACACCTTGCCACTGGAGGACATTTCCTGAGAGTGTGAACGTTTGCAGTGGCGGGCGCGCACCGTAGGGCCCCTGCCCGTGGTGCACTGGGGTCGGATGTGACGTGATGGCGCTTTCATGGTCTGTTTGTTTACTTTTTCTTACGTGCAGTACAAACTCTGCTTTTTGCCGCCCTAGCCCTTTTGCCGTCCTAGGCGGCTGCCTAGTCTTGCCTAATGGCAGGAACGGCCCTGCAATTGCCCTTGCCTTAAAGTGGATCCACCCACCCCCTCCACACCCTTCACTAAGGCAAAAATGGGTCACCAGACCCTTGTAATGCCTCCGACGTTGGTGCGCCCACTGTTGTTCCCTGACCTAAAGAAAACAAAAACAAATGAGGAGCCAAGCCCTGTCCTCCCTCCCATATTGCTGTTAGGACACAACGCTGTGGCAAACGGACAGACAAAGCTGCCTCTTCGATCTCCAGACTACAACCCCCATACAAACCCCGGCGGGAACTACGTTACCCATCATGCTGTGCGCGGCGCATGCGCGAGGCATGCAAGCGGAAGTGCCGGCATAAAACGGACCGGGATGCAGAGACAGCCGTCGGAAATTTTCAGGACCACAGTCGGAATCTGTGCCACTACCTGGTGAGCCGTACCTCTGGAGAGACGTTCACTCGACTCTTGTTCCTTGCGCTGAGAAGCGCCTCAGCCCTCTGTCCCCGCTCGAGGGTTCGAGCACTGACTTCGCGCATTGAAGCGCCACAGCCCCCTGTCCCCGCTCGAGGGTTCGAGCACTGACTTCGCGCATTGAAGCGCCACAGCCCCCTGTCCCCACTCGAGGGTTCGAGCACTGACTTCGCACATTGAAGCGCCTCAGCCCCTGTCCCCACTCGAGGGTTCGAGCACTGACTTCGCGCATTGAAGCGCCTCAGCCCCTGTCCCCGCTCGAGGGTTCGAGCACTGACTTCGCGCATTGAAGCGCCACAGCCCCCTGTCCCCGCTCGAGGGTTCGAGCACTGACTTTGCGCATTGAAGCGCCTCAGCCCCCTTTCCCCGCTCGAGGGTATCGAGCAACAGAACCAGCGCATTGAAGCGCGGCGGCTCCCTGTCCCCGCTCGAGGGTTCGAGCGGACAGAAAGAGCGAAACCGCCAAGCAAACCGCAGTCCCCGCTCGAGGGTATCGAGTGACTATGAACTCGTCCCAAGAGTATTAAGAACCACAAATCCCCGTTCGAGGGTTATCGAACGCGTGGGCTAAACCCCTTTGATTTCCCAGAAACCTTTCCATTTGCCCTCTGTTGGATGATGTCGGGACCGGCATCGCTGCAGAGGACGAACTAGGGATTAATCTGTCCTTACCATCACAAACCCTGTTTGAGTGGCATTGCCGGCCACTACTTAGCACGGTGTCCTCTGTTGGGTGGCTGTCGGGACCGGCAGTCATGCAGAGGATGGTTGGACGCCCATATTATCAGCTTCTACCCCGCCCGCTCTGTACCAACAGCTTTGTGGTATTTCATGTACTCACTTGTTTGATTAAACCCTGGTTAATCCCCGCATTCTACGTCTCTGTAAGTTTGTACGAAAAGCAAGGCCAGAAGGCTGCACACCACTCAACCCCAGGGTACTCAGGGGGTTACAATTGCCCGCTGTATGTGCTTCCATACACCTATTCAAAAAACCTTATACATTCATCCCATCGAGAAGGGAACCTAAGAAACTTAACCCAATCCCCCAACTATTGAAACAAATAACAAAGGAGAGACATCTGAGAAAGACCAGAAAAAAAAATAAGACAGAGCCCCCTGACCACCAGACCCCTGACTTATAATTTTCAAACAGAATACAGGCTTCCTAATCACCAGATATCTCCTTTAGATAACCCCCCCCCTGAATCTCGGAAGTAAATGTAAATGTATTTGTACTTGGAAAGCGCACTAATACCCCAACTGGGGTGTCCGCATACCGCTGTGGAACCCTTCCTGGCATTTCCCTGTGAAATGTCCACTCATGGGCAATCCCAAGCTGAAGCCAGGCATCCCAGTGCTGTTGGGGCCATTGTGGAGATTAAGCAAGCTATTGCCCAGAGTTGCAGAGTGGGACCCATGATTAGAATAGGCACCGAGGCGAGAATTATCAGGACCGAGGAAATTGAGCACAAGACCCGCCGAGGCGGGAATTGAACCCTGGTCCTAGGCCAGACCTCTGCATCAGGGTCTGCCGCTCTAACCTTTGAGCTACACTTCTCCATCGTAAATACCCTAACCCGCCCCTGATGTATAACTTTTAGCCGAGCAGGGTTCATCCAATATACTTCACAACCAAGTTTCTGAAAATGGGAGATCTTCTGCCTCAATAACCATCTTCTATCGACAGTTATATGGCATAATTCTAGTCTCACAAAAAAGGCTTGCCATTCCCCTGCCTTTTCAGCATTCGTCCGGCCCTTTTTAAATATCGCTTGCCGCAATAGAAAATTCCCCAAAAATATCAGGATTGCTTGTGGTTTTGGGTCCTGGCCTGGATTGCTCTTTACCATTAAAGGAAATCAGTGGACACTCTGATTCTCTGTTTCCCAGTTCCAGTGTGAAAGTTCTGGGAAAGCAGACTTGAAGAGCCTGAGAAGGAAGCCACGTATATCCCCTCCCTTAGCTTTCTCTTCAATTCCAAGCAAGCGCAGATTGTTCCTTCGTTGTCTATTTTCAGACTCCTCGAGTTTCCATAAAATGGCCATCATTCTTGCATCGTTAGCAGATGTCTTCTGCTCCGTGCTCTCCAGCCCAGCCTACAAACCTACTACTAGTTCCTCCAACGCCGTTGTTCAAGCCATAACTGCAGTACAAGCTTTGGTGGTCTTTTGAAATGCTCCCTGTATCTTTTTTGTCGCTAATGTTGCTCTTTTATGCTCCTGGTGAGCCTCGACTTGCATAGCCTTAAGAGTCGCATAAATTAGAGACCTAGAGGGAGCCGGCTCACTCTTAGAACCTGAAGCATGGAGGTTCTCATCCCGGAATCCTGATCTTATACCTCCCTCACCCTCATCACTTCTAGGGTTGATAGTAGAGTAATCCCATTGGGGATGGGCATAAGAATCTGAATGAATGCTATCATGCCTGTGACTTAAATGTTTCTTTCTCCTGACATGATTAGAAGCCTGTCTAAGCGGGTCAGTGGTTGTGGGAGCACTATCTGTGTCGCTGTTATCTACAGACCCGTCTACATCTGTATTATCCAGAGCGCTACCCGCTAAAGAATCCGATTCCTCAGCCATAGAGAAGAAATTCTCCCCATCAATGGTGCCCGGTATCACATTTTTATCCACCCCCTCTTGTAGCTTGCTAGGGATAATATCGGAGTTGGGATCCAGCCGTGAACCCCCTCTGACTGCATCCCTAGACCCACCTTTGACTACATCCCAGTAGTATGGCATAAGCAGCAAATCGGCTTGAGTAACTGCAGCTTCTGCTACTGTAAACACGTCATCTGTCCCGGATACTCCAAGCCACAATGGAGTTACTGGAAACAGCAGAGGCAGCTGTCGCAACAGTAGCAGTAACAGAAGATACTACAGTAGATACAGATCCCGTGCTCCTTAGCTGAATTGGTGTACGCTCAAGGTTTATCTTGGACTGGTAGCTCGGTTTCCCACTTACCAGATTGCTAGAAAACATTCCAGGGACTGTCAGGGCCTTTCTTTTTACTCCCTCATCAAGTGAAACCCGCACCGTGTTAGGAGTTCCACCGCTCTCCAATGTCTTCTCTGTAGTCTCTCGATCCCCATGCTTGGAGATGGCAGCCGCATCCAGGCTCTTCACCATCTGTTGTTTCTTTATTGCTACAGTGGCCTTCACAACCGGAGCCCCATCCTTGGAGGCAGGTCGGCGAGGCAGCATCTCAATCCAGTCGGCGACTACCCCTGGCGGCCGGCATGCAGCCAGCATCCGGCGCAACCCCAGTGCCTGACACGCTCGGCTCCGCGGAACCCGGAGGCGGAGTTCTGTCGAGTGGTGCCAGATCCAACAAAGTCCGGGAGAAAAGATCATTCAGACCGGAGAGACAGGTGCAGCTTTCTGTCAGACTCCAGAGGTCAGGATTAATAGCAGCTTAGCTCCACAAAAACACCCTCAAATACCAGGCCGGTCAGGGAGCAAGCATCACTTGGATTGTATTGGTTTCAATCAGCAGGGTTTAAGTCCAGTGCAGACGCGATGGCAAAAGAGCTTAAGCAAGTGGGAGCACCAATGAACATCCAAAGATTGTTCCAGGAGTATCTGGATGATTCAAAAGAGGTCTATGTGGATCAAAACCCATTGATGTATTGGTAGCTGGAAGATATGCCAATGGTCAGACCTCAGCAGGCTTGCAATAAAGTAACTGGCTTGTCCTGTAGGCAGTGTGTCTGCTGAACATGTGTTCTGTGCAGCTGGTGCAGTTGTTACAGTGAAAAGGACTAGCCTTTAAAGTTGGAGCGATTGACTATTGTCAAAATAAACCAATATTTCATACCAAACAATTACACCATTCCTTAAACGACAGGGGCGGAAGAGGATTGGTCAGATTCAAATGTGTTAACTGACCAACGTCTGGGTGAACCTCCTGAGTTTGAAAATGACGCAGGGTCCAGTGTTACCATATAGTGCCCCACCCCCATTCTGTCCACATCTGAATCATGAGAGTCTCAAATGTCCCTGCCAGTCCATAGACATGGTTGTGCTAATTGGTCCACACTGCCTTGAGTGTCTACAGAGGCAGTAGGCCTCATGCCCTTCTGTAACAACAGATGTATCACTTCAGTGAATGCCAATAACCTCAGGTCACTGCCTTACTGATAAACAAGTCTCCAAGTCCCTGTCCCTGTCCTCTTTGCTCACAAGTTACTATAAATTGAGGCCATGAAGAGATAGACAGGATGTATCTGCCATATAGAAGAACAAGGTGGGCTAAGAGTAGAGTTTTGGGCTTAACCACAACTTCTCAACTGATGTTTTGCTAGCATTTGAAACTAAGACATCAACATGGCTCAAAATAACCTGTGACCTTTTGATAAACTTTTGTACCTTTTTGTCACTTACGCTTTCTTAATAGTCCAAGAAATGACGCAAATTGTTTTTGATAAAATGTTCAGCTTTTGTTATGTTCTGTGGTCAAGCACCTGCTAATGTTTTAATTTCATGGTCACCAATTCTTCATTTCAACTGTATAAGAGGACTGTCCACCGACCAACTCGTTGATCATCTCATACAGTGTCTTTCATGAAGTCGATGGATTTATTGATTCATTTTATTATTCGATAAGATTATATCGTCTCATTGCGTTTTGCTATTCAATTTCTCTCTCTCACTTTTTATTCTTGATTGATGACATGCCTTTGACACTTGTTACTTACTTGTTTGATTAAAGTCCCACTCCTGACTTGATTTCTGCCTCTCAGAGGGTATCTTGTTATTTCAGATAACACAGTAAATGTTGTCTCCTGTTTGGTAAAAAACTACACTACAACATTTGGCGGCAAACAAACGCACATGCGTAAGGATCTCCAGTCTCCAGAGACTGGGGCTTCCCTGGTGTCGGGGTCTGTCCCTCGCCGGCTCTTCCTGCCTGAACCACTGGACACAAACGGGTAAGTCAAAGAGCTTGTGGTTTACTTCTTTGCCTTGCCCCAGTGTGGTGTCTGGGTCTCAGGTTAGATTGGCCTGTGAATGTCATACTCCTGTCCCGGTCCCCGAGTCATCTTAGAGACTGTCACCTTGCCACCTCTAAATTCTGTCTTTTGAAAATACATACAAGCAGGGACCGAACCAGGACTTGCTGTAGGATTTCTATTACCTCAAGGTTTGTGGCTTGTAGTTTTTGGGTTTAGCGTGCAAGATTGAACTTATCATTTCAGTAGTTTTGTATTTGTCTAAAAAAGACAAGGATTCCCTACCTAAGACTTTCCAAAAAAGGCAGAGCATGCGAGTAGACAGGAAAAGTCTCTCATGCGCCAGGGCATGCCGATGTTTATTAAAGTAAACACTGATGCAAGGATTACTGTCTGTCTACTTATTTAAAGGCAGGAGCAGGTGGACACACTGCATTGTGTCACTCAGCTTTTGCAGGTATTAAGGGTTAGAACCCCTGAGGTTTTCAACTGCTCATTATATGGTGACAGGAAAGGGAACACACGGCATTGTGTCACTCAGCTTTTGCAGTGCTTAAGGGTTAGAACCCCTGAGGTTTTTCCCTGTCCATTATATGGTGACAGGAAAGGGAAGGCACAGCATTGTGTCACTCAGCTTTTGTAGATATAAAGGGTTAAAGTCCAAATAGACGTCAGATCAAATGTGGCATGCCTAGTAAGTTGTCACACTACTCATTACCTTTCTGTCTTCATTGTCCAATAAGAGAAAGTACTGCGGTTTAGAAAGCTTCCCTTGCCGGAGCAAGGCAAGGCAAATTGAGGTTTACTGTTTTATTTTAAATTCAAGAGAAAGTTCTTAATTTTCTATTTTCTAACTCCTCAGAAGTTATGAATTCTTTCTTTCATTCTGTCTCTGAAAAAGAATGACTATTGTGTAGGTTGGAAATAATTGCTGTTTTTTTAAATAAGTTGTTGCCTTTTAAATAAGCTGCAGTATTTCTCTTGGGGCAGCTCATAATTTTCCTGTCTCCATGTTTTCATGTGACTGTACTGTGTTTCCTTGTACGATTAGTGTCTTGCACAGGGACACTTTATTGTGCTGTTTGCTTTCACGTTTTCTGGTTCATATTAGCGAGACATAATCCAGGAAGGTAAAAAAATGTATAAATTATGTGAATAATATTTGCAAGAATATAATGCAGTACTGTAAAATGTGTATTTATTGTGTGAGTATAGCAGTACTTCACCCTGCCTGTGTGTGTGTGTGTGTATTCTATTTTTTTGCATGTTCTTTTAAAAATGAGTTTTGGACCATAGTTTCACAGTGACACATAATTAATTAAATAACTGTGTGAACAGTGCTTAAAATTCTCTCTGTCATCTCACCCACTAAGCCTTTGATAAACAGTCTAATTATTGAAATATCAAAACGTTTCAGCCATTAGCTTAAATACCCACTTCCTTTCAAAAAAGAACTCTATGCAAACATTAAACAGGCATGTTAGACTGTGAATAAAATAAAGTCCATATTTACATAAAGAGGCAAAATACATTCTCTCTCCTAAATACAGCCCATAGCACTTAGACACCCAAACTTGCTTTTCTGTAATGAATTTAATGTAAATTAAGGCAGGTAAACTGCACAAAAAAAAAACAATTTCCTATGAGTAATGAGGAGGGTAGATAGATTCTGCACATGTTACACAACAGACCTGTTGCCTTCTTCAGCAGTGAAACAGACACTCTAGCACCAACTACCACACTTGAAAGTGATATTCTGCCAACTGCCTCGGACATCCTAGGAGTAGTAATACCCCAAAAGAGGTACACTGAATAAGAAGCCGCAGAGAATCTTTTTTACGAATACATGCAATCGTCAAGGGGGAGAAAACACTTTGATAAAACTGCTCTCACCGACAACAAGTTGTGGCATGATTAAGCGTGGGCGTAAAATCCATTTCGCGGCCGAATTTGCTGATTTTTGACGATTTTGCAATCCGCGCTTGAAAAATACAATATTGGCCGCGCGGCGTTGACTCTGAGCCTGCCGAGTTGTTTTTCTCCCGGTTTTGCGTGTGCTGCACCATTTTTGATCTTGCTGCGTGATCGCACGAGAGTTTTTCGAACGCAATTACGTCATCGTGGCTTGCCATCCTGCACGACGAGAGTTTGACAACGCGAGTACGTCATAAATGCCCGCGACGGCGCGCAGCTGACTTCCGGCGGGAGGTTTGAACAGCTCGAGTTCCCGAAATTGCAAAAATTGCAATTCTGCACAAGAAATCCACCGCAGGAAGCATAAACCTTGTGAAAATGATGATTTTGATCAGAATAACTCCTCAGATTGACATTTGGCTGCACTTTTTGGTGCAGGAGTCCATTTTTTGGGGTGGGGTGGGGTGGGAGGAAGGAAGTGCCTCAGAGTCTCCAACTTCCTGTTCCTGTCCAGCAGGCTCCTCCCAGTGCTTTGTCCATGTACTGGCCACTTTTCATTTGGCTGTTGAGCTGGAAGGATTACTTTTTCTTGCTGCTGGTGGATATTTGTATTTGAGGACTTTTTGGATTTTGGAGTTTGGATCACTTTTGGACTTGAGATTTTACAAGTAAGTTGGTGTTGTTTGTTTGGGGCATTGCAGTTGAGTCAACTCCAGTTCTAAAACTTTTTTCACAACTTTAACAAAATATATATTGTGGTGGGTAGCTAGCCACAGTATCCAGTAGGCCCAGGGTTAGTCATGGGTGCATGATACAACTGTTTCTCTGTTTTTTTTTACCTTAATTCTCATTTATGTCATGGAATTTTAGCTCACTGTTATATGTTTTTATTTTTTTTATTGTGGGGTGCCTGTAAAGCCTCACTAGCCAGTAGGCCCAGGGGTAGTGAGTGGTGCATGGACCAAGTCTTTCTGTGGGGTGTCTTGAATTTAAACATAATTGAGGGCATGGATGGCATGGGATTGTGGTGATTTTTGTGTGTTTTTCGATTTTTGGGCTGTTGTTTGGGCCTTTTGCCCAGGGGTACTCTGTGGTGCATGGGCACAGTCTTTCTGTGGGGTGTCTTGAATTTGAACATGATTGAGGGCATGGATGGCATGGGATTGTGGTGATTTTTGTGTGTTTTTTGACTTTTTGGGGGTGTTGTTGGGACTGGCCATGTGGGTGGGGGACATTTTGAGTGCTGGTAGAGGCAGGGCCTGGCCATGTGCCGGAGGGGCAAGGGGCCAATTTGAAGGCAGGCCGTGTTCTCAGGCCTGCACCCAATTTGCCTAGCTTTCATCCATTATGCCCAGGGGTACTCAGTGGTGCATGGGCCTAGTCTTTCTGTGGGGTGTCTTGAATTTAAACATCATTGAGGGTATGGGTGGCATGGGATTGTGGTGATTTTTGTGTGTTTTTCGATTTTTGGGCTGTTGTTGGGGCCTTTTGCCCAGGGGTTCTCTGTGGTGCATGGGCCTAGTCTTTCTGTGGGGTGTCTTGTATTTGAACATGATTGAGGGCATGGATGGCATGGGATTGTGGTGATTTTTCTGTGTTTTTCGACTTTTTGGGGGTGTTGTTGGGACTGGCCATGTGGGTGGGGGCCATTTTGAGTGCTGGTACAGGCAGGGCCTGGCCATGTGCTGGGGGGCAAGGGGCATATTTGAAGGCAGGCAGTGTTCTCAGGCCTGCAACCATTTTGCCCAGCTTTCAACCATTATGCCCAGGGGTACTCAGTGGTGCATGGGCCTAGTCTTTCTGTGGGGTGTCTTGAATTTAAACATCATTGAGGGCATGGATGGCATGGGATTGTGGTGATTTTTGTGTATTTTTCGATTTTTGGGCTGTTGTTTGGGGCCTTTTGGCCAGGGGGACTTTGTGGTGCATGGGCCTAGTCTTTCTGTGGGGTGTCTTGAATTTGAACATGATTGAGGGCATGGATGGCATGGGATTGTGGTGCTTTTTATGTGTTTTTCGACTTTTTGGGGGTGTTGTTGGGACTGGCCATGTGGGTGGGGGCCCTTTTGAGTGCTGGTACAGGCAGGGCCTGGCCATGTGCTGGGGGGCAAGGGGCCATTTTGAAGGCAGGCAGTGTTCTCAGGCCTGCACCCATTTTGCCTAGCTTTCATTCTTTATGCCCAGGGGTAGTGAGTGGTGCATGGGCCTAGTCTTTCTGTGGGGTGTCTTGAATTTAAACATCATTGAGGGCATGGATAGCATGGGATTGTGCTGATTTTTGTGTGTTTTTCGATTTTTTTTGGCTGCTGTTGTGGCCTTTTGCCCAGGGGTAGTGAGTGGTGCATGGGCCTAGTCTTTCTGTGGGGTGTCTTGAATTTAAACATCATGGAGGGCATGGATGGCATGGGATTGTGCTGATTTTTGTGTGTTTTTTGATTTTTTTGGCTGCTGTTGGGGCCTTTTGCCCAGGGGTAGTGAGTGGTGCATGGACTGAGTCTTTCTGTGGGGTCTCTTTAATGTAAACATCATTGAGGGCATGGATGGCATGGGATTGTGGTGATTTTATTGTGTTTTTCGATTTTTGGGCTGTTGTTGGGGCCTTTTGCCCAGGGGTACTCTGTGGTGCATGGGCCTAGTGTTTCTGTGGGGTGTCTTGAATTTCAACATGATTGAGGGGATGGATGGCATGGGATTGTGGTGATTTGTATGTGTTTTTTTACTTTTGGGAGGCGTTGTTGGGACTGGCCATGTGGGTGGGGGCCATTTTGAGTGCTGGTACAGGCAGGGCCTGGCCATGTGCTGGGGGGCAAGGGGCCATTTTGAAGGCAGGCAGTGTTCTCAGGCCTGCACCCATTTTGCCAGGCTTTTATCCATTATGCCCAGGGGTACTCAGTGGTGCATGGGCCTAGTCTTTCTGTGGGGTGTCTTGAATATAAACATCATTGAGGGCATGGATGGCATGGGATTGTGGTGATTGTCATGTGTTTTTCAACTTTTTGGGGGTGTTGTTGGGACTGGGCATGTGGGTGGGGGCCATTTTGTGTCCTAGTACAGGCAGGGCCTGGCCATGTGCTGGGGGGCAAGGGGCCATTTTGAAGGCAGGCAGTGTTCTCTGGCCTGCACCCATTTTGCCTAGCTTTCATCCATTATGCCCAGGGGTACTCAGTGGTGCATGGGCCTAGTCTTTCTGTGGGGTGTCTTGAATTTAAACATAATTGAGGGCATGGATGGCATGGGATTGTGGTGATTTTTGTGTGTTTTTCGATTTTTGGGCTGTTGTTTGGGCCTTTTGCCCAGGGGTACTCTGTGGTGCATGGGCACAGTCTTTATGTGGGGTGTCTTGAATTTGAACATGATTGAGGGCATGGATGGCATGGGATTGTGGTGATTATTATGTGTTTTTCGACTTTTTGGGGGTGTTGTTGGGACTGGCCATGTGGGTGGGGGACATTTTGAGTGCTGGTAGAGGCAGGGCCTGGCCATGCGCTGGGGGGCAAGGGGCCATTTTGAAGGCAGGCAGTGTTCTCAGGCCTGTACCCAATTTGCCTAGCTTTCATCCATTATGCCCAGGGGTACTCAGTGGTGCATGGGCCTAGTCTTTCTGTGGGGTGTCTTGAATTTAAACATCATTGAGGGCATGGGTGGCATGGGATTGTGGTGATGTTTGTGTGTTTTTCGATTTTTGGGCTGTTGTTGGGGCCTTTTGCCCAGGGGTTCTCTGGTGCATGGGCCTAGTCTTTCTGTGGGGTGTCTTGTATTTGAACATGATTGAGGGCATGGATGGCATGGGATTGTGGTGATTTTTATGTGTTTCTCGACTTTTTGGGGGTGTTGTTGGGACTGGCCATGTGGGTGGGGGCCATTTTGAGTGCTGGTACAGGCAGGGCCTGGCCCTGTGCTGGGGGGCAAGGGGCAAATTTGAAGACCGGCACTGTTCTCAGGCCTGCACCCATTTTGCCCAGCTTTCAACCATTATGCCCAGGGGTACTCAGTGGTGCATGGGCCTAGTCTTTTTGTGGGGTGTCTTGAATTTAAACATCATTGAGGGCATGGATGGCATGGGATTGTGGTGATTTTTGTGTGTTTTTCGATTTTGGGCTGTTGTTTGGGGCCTTTTGGCCAGGGGTACTTTGTGGTGCATGGGCCTAGTCTTTCTGTGGGGTGTCTTGAATTTGAACATGATTGAGGGCATGGATGGCATGGGATTGTGGTGCTTTTTATGTGTTTTTTGACTATTTGGGGGTGTTGTTGGGACTGGCCATGTGGGTGGGGGCCATTTTGAGTGCTGGTACAGGCAGGGCTGGCCATGTGCTGGGGGGCAAGGGGCAAATTTGAAGACAGGCAGTGTTCTCAGGCCTGCACCCATTTTGCCCAGCTTTCAACCATTATGCCCAGGGGTACTCAGTGGTGCATGGGCCTAGTGTTTCTGTGGGGTGTCTTGAATTTAAACATCATTGAGGGCATGGATGGCATGGGATTGTGGTGATTTTTGTGTGTTTTTCAACTTTTTGGGGGTGTTGTTGGGACTGGCCATGAGGGTGGGGGCCCTTTTGAGTGCTGGTACAGGCAGGGCCTGGCCATGTGCTGGGGGGCAAGGGGCCATTTTGAAGGCAGGCAGTGTTCTCAGGCCTGCACCCATTTTGCCTAGCTTTCATTCTTTATGCCCAGGGGTAGTGAGTGGTGCATGGGCCTAGTCTTTCTGTGGGGTGTCTTGAATTTGAACATGATTGAGGGCATGGATGGCATGGGATTGTGCTGATTTTTGTGTGTTTTTCGATTTTTTTGGCTGCTGTTGGGGCCTTTTGCCCAGGGGTAGTGAGTGGTGCATTGGCCTAGTCTTTCTGTGGGGTGTCTTGAATTTAAACATCATGGAGGGCACGGATGGCATGGGATTGTGCTGATTTTTGTGTGTTTTTTGATTTTTTTGGCTGCTGTTGGGGCCTTTTGCCCAGGGGTAGTGAGTGGTGCATGTACTGAGTCTTTCTGTGGGGTCTCTTTAATGTAAACATCATTGAGGGCATGGATGGCATGGGATTGTGGTCATTTTTGTGTTTTTTTCGATTTTTGGGCTGTTGTTGGGGCCTTTTGCCCAGGGGTACTCTGTGGTGCATGGGCCTAGTGTTTCTGTGGGGTGTCTTGAATTTCAACATGATTGAGGGCCTGGATGGCATGGGATTGTGGTGATTTGTATGTGTTTTTTGACTTTTGGGAGGCGTTGTTGGGACTGGCCATGTGGGTGGGGGCCATTTTGAGTGCTGGTACAGGCAGGGCCTGGCCATGTGCTGGGGGGCAAGGGACCATTTTGAAGGCAGGCAGTGTTCTCAGGCCTGCACCCATTTTGCCTAGCTTTCATCCATTATGCCCAGGGGTACTCAGTGGTGCATGGGCCTAGTCTTTCTGTGGGGTGTCTTGAATTTAAACATCATTGAGGGCATGGATGGCATGGGATTGTAGTGATTTTTGTGTGTTTTTCGACTTTTTGGGGTGTATAACTGATGTTCCTCTGTCTTCCATTGCTTTTAGGTGCACAAGAGAACCACCAGTGCCAGGAAGAAGTCCTGCAGCGGTGTGTGCAGCATAACGTCACGCGACATCACGTGTGGCCACAGACAAGACAACTCTGCAACTCGTGCAACTGCGGCCTGCTGTTCTGACATCTGAAGAAGATGAGCCCAAAGAAAGGTGGCCGTAGCGCCTCAGCGAAGAAAGTTGCCAGTGCCACTGCCAGTAAGAAGGAGCAGAAGAAGCAAGTGGCACCACCTACCAAGGAGACGGGTGTGCCCACCGACACCTTTTTTTGGGGAAAAAAACTACGCCTGCAGCAGCAGCGGTGTCCGCCCGGGACCAAGCTGGAAGCAGCACCTCCGCCTCATTGGGGTCAGTGCCACCACGCCAAGGTAGGCCCAAGCCCCTGAGTGCTGCAAAGGCAGCCACTTTGGTTGTTCAATCACAATCGACCAGTGATGTTGGCTCATCGCAAGAAAGTACCATCCAATCAACGCCGGGTGTAACTCAGCTGGCGAGTGTTCAACAATCACAGCCGTAACGACAACCACAAGTGCAACTAGTACAAGCGCAAGTACATGGGCAATGAGAGGTGCAAGTACATGGGCAAGGAGAGGCGCAAGTACATGGGCAAGGAGAGGCGCAAGTACATGGGCAAGGAGAGGCGCAAGTACATGCACAAGGAGAGGCGTAAGTAGAGGTGCATGGAGAGGTGCCACTAGAGGTTCATGGAGCGGCACAACTGCCTACAACGCTTGTTCCTCCAGAAGTAGGGGCACATGAGGAAATTGATATTCAAGTGGAAGAATCATCCCAGGAATCCACTCCTCTTGAGGATGATCCATTGCTTTCCAGATCCCCAGCAAGAAAAAGGTTAAGGAGGGCTGCTAGTACTACAAGTTCTTCTTCAAGCCCCCTTCATTCTGATGACCTTGATCTTGATTGGAACCGAGCAATGCAGTCTGACAGTGAGGCACGCCATGAGCCGACAAAGGTAGCTAAGCCTAAAAGGAAGGTTCCCGCAAGGCTTCGACTTATGGGTGATAACGACGAACAAGAAGTGGTGTCTTGTGCTGCTGATGAACAGTCTGACGATGACTCAGTAATCACAGACGTCACTCCAGCCCCAGCGGGCATGGAGCAGACAGACATTTTAACCCTATCCCAAATGGCTGCTGAGCGGGATGATCATGTGGGCGGCGTGGCACTGGTACCACCACCAATGCAGTTAACTACAACACCAAAACAGCCTACAGCTTCCATATTTTCTCGTCAGAAGGGCCGGCATGGACCTCCATCCAGCTCGACCTCCATTACCTCAAGTAGTGGTGCTGTAAGTCAACTACAGAAACAAATTCAGCCACGCCAATCCTCCACTTCATCTGGCATTGAAAGTCAAAGTAGCTCCTCCACCACCAGCAGACATCTCCAGTCCCCAGTTTGGGACTTCTTTACTGTTAGCAAAAATTATTTAGTCGGGGTAAGCTTGGTTCCAACTATGGTACCAGAGGCCAGAGAGCTCATCTCAAACTACACCACCCTATCCTGTGGTATAAGCACCTAAGTGACATTGAGGAAGCCAAAACAAATCCAAATGTATCCCTTCATATTGCATCTGATGATGATGAGAGGCTGATCGTGCAGGGGGAAGTGAAGAAGCGACAGCCATTTTTTCTGGTACACCCAGTACCCCTGGCAGCAGCACTGCAGTGGTAGTGCCCACACCCTCTACCCCTGCAACATGTATGAGGCCCACTAAGAGTCTGGGACAGACACCAATGCAAAAAACTAAATCACAGAGCCTAACTGGTTTGAAGTCTGCATCATCATCATCATCATCATCACGTAAAACGGTCCAACCCTTCATTACCAGCATGTTTTGGTGAGAACCGCCATTTGAACGTAACCACCCAACCGTGCGTCTGTATACTACGAAGCGGGCTAAAATGCTAGCGCTGGACCTTCTCCCTTTCTCTTTCATGGAAGGGGTGGGTTTTCGTGAATTGGTGGCAACAGTCTGCCCTAAATGGAAGGTTCCTAGCAGGTTCTATTTTGCAAGGGTTGCTTTTCCAGCACTACATCAAGATGTGCTGGAGGTGATTGGTGCAGCTATTCTGAAGAGTGCTGTTCACACTATCCACATGACAACAGACATGTGGACCAGTTGCCAAGCCCTTGATTACATGTGCATCACTGCACACTGGGTCTCTTTTGCAGGGGTCGAAAAACAGTTAAAACACAAAGATGTTGACACAGAGGAAGTTTTTAAAGCTACTCGCAAACATGCAACAGTAGGCACGTTTGCCATGGAGAAATCTCACACTGCACCTATCCTTTTGGATGATTTTAACAGGAAGGTCAAAGAATGGCTGCATCCAAGAAACCGCACAGTTGGTTATGCTTCCACCGATAATGGCAGTAATATAGTTAAGGCCATGGACGACGGTGGCTACTTCAGAGTGCCGTGTTTGGCGCACAGTATTAACATCGTGGTGCAAGCCTTCTTGAAAGCAGAAGAGCCAGTCGTCAAAGTACTGACCACCTGCCGAAAAATCTGCACCCATTTCAACCATTCTTTTAAGGCCCGGAAGCAGCCGAGGGGCCTTCAATATGAACGTAAACTGCCAGTCAAAGGACTAATCCAGGAGGTGGCAACACGTTGGAACTCAACCTTTTACATGCTTGAGCATCTGTCTGAGCAGTGGGAGGTAATACATGAGTTTGTCTTTAAACTGGGTGCTGCTCACAAAGACTTGATGCTAGAGTTGGAGGAATGGAAGCTAATTGAAAGCCTGACAGACATGCTTCGTCCTATTGAGCTCTTCACGCGTGAAGTCAGCAGGGAGGACTGTTCTTTGAGCAAAGCTATCCCATTGATGTGCATGCTAGAGCACCAACTGAAGGAGGTGTCTTCAACGTTCCGAGATGATGGTGAAAAGCGAGAAGCATATGGTTTGGCGCAGAAGTTATTATGCCGCCTCCTTCACAATGAAAGGCTTAAAAAGATACATGCAGAACAACATTACATTTGTGCCACTATTCTTGATCCACGGTACAAAAAGGCAGTGGCCAGCAAATCATTCATTCCTTTTGATGAAGCAGATGTTTCAAAGTACAAACGTTGGCTAGATGTGTCAGCCAGGCGGTTCGAAAAAGATAGGCAGAAAATTCAAGGAGGCAGCACAAGTACAACTGAATCAGCAGGCCATCCGGCGTCAAGTTCCACTTCTCAATCCGAGGTCGAAGGGAGTCACTTTCCCTCACAGCCGGTAACGACACCAGCAACCATATCATCATCCTCACCTGCACCAGGCCGCAAACCAATATTGTCGTAAGGGGATTAGCTAACTCAGCAAGGGTTAGCTCGGTCCACTGATGAAAAGGTCGCAGATGGTGCGCAAAGTGGATCAACCCTGGAGAACCTTGAGTCGGTGGTGCAGGCCTATCTGGATGACCCAACAGAGGTCTGTCATAATGAGAACCCATTGGGATATTGGTATACGAAAAGCTCAAAATGGTACCTGATCACCAACCTGGCTCTAAACTATTTGTCTTGCCCACTCGCAAGCGTGTCTTCTGAACATGTTTTCAGTGCTGCTGGTGCCATTGTTACTTGAAAAAGGACCCGCCTTTTGCCCAAAAATTGTGGAGATGCTAACAATAATCAAGATTAATCAGCACTTCATACCACCCGATTACAAAATACGTGAATGCGCGCAGGAAGAAGAGGAAACCGACTTAGGTGACGACGACGACGGAAGGTCTTCTCGGTCACCAGACCTACTCGCGTCTCAATTCATAGACTTGGAGGACGTGCTCTGCTTCCCTGACAACGAGGACTGAAAATGACTTCCTTTTTTTCCGTACTTATTCACCTTTATTCCTGTGTGTCTTTCTTTGTTTTGCTACTTTTACCACAACAAAACTCTAATCAACTAATCACAATAAGTCCATCATCAGCACTGTCTTCATCTTATTTTCCGTATTGATTTGAAGGTGCCGCAGTCTGCATTCAGATGTTCACAAGTTCACAACTCAATCATGCTCCTCTATCCTCCTCCTCCAGACTCCCCCTATCCATTTCCCTCAAGGCAGATGGATGGATTATGGAGAAAAAACAAACTTTGTCTTCGTAGACGAGTCCCCTCAAGTGGGACTGAAATAACTGACTGACTACATGCTTGCTGATTGTTGACAAACCTACTTCTGAAATTTACAGGAGAGGCTGCCCTGTGGGCCCTCACTTTCCGAAGAAGATGCGGACATAAAGTAGAACAGGAAATGAATAATGAGAAGATGGCATGCAGTGGACAGCAATGGCTGTCTGTCTCTGTTGAAACCAATTGCTGTTTGTTTATTGTGAACAGCGCAATTTGCCATGTTTTCAATATACCCGTATTGCAGGTTTTTGGGTTTATTTGGGTGTGTTCTAGATTTGCGGTGCTGGGTCGGGGTGTCTGGGAGCACTGCTGGTACAGTCTAATGTTGATTGCATTTGTTTTTCAGGAAATCCATGGTGGAAAACGGGAGTTAGTGCCTAGCTGCACAGCGCATTTGGACTGAATTCCAGGTTGGCCCGAAATTTGCTAAGTCTCACTTTTTAAGGTTTTGCTTTTTGGCTGTTTGGGGGTCTTCTTCTTGTTTCCGCCTGGGTTGACTGGTCTGGGGGCATTTCTGGGAAGGTCTAATACCGCATAAAAGTGTTTTGGAGAAAATCAGAGTTGAAAAAGTTTTTGCCTTTTTGCTCACTCTCATGTTTTCTGGGGCCTGTTTGGGGGGGGTTCCTGGTGTTTGGCAGCGTGTTTTGGGGTCTGGGACCACTGCTGGGTATGGATACTTTTGATTGCAAGTGGTTTGAAGAAAATCCATGGTGGCAAAGGGGAGTTAGGGCCTAGCTGCAGAGCGCGCGCGGAGTGATTTTGGAAATTTGCCTGAAAATGTCCAAGTCCCCATTTTTGTAGTTTTGCTTTTTGGCTGTTTGGGGGTCTTCTACTTGTTTCCGCCTGGGTTGACGGCTCTGGGGCCATTGCTGGGAAGGTCTAATACCGGATAAAAGTGGTTTTGACAAAATCCATGAGGAAAAAGTTTTTACATTTTCTGAGATTTCGCTCAGTTTAGCGTTTTCGGGGGCCTGTTTGGGGGGCTTACTGGTGTTTGTGGTTGGGTTTTGGGGTCTTGGAGAAACGCTGGGTATGGATACTTTTGATAGCAAGTGGTTTGAAGAAAATCCATGGTGGCAAAGGGGAGTTAGGGCCTAGCTGCTGAGCGGGCGGAGTGATGTTGGAAATTTGCCTGAAAATTTAAAAGTCCACATTTTTGTAGTTTTGCTTTTTGGCTGTTTGGGGGTCTTCTACTTGTTTCCGCCTGCGTTGACGGCTCTGGGGCCATTGCTGGGAAGGTCTAATACCGGATAAAAGTGGTTTGGACAAAATCGGAGGCGAAATTTTTTTTGCGTTTTTGCTGACTTGCTTGTTTTTGAGTTGCTGTTTGGGGGGGTTCCGGGTGTTTGTGGGTGGGTTTTGGGGTCTGGGAGCACTGCTGGCAGTCTAATTTTGATTGCATTTGTTTTTCAGGAAATCCATGGTGGAAAACGGGAGTTATGGCCTAGCTGCACAGCGCGTTTGGACAGAATTGAAAGAAGGCCGAAAAATATTGTAAGTATGAGATTTTCCATTTTTGCTTTTTGCCTGTTTGGGGGTGTTGTGCTTTTTTGCGGGTGGGTTGGCGGGTCTTGGGGCATTGCTGGAAGGTCTAATACGGATAAAAGTGGTTTGGAGAAAATCCATGCTGAAAAGCCTTTTGGCACTTTTTGTAACTTAGGGTTTGTTAGGGTTAGCACTAGCAGCAGTATTCCATGTGTTTGGGGGTGTTCTAGATTTTTGCAACTGGGTTCTGGGGTCTTAGAGCACTCGTGGGAATGTGTAATCTTGGTTGCAAGTGGTTTGAAGAAAATCCATGGTGGGAAAGGGGGGATTTGGCCTAGTTAAAGAAAGCGTTTGCCACTATTCTTAACTTAGGGCTCGTTCGGGTTAGCAGTATTGTATTGCATGTGTTATGTGTGGGGTTATAGATTTTTACGACTGGGTGGGGTCTTGGAAAACTTGTGGTAATGTCTAATTTTGATTGCAAGTCGTTTGAAGATAATCCATGGTGGGAAAGGGGGATTTTGGGCATACTTTCTGAGTGCGTTTTGACACGATTTGAAATTAGGCCTCTGTGAGGTAGCAGCAGTATTCTGCATGTTTTTGGGAGGGTAATGTGGGGTGTTCTAGATTTTGGGGATTGTCATCTCTGAAAGTGATAGTATAATTTTTTAACTACACAGCGTGCCTTACATATTTTTTTCTCTGAGGTGTCTTTAACATTTACTGTTGTGTTTTTCCATCATCAATTACAGGCATGCTTTTACCCTGTGCCATCGATGTACTACTCAGGCTTACAATTAGCAATCCGCAAATCCGCATCAGGCAGGCAGTGGACAGTGTGTCTGGTCACCGAGATTGATCGACAGAGCATCCGATGGAATGAAGGAGTACCGCGAATAAGAGGAATGGCTGGATGCATCGACTTCACAAATTCAACGGGACAACTACAAAAAACAGTAACAGTATCTAAAATGCTCCTTATCTTTTAAATGATATTGTTGTGAACTTGAACTTACTTCTACGAGTGTGACTCTGTGCATTTGTTTGATCTCTGCTTCGAATTCATCCCTCCCTTCAGCAATTTGATACATCTTTGCTATGTTTAACACTAATTTAATGTTCTAAGTTTTTTTTGTCTCTGAGGGCAGAGAGGCAAGTGAAATTGCATAATGACTGCAGCCCTGTACTGTCAACTTGTTTCTTCGTAGGTACTAGTAAGTTGCAGTAAGTAGTAGTACTACTTTCCAGTAACCTAACCATCCATTTAGTACTTCTGGCATGCAGTAGTGTACTTTCTTTATGTCCCTTTCAAGATTTATCAATATATTCTAATCCAAAGATTTGTTTCTCTTCTTTTGTTGATGACTGTCCATGCTGTGTGTTTTTTTCCTCTCTACCAAACTTTCCCAAAACCCCCCATTCCCATCCAATTTTCAAATCCTAACCCTCTTCCCCCGGGCTGTGTGGTATTTCATTGAGGTGTGACTGACAACAACAATAAATTCCACACACTTGCTGGGGAGGATAAGGTCAAAGCAACCAGAAGTTCATGTGCGCCATCGTGGATTGATAAGAACATCCTCCTCCTACACGACGTGAACAATGAAATGATTAATGCTTACCTTATGTTGGCACTGCTTAGGCTACAATTTAGGGCACTGTTTTGTACCGTACTATCTATTGTACTGTTTCTAATGCTACGCTCAGGCCACTCAATGTTTAATTTCCTCTTTTTTTCATATGGTGATACTGCCAGTGTGTAACACTACTGCTACCAGCACAACAATGATATTGCATCCGTCGAGGATTCAAGTCAACAACCAACCTTATTCACCAACCGTGATTCACAAATCACAGGTAAGATAAGCATATTGGAGAGGTAGTTGAATAATGGGCTAGGACTAAGTTGGGAGGAGAGCAGAGACTGACAGTACTACTAGTAAAATACATTAGTAGGGCTACTGAATTGACTAACTCGGTTACTTGCATTTTGGTACATTTCAGGACAAGATGTTTCATTCATGCTGGTAAGTTTGAAAAACCAAACGTCCAGTAACCACCGCCAACCCCCACACAAAATAATATGAGCGCGTATACTGTGTTTTGGAAAGAAAAATATAATTATTAAGAAATATAAATTATGGATGTTGTTGTCACAAAAATAAAATAAATTACCCCAACTCACCCCCCTCCCTAACCAAACCAATGTCCAAAAATCAAAAAGTACCCTTTCCCAAAAACCCAATTCCCACCCCCCAACAGTCTTTAAAAAAGTGGCAAGGGACAGTCACTTCCTCCGGTGACGTAGTGTGGACAGCTGGTGCTGCACGTCCCGCAGCTTTTTGCGGAGGTCCCGGAGCTGGCGCTGATGTTTTTCGGCCAACCGCTCCAGGTAGTCCACTTGCTTTCGGAGGCGGCGCTGACGTACCATCCAGGCTCTGGGGGGGGGCAGCTGTTGTTTTTGCTGCTGTGCGGCGGGAGGCTGTCGGGCCACGGCTCCGTTTGGCTGGAGGCTTGTGGCTGGTGGACCCGGGGGCAGTGGAGGAGGATGTACTGGTGGTTGTTGTACTGTCCTCCTCATGCTCCCGAGCCCACAACCGTCGATACTCGACACAAATAGCCTCTAGCTTACGGGCCCTGGCCCGGACAGCCATCTCCTTACGGGGGAGCTTTTTTGGAGTAGCATCTATGAAAAAAGAAAGAAAAATACTGTAGCCAATAGTCTTTAACATAAAGTCAAAATAATTCAACAGAAAGTTGACACTCAGTAACACCAGCATCAGTAACACCAGCAAGTAGCAAACACAGGTTTTTTTGATTGTCGATCCACAACTGGCGCCTCCCGTATGTGACGTTATTTATAATTTCTAACCACTATTTTTAGGGTGCCCCAGATAGGAGGAAGAACCTAAACCTCCAATTAGGACCAAGATCCAAACATAATTGATACAACAGGTATCCGTGCACACGTCGCCTTTTACAGAGTAAATGTTGTAGGTAATCAAACAACACAACCAATAGACAAACAATGTGGAAGTAGTCTTGATAGAAGTTTTTCTTCAACTCAGATTTTATCCACCATGCCCAGCCAACACGTGTTTCGTCAGGGCTAGTAGCCCACGACTTCATCAGGGCTCCCGTGGGCAGCGGTTCCAAAGCTATTGCCACAATGGCTAGGTGCTTTCAGCCGCTTCCAATTCCGACCCGTCTACCGGGTACTTTAGAGGTTCTCGCTGATTCGTCTCAGCCGTCTCAGCTTTACAGCGTCTCCGCGTGTAAACTGTAAATGACTTCCGCATTTACACGCGGAGACGCTGGAAAGCAGTACGGCTTAACCTGCAGCTCACACGGATACTCCTATGGTGTGTCGCATCTTTGGTATTAACCATCACACGGACGGCTGAGACGAATCAGCGAGAACCTCGACAGTACCCGGTTGAAGAAAAACTTCTATCAAGACTACTTCCACATTGTTTGTTTATTGGTTGTGTTGGGTTGGGTTGTTGGATTACCTAGTAGTGGAGAAGTGTGGCTCAATGGTTAGAGCAGCAGACACTGATGCAGAGGTCTAGCCCGGGACCAGGGTTCAATTCCCCGCCTCGGCGGGTCTTGGGCTCAAAAAATTCCACGGACCTGATAATTCTCGCCTCGGTGCCTATCCAATCATGGAGTCCCACTCTGCAACTCTGGGCAATAGCTTGCTTAATCTCCACAACGGCCCCACAACGCTAAGGATGCCTGGCCTCCACCTTGGGGGTGCCCAGGAGTGGACGCCTCACAGGGAAAGCCAGGATGGGTTCCACAGCGGTATTTGTACAAGCGCCTTGAGACCCTTGCAGGTGAGTAGTGCGCTATACAAGTATCAATTTACATTTTACCTACAGCATTTACTCTGTAAAAGGCGACGTGTGCACAGATACCTGTTGTAACAGTATAACATTTTGGCATGTATCTTTCCGCTGTCTTTGTAAGCCTGTGACCTTACCGGGAGTTTCAGGAATTCCACTAGCAGCACTATGAATGGGCTCACTACTACATACATAGTCAGAGAGTCCTAAAAAAAGGCCTTTTTTTACTCTTTTTCTCTTGGGTTGCTAAAGAAATCACTGGTACGTGAACTTGTGCTAGCCGCCATAATGGCAGCTCACTCAGCTTTCACCCAAGAAATACAGACACAGGCCATGATGATGCAGACTCGCAGTACTTTAAGCAGTACATGCAAGTGGGGATCTGAATGTCATACTTTTCTATAGGGGTGGCACTGCCACTGGCCATACTTCTTCCACTCAGCGTCTGCTCTACTACATCATACACCTCTGCTATCGACGAGGAGGATAAAGAAGATAACATCCAGGCTTCGAAAGTACGTCTATGATTTTTCTTAATGTCTCAAATGTACCAACATTTCTTTTTGTCAAAAACCCACTAACACCCTTTTCATAATATTTTCAAAACCGCTGTCTTGCATTCAATAAAACCATTCTTTACAGTCATAAATATTAAGACTCGCTCGTCCTTCGTTTCACCCTTCTTTAACTTTTCGTTCTTCACATCCCTAAACTTCATCTGATATGACTTGGCTTCACAATAAAAATGTGCCAGCTGAGTTGAAGTGAAATAGAGTGGGCCATTGGTTACCAGAGAAGTACCGCCGCTAATGCCATTAATAGTCAAGGTTGACTGTCTTCTCTGTGATAGCCCAAAAAGTAGTTCTAAATTAGTAAATGTTCTTGACAGTACAGTGTACTTATACTAGTGTACTGTGTACTACTGTACAGTACATCATACACTCCTTTGCGAGGCTACTCAAAAACATTTCAATAAGTAAGGAGTATAATAACTTACCACCGTCCGCCGCCGCTGAGTCTTCCCCCCCAGCTCCTCCTGTTGGCGCCGCCGCATCCTGAGTGGACCCCTCCGCACTGCTGGCCCCGGCACTGGTGGTCATCTGTGCCGCGTCAGATGTTGTGACGTCTAGGAAAAACATGTCATATTTTCAGATGCCATACACAACCCCCTATTTTGTCTCGTAACGGAAGAAAATGTTACATAACAAAATTTTTTATTACTGGGATTGAAAAAAAGGAACGGTTTTGGGGAGGGTGTTAACCTTTTATATGCTTATTCCATTAAATGCTACACTTCTTCTTATGACAACTGATGAATGCTTGCTTAACGGGCACCATTTTTCTCATTACAGAAAGAAGATTCCATTGCCCTTCTGCCAGACAATTCACCAACTACTACTAAGTCATCACCAGCAGTACTTTAAGTACTTTAAAGAAGGTGGGGGCTCCCGCACAGTTATTCTAATAATTTCATGTGTCTGTTAACTATTATTAATTTTGAGTCATACTAATTTCATTCATGGGAATGTTGTTGCAACTTTAACGTCATCTTCATCAGAATACTACGCTATTAAAAATAAAGAAATAGTGTTTTCATTTCTTAATTGAAAATAAAACTTTAAAACTAACAAACACTGTGTGGTTTTTGTTTACGAGTGAGTGAGCGGAAATGTTTGAATACTGCAGTTGGCAGTCATGTTTCAGTGACTCAGATAGGCCGGGACTCGGAGGTAGTCTTCTTCTGTTCTTCTGGGTTGTAAAATTATTGGCCAGACATTCTAGATAATCGGTCAGGGGATTGGGGGTTCAACTTCGGTTCGGACTGAGATATGTCGAAAGTCGAACTGCACCTATCATCATGTCCATACTTCTTTGTGTGCAGAATAGTCCCTAAAACACTAGCGGTATGGGATGTGCTCCTCTCAAATCAAAAAGGACACTGCTACCTTTTACTTGGTGTAAACAATTACATTTTGTTGTTGCAAATTGTCAAAGCACTTACATTAAGAAGACTGGAATAGACAGCAAGGGCAACCCAGAGGACTGCACTCAGTGCCTAGAGCTATTGCTGTATCAGAGTTTTGTTTCACACCGTTTGCCGAATGGGCAAGCTTAGCTACCTACACAGACCGACTCATAATTGTAAATAGTAGTAGCACAGAGAGTGATGGTAGAGGCAGGATAAGAATGTAGAAAGTAGTCTACATTAGAATAAGATCAAAGACTATTTTGTAAAACATAGAATTATTAGGAACCAGTTTATAATGAATAGGAGCTGTAAAAGTTAGGGAAGTATAAGTATTAATATAACAATAAAACAACTTACTTGGGCCAGCAGAAGAGCCTGCACAGGACTGCTCCTGTCCAACTTCTGCCACCGGAGTCTCTGTCGCCGCCGTCGCCTTGCCCCTGGGAGTTGCTGGTGATCATGAAATAAAGAAACACAACATGGATGATTGTTTTTTGGGAAATATTTGATTTCTTTGTACTCAATCTAAAATTATGTCGGGGAAACAAATCAACATCAATTGCATCTGATATGGTCAACTAAGAGGATAGTAGTACAGTATTGCAGGATTCGCAGACCGTCTAATAGGAAAGTTATGTAATTCACTAACTACATCAACAACAAAAAGGTTCTACTACCGAGGCAGCCGTGGAGCTGAGACGGAGCCGCCGGGCGGTGGCTCGTGGGAACCTCGGAGGTTTTCATGTAGCCCAGAAGGGCTCGGTTGCGCTGAAGGGAGGCTACCCTGTTCCACCAAAGGCAACGCAACTGGGGATTGTGCCCCCCCGCACAGATAAACCAAAGTCACAGGCACGTCGCCTTAAACCTAAACCTGAGGTAAGGTCTGTAACGGAGGAAGGAGCAGAACGTGCGGTGGAGATCAGCTGTGAGCACGACTCTGATCAACTTTCAAGTAAGGTGACCGGGCATGGGGGTGCCAGAAGTATTATTGAGGGCGGGCTCGGTGAAACAAGGGCTATAGACACTGCAGACACCGTTATAGTCACTGCTACTGATCAAGGGCCGGGTTTTAGTGCAGTGAACGAAGTAGAAGGTACTACTAAGGAGGGTACTACAGGGCCTCCCATTTTCGTTTTCACCGGCAAACACACCGCCATTACTCCCCGGGTTTTTGACCGGGTTTCTGATCCTAAGCTTGGGGCCAAAAAAAAACTCAGGGGTACTTATAGTAGCGCTGTGCGACTTACCCCCTCGCTTAGGTCATTCTTCAAGGTACTGCCAGGTCTTAGAAGTTACGTGTAGAGCGGGGGAGAATAGCCCTCAAGATAAGGGGATGAGTGGCCTAGATAATAACCAAGGGACTGCGCCCCCAATCCTGGCAGTTTCGGAATCTGCTGATAACACTTCAGAGGAGCTAGGGTCTTTAAATTTACTTGCCAAAGGGAATAATGATGAGCCGGTACCCTTAGTTAGTGAAACTCAGGAAGGGATATTCCGGGTCTCCTTGAGCAATGAGGCGATGAAAAAATTCATCGCCTCATTGCTCAAGGAGACCCTGAATTTGGAGGAATCTGTGGAAGAGTTGGAGAGAGATATTCAGCGATCCCACAGAGACCCATTTCGCCTAAACTCGGGGAGATCAAAACCCAGAAAGATCCTAGTGAACTTTCTAACCAACTCCACCAAGGAGAAAATATTAAACTTGGCGCTTAAAGCTACATCTTTAAAAGCCTCAGATTTCTCTTTGTGGTTAGGTCCGATCTGTCTAAAACAACCCTCGACAGACAGTGGGAGCTAGGCCAGAGAATGGAGAAATTCAGGGGTCTGGGGGCCACTGTTCAGATGAGGTTTCCCGCCTTCCTGAGGGTCATGTATAATAATAAAATGCATAACATTCGTTCCCCTCTGGAGGCGGATGAGCTCCTAGCCTCAATTAGCGAACATGAGCAGGGAGCCCGAAAGTGATTAAGAGACTAACAGACCAAGAGATCAAGATATCAAGTTCCCTATAACACCCTTCCCCTTAATACTTTATAGTTGCTGCTTGTTCGTGCCAACGACAGTATCATCATCGTTTGGATTAGTGAATCCTATCTTGATAACTTCATTTGATATCTCTATTTGACAGTATGTATAACAGGAGTATAACCAAAAAGTAAAAAAGTAAAAAAGTAAAAAAAAAAAAAAAAAAGGAAATTTACGTGTGGGTGTTTCAAAAAAAAAGGGAGAAAAAAAAAGGAAATAAAGTTTAAAAAAAAAAAAAAGAAAAAAAAAGAAAAAAAAAGTAAGGAAATAAGGAAAAGAGAAAAAAAAAAGCAATGACACGGGTTGGGAATAGGGGGGGGTAGGGGGGAATTATAGGTGAAGCTTTAAGAAATGGGAAGAACTCTCTGAGGTTTATTTTCCTCTGCTTCTACCACTTTTGCACTTCTTTATAGAGGATATTTTTTCCTCTGAGATTCTCCCAAAGGTATTAACTTTGGCTCTGTCGGATTACACCTTTTATATTAACAACACGTAATAGGGCCGGGCAGGGGGGGCTCCTCAGAGAGACAAATCTGGCATCACTGGCCAGGTTAAGTAAGGGAGGGTTTTCCAGGGAGGGGGGTGGGGGGCAGGGGTAAAATCACAAAAAAATCTTCATTGGTCAGACATCGTTCTAAATTTACAATTTTCACTAAACGCAATTCAGTCTCGCGTAATCTGCCTTGGGAGCAGTGTACTCTTTATTGACCTGATGAGTCGGTTGAGGGGAAACGATATTAGATGCTGGGGGTAACATTTTTGTCCTGGAATGTCAATGGCCTGCGTGTAATGGGGAGGAGGTATAGAATATTACAGTATTTGAGGGACTCCCCAGCACAGGTCATTGTCATCCAGGAAACACATCTTCTTCAGCAAGAAGTGAAGGATATGTTGCGGAATGTTAGATGGGTTGATAGTTTTATCTGTACTAACCACAACGCTAATATTCGGGGAATCCTTATCATCTTTAAAAAGCAAGTCAGAGCACAGATTATAGACCATGAGGAAGATCTTAGTGGTAGGTGGCTATATGCTAAAGTAAGTTTAGAGGGTAGACCGTACAACTTGGTGGGCTATTATGGCCCTAATCAGGATGACCCCTCATACCTGCATAAAATCCAGAGCCACCTTTTAACAACCCACGATCCAATAATCTGGATGGGAGATTTTAATTTAGTACTAAATCCTAAACTGGACAAATCCCCTAACTCTAGAGCATTAACTTATGAGAAATCCAGGCAAACGCTTAGGGTGATCATGTCAACGCTTGGATTAGCAGACCCGTGGAGGGAGAGAGCGGGTAACACACTTGGCATATCTTATCATAACTTCAAATATAACCAAAAGTCTAGAATCGAGTATGCCCTATTTAGCTATTCATTAAGAGATCCCCTGGAGGAACTAGTTTACTTGCCCTCGCATCTATCAGATCATTCGGCTATCTTTTTTTCCCTTAAATTAGGTCAGCAAATCCCTCATACGTCTTGGTCATTTGACCGTACTATTCTTTTAGAGGAAGAGGAAACTGACCTCCTCATCCAAGAAACCAAGTTTTTTATGGACATTAACATAAACTTAGCTCAGTTGGATATCTTGTGGGAGGCTTATAAATCAAACTTACGAGGTTACATCACCAACAGGGCCTCTCATCGAGGGAAAGTCTACAGGGCTAAGATCGCCAACATAGAACAGGAAATTGCTTTCTTTGATCAACGTATTGGTTCCGGAACTGGTACTGATGAAGATCAAAAACAACGGAAGGAATTAAAGGGGAAGCTAGAAAGTATCCTCCAAGAGAGGGTCGCAAAGAGATGGGCAGCAAGAAAACTTTCAAACTTTGAATACGGTGAATCCTCGGGCAAGGTCCTTGCTTGGAAAATCAAATCTGACCAGGCCAAAAAACACATCAAACTTATTAGTGCAGAGGGGGAGACTAATGAAAGAACTTCTACCATAGACATCGGGGAAGCTTTTCTTGGCTTTTTTCAACAAATATATAAGGAGGAGATCTTGGATGACCCGGTGATTAGGCTCAGTTGGTTAGAGAAGATTATTCTCCCTACTCTCACCCCAGAACAAAGTGACCAGCTCGACAGACCAATCTCGGAGATAGAGGTGAGCGAAGCTATTAAAAATGTGAAGCGGGGTAAGGCGGCTGGCCCCGACGGTCTCCCTGGTGAGTTACTTCGGGTCTTGTCACCCGAAATTGTCTCAGTACTTACTAAACTCTTTAATGACATTTTAGTAAAGGGAGCCACCCCACCTAAATCATGGGGGGAGGCAACAATCGTCCTGATCCCAAAACCCGGGAAAGATCCAGCCAAATGTGGCTCTTATAGGCCAATTTCACGTTTGAATAGCGATTACAAGCTCTTTGCGGCGGTGTTGGCGACTCGGCTGGGACATGAAGTTAGCTCAATTATCCACACTGACCAGAAGGGCTTCATCCGAGGTAGACAGCTCTCAGACCTCACGTATGATTTAATCGGGGCAATGGACATCACCTCAACTTTCTCCCTTCCTTTAGCCATTATGACCCTCGACGCAACAAAAGCGTTTGATAGGGTAAATTGGTCATATTTAGCTGAAGTCATGAGGAAATTTGCAATTGGGCCTAATTTCTGTAGGGCTATAGGTCTTTTGTATGCTAATCCAAGTGCGAGTATATTGGTGAACGGTACATGTACTCAGCCACTTCAGATTAGTAGGGGAACGAGACAGGGTTGCCCCCTATCCCCCTACTTTTTAATATCTATATTGAACCCTTTGCACAATCTCTTAGGGATGATCCAAGAATCTCCTCATTTGAATATGGAGGTTGGGAAAAAAGGGTAGGGCTTTACGCTGACGATATAGTAATCTACACTAGTGACCCAGCAACTGCCTTTCCCATAGCGGTTGAAATGGCCAAAGAATTTGGACATATATCGGGCTATGATATCAACGCTGAGAAGACTGAGCTCATGACGTGGAACATTGCTAATCCGAGCGTTGTGGTGACACCTTCAATTCGTTACCTTGGAGTTAAAATCACGCAAGATATTGACACCTTGGCCAAGGCTAACTTAGATCTGATTTTCCAAGAATGTAGTGCCCTATTGAAATCTTGGGCGGGTCTTCGACTGTCAATTTTTGGGAAAGTCAATATAGTGAAAATGTCTATCCTCCCGAAACTGAAGTTTATCTTTAATTCCATCCCTTCGGCTTTTGATTCTAAGCAACTTCATAAATGTCAGCAGGAAATTAATTCCTTCATTTGGGGCAATAAGGCTACAAGGTTGGCCTGGAAAAAATTAAGGAGGAGGAGGGAAAAAGGAGGGCTTGCTTCGCCAGACGTGCAGTACTATGCATGGGCATTCCAGCTTTCCCACATAAGAATGCTCTTGAAGTCACCAGATAATTCTTCAAATGGGAGACTGTTTAAGGCAATGCTGGTGGGGGCAAACCTTCCGCTAGATGGGTTTCTCTTTAAGTTCGGGGACCGAAAGTTTTTTAAAAAGGTGAGGCTTAAGACTCTTTTAACAATATTGAAGTCCTGGGTGCAAATCAAACTTAGAGTGGGGCTGGCATATTTCTCTAATTATGCTCAGATATGGGACTCTCCTGGGCTTCCACTGTGTTTGCAAGACTGCCTGGCAGCCCCCTTAATTGAAGCTGGGCTCTCAAGATGGGGTGAGTTGGTATCTGGAGGCGTCTTGATAGAGTGGGAGGAGCTTAGGGAGAAAGTAGGGCCAACCCTGTCAAGATTTAAGTATATCCAAATCAGCAGTTGGGCCAGAGAACTAACTAGGAAAAATTCTAATATCGGGAGACCTAGCCCCCTCGAACAGTACTTAGTCTAAAAACAGACAGGAGGTAAGGAGGTTGCTTTTTGGTATTGGTCCATCCTGGAGGAGATAGATGGAGACTTTGACCTCCCATTGGAGCTATGGGGAAGTGAAATCGTGTTATTGGATGTAGATCTGTGGATAAAATCTTCTCTTTTATACAGACTTGTCAAACCCGCTTGGTTGAGACGAAACCACTTGTTCACTTTACACCGGGCATACCTCTCTCCTCTACGTCTATCTAAATATCAGGAAGGGAAATGCTGTAATAAATGTCTACTTCCAGCTGCCTCAGATACCCACATGTTTTGGGAATGCCCCCACATAATAGCCTATTGGAAGGAGGTTAAGGTTACCCTGGATTCAATTCTTAAAACCAACATTCCTCTTATGCTATCATTAGTCATTTTTGGCCTAGATCAGAACATCATCGGGGTGGTGCGGTCTTTCTTATTCTATGCTATCCTTCTGGCGAGACGACAGATATGTATACATTGGGTTGATACCACCCCTCCCACACACTCCGCCTGGCTAACGTCTCTCTACGAAACATCCAAGTTAGGTTTGGCTAGATCCTGTAGTACCCAGTGCCTAACCTTTTGGAAGCTTTTGATTGATTGGAAGTGAACCTTCTTTTTTTGGCTCATTGGGTTTTTTTTTTTCCAAAGGTCCAATGATTATGCCCATCTACTCCATGGCTCAGTCTAGTGGTTTGCTCTGACTCCGACATCTATTTACTGGCCTAACAGGCATGAAGTTGCCTAGTGGAGTGTCAACAAGGTGAACCACATCTCCCGCCAATCCGCAATAAGTTCTGCCTAGTTTTCGAAGTGGCTCAATTATCAGGGCCTTGCTCCCGAAGGCAGTGAGGTGGTTGGTGTGTTTCTTTACATCTATGGAACGAGTGTCGGGCAGATTAGGATTAATAAAAAAAAAAATTTAAAAAAAGGTTCTACTACGACTGCCATCACTCAGCAGCACGAGACGTCGCGTGACAGACACAGTCCGTCATCATGATTGCAGACCACTAGCAAATGTCTTAGAACAAGTAATAAATAATATTCTCAACGTATCAATCCACCACTATCTCTTCAAAGTGAAAGCAGCAGGAGTACAAATAAGGACTAGACTTGAGCCTATTGTCTCTAGCATTACGTAGTAATGCTCTCAAATGACTAAAAAGTTGCAAACAAGTAAGCATAGTAGCAACGCCAATAACCAGGCGAGCACCTGCAATGACAGAAGCTATTTAAACATTAATTTACCTGCAATGTAATCTAATCAGCAGCATTCGTACTCTTCAGGAAAAAAATAGATTAGCAATATAACAGAGCAGAAGGAAAAAAAGTAGTTATTAAATAGCTACTTACCAAGCCCAGGGATCTCCACACCGAGCAGGTCGAGCATGTCATGCTCCCGGTCCAAGATGTCACTCCACCGGTGCGTCACTTGGTGGTAGGTGCGCCGGACCCCAGACTCCTTACACATGCGCCAGCACACCTTCTCCCACAGCTGGCGACGCTCCCGGAGGATGTAACCGGAAGCAATCCGCCCACCTGCTGCCACGGTCTTAGGGAGGTGGACCTGGACAAAAACCATCAAGGCGGCCACCTCCACCGCAGAGAAGATCTCCCTGGGCTGCACTTCCTCCCCCCTCCAACGCCCGCAAGGGAGCCGGATATGGGGTGCTAGGCCCCTCCCCTTGCCCTTGTCGCCTCCCTTAGCCATGGTCCTGGGCACAAGAAGAAGGAAAGAAGAATAGGTGTGAGAAAAAATAAGAGAGAGAGCGAAAGAAATAAAGTAGGTAATAAAGTAACAAAAAGTTTAAAAAAACACAAAATATAGATGTAGGAAATTGAAGAGAGAGATAATAAGCACAAAAAAAACAAAAAAAGTTCAGAAAAAACATAGGATTACAAAGATGTAAGGTGGATAGAAAGGTAGCATGCCCAAAACCATAGCAGTGAATGAAAAACAAGATGGTCGCGTCCATAGAGGACCGCGTGGGTAAGTTTGCGCGATATTTACCCCACGAGCACGCAAAAATGCCCACGAATACGTAATCGCGCGCCTCATACGACGCGAGCATGCAACAAGCGCCCGGAAACGGAAACACGTCATGCAAACAAGATGGGCGCGCCCGTACACGACCGCATGGGCAACCTCGGGGTCGGTGCGCTGCATGCGGTCCGCCAATAAGCAAAAAAACGCCCGAACACTCAAAAAAAAAGAAAAACGCCCGAACACGCAAAAAAAAGAGAAATCAGAAAATTCGCATGAATTTGCAGATTGCAAGTTCGATTTCGCGTCCCGCAAATCTCGCGAAATGGCAGAAAAACCAACTTTGGAAAACTGAAAGCACTTAGCAGGTGCAAAAGTTCAAGCTAATTTGTAACCATTCCCTGTAGTGCTTCCTGAGGGGCCCTTCCAGAGTTCAGTTGCCTACTTGCAACTATTCTCTGACCCTGCTCTGACCCTCAAAGCAGGGTCAGAGAATAGATACAAGTATGGCACAATGCTCCTGTAAAAAGATAACTGCAACAGGAAGGTCTTACAGCTAAGGAAACAGGTGCTAGACTTGAAGCACAAATTCAGTGACACATTAACCAGCCCCAAATTAATTCATCTCAGTTGAGGCTGAGAAGGTGTGCTTTGCTTTCCCCCCATAATCTACTGTGGTGAACAAGAGGGTGGTAGTGGTGAACCAGAGGGTGCTTTTATAAAACAGAGGGGGACAGTGAGGATCCAGAGGGTGGCAGTGATCAACCAGAGGGTGGCAGTAATGAACCAGAGGGTGGCACTGGTGAAGCAGGGGGTGGCAGTGATGATCCAGAGGGTGGCAGGGATGAACCAGAGGATGGCAGTGATCAACCAGAGGGTGGCAGTGATGAACCAGAGGGTGCTGTGATAAACCAGAGGGGGACAGTGATGATCCAGAGGGTGGCAGTGGCAAACCAGAGGGTGGCAGTGATGAACCAGAGGGTGTCAGGGATGAGCCAGAGGATGGCAGTGATCAACCAGAGGGTGGCAGTGATGAACCAGAGGGTGCTGTGATAAACCAGAGGGGGACAGTGATGATTTAGATGGTGGCAGTGGCAAACCAGAGGGTGGCAGTGATGAACCAGAGGGTGGCAGGGATGAACCAGAGGATGGGAGTGATGAACCAGAGGGTGGCAGTGATGAACCAGAGGGTGCTGTGATAAACCAGAGGGGGACAGTGATGATCCAGAGGGTGGCAGTGGCAAACCAGAGGGTGGCAGTGATGAACCGGAGGGTGGCACTGGTGAAGCAGGAGGTGGCAGTGATGATCCAGAGGGTAGCAGGGATGAACCAGAGGATGGCAGTGATCAACCAGAGGGTGGCAGTGATGAACCAGAGGGTGCTGTGATAAACCAGAGGGGGGACAGTGATGATCCAGAGGGTGGCACTGGCAAATGAGAGGGTGGCAGTGATGAACCAGAGGGTGGCAGGGATGAACCAGAGGGTGGCAGTGATGAACCAGAGGGTGCTGTGATAAACCAGAGGGGGACAGTGATGATCCGGGGGGTGGCAGTGGCAAACCAGAGGGTGGCAGTGATGAACCAGAGGGTGGCAGGGATGAACCAGAGGATGGCAGTGATCAACCAGAGGGTGGCAGTGATGAACCAGAGGGTGCTGTGATAAACCAGAGGGGGACAGTGATGATCCAGAGGGTGGCATTGGTGAACCAGAGGGTGGCAGTGATGAACCGGAGGGTGGCAGCGATGAACCACAGGGTCGCAAACAGGCTGGACACGCAGAAACAACATGGTCGCGACCGTTGCGACCACACAAGTAAGTTTGCATTCCCGAACTTGTACAAAACCCTCGCAAACTGCAAAAACAGCAAATTCGCACAAATTCGCAAATTTTGCGGATTGCGAGTTCGCAATTCGCACCAATTCGCGGATCGCGAATTTGCAAATTTCGCCCATGCTTAGGCATGATTCATCATAGGGCTGCTACTAAACACTTCTGCACAGACCAATGCTAGAAGTGGAGCAATAGGGAGGTGTAGACAATACAATCAAAGACAAAAAAGAGAAAAGGATCCTACAAAAGTGCAGACAGAAAAGTGGTTAAAACTGACTCAAAGATATTGTCATATTGTTTTTATTCCTAAACTCCCTGGGCAGGTCTAAAACAGGGTAATGTAAACCCTTGGATGCTGGTTGAATGAGTAAATTATGTACCCACTACCCACCCTTCTGCATAGAGATCAACATTGTTCTGCCGAGTTCCGAGTCTTTAACTAGCATTCGTTAGGACATATAGGATCCCTATGCTATTTCACTAAATCTTTAAAAAAAAAATTAAATACAAGCACTGTACTAGGTATTACTCCACCTGTAAGTCTGAGGCATTTGAGTATACTACTTGTCAACTGGTTACTGTAAATGGAAAGAATAAAAACAGTGAAAGTAATCTGTACAGTGATACAGTACTATATATACAAACTAAAGTGAAAAACTATGCTAAAAGTGTTGTACTCTATCAAATAAACCATATAGGTGTGACTAGGGTGCTATTGTAAATTACAGGTAGCACACCCTACATAATGGGCTAACAATCACCCTAACTACTAAAATATAATGATGATCACTAATAGTGAGTGACATATTGCCAGGACATAGCATGCATATATTAAGCATGCTGTCAAAGAACACCACCGTTAAAAACAAGATGTGGTGGCCCCATGCCCCACATCGTACTCATAGGATTAGGCATATCTGTAAATGTGGACTTTCTAAATACTCCATGCCTCTCCATGCCTCTCCTCTCAACACATCTTACCGAGTTTGTAAGGTTGAACGCTAGAACTGGCACGGGAGTAGAGGGCGACGCCCTTTAGTCACACTCAGTGAGGAAAGATTTGTATCAGGATAGATAGATATCAGGTAAGTATACCTCCCACTTGGGAGTTTCAGACTCTGGAACATCCTTGTGTCAAGTCCCAAAAGGAATCAGCAATGTCGAGGTCGAGACACGCTGAATGGTGGATCACATTGTAGCGGCGGTGGGAAACTCATCTACCCCATCATATTACAACACACTTTGGCAGTTTAAGTGTAGGTATAAGGTCCCCAACTGTTGTTGTATTATATAAATACGGGTACCTTACTTCAATGGCATCAAGTCACAATGTTGAGTTCACGAGATGTGGAGTGGCCATGCATCTCGTATCACCAGTATGGTCAAAAACCCCTACCCCCTATCATAATGCCCAGGTAATGACAAGGCCCATTCCAGTGTAAATGTACTTTCTTTATTGTTTGGAGCATTACATGGATTCCTATACCCTACTCCTGTGGTATGATGGCGCCGCCCCACCTGGACTGCAAAATTATGGGTAGTGCAAAGAAATGCCAAAGGAGTGCCCACGAAAATTCACAGCCCATCTATGGGAGTAGAATGGACTGTTCCTGTAGCCTTTGAAGATTTACCATCTGTGCCTAGGGCTAAAGTGTATTGGCCCCCCACCACCTCTTTTCTTCATCAGGGGTGGTGCACCGCCGCCAAGTCGGTCTCTCCGAGTGCCGTGATGTAGCACAGGTTTGTTGAGATTTGTGGTTGAAGAACTTTTCCTTCCCATCACATGCGCACTCATGCTACGTGACGCACGCCCCCAGGTAGGAAAGGCGGAGAAATGAGAACAAGACTTCTAAACTCCAGCTCTGACCTAGCAGACTGGAAGAGTGCATTTTGCAGGAATGCGTCCTTAAAAGGAAAACCTCTTAGTTGTCTGTGAGTCCTGTGGAGAAATGCTCTGCTATATAACTGCTATTTTAAAGTGTGTGCAAGGTGGTTACAAAATACATACACATCCACCCACCAGTCTTTATGCTAAACCCGGCACATATGGGGGACACATATTATTTGTTACATTGCGGAAGTGGCCATATTATAGGGGCTTGCCCTTATTTATAGTGCCTCATGAGAATGAAGGAGTACCGGAAAAGCATACACACAAGACCCTGATCTTCAGTCATTGCCTTTGTAAGGTGTGTACACAGTGGCAACCAAGTATGACCCTCAACCCTGCCTTGATAATGAATCAGGCCCATGCACACCCTCCCAGAAGAACCTTATTCATAGTACCTATTATCATTGTTGCTGATGCAAGGTACGAAGACATCTTAGGATGACAGGGTGCAAATTTTAAAATAGGGCAATACTGGGGGCATTATCTGAGAACCTCACATGATTGCTAGATGGCCATTCAAGGAGTATCCAATATTACATAGAGTAATTCATAGACTACAGGAGCCAGGAATTATTAAATTGCAGTATCTGCACACGGGGCCTCTCATCTCCTCAGTGCTGCCCACCGAAAGTCATTATTCAACCCTCTCTCATAACTGCGTATTCTGTAGACCCACTTCTGTTCGCTTATGACTAGGGCTAGAGAAGGGTCCCTTGTGTTTGATGAGAAAAAGGGTTTGTCCAAAACGGTCCAATAGATATCCTCAATTGTATGGCCCTTCTCCACATAATGTAATGCGAGAAGTGTATTGGTTTTGGCACAGCAGATGTTACTCCTGTGCTGCATTATCCGCACTTTGACCCTTCTGCAGGTCATGCCCACATAAGTCAGATCACAAGGACACTTAATTATGTAAAAGACATTGTTATAGTTAAAATTTGAGTGTACTTGCTGTTCCCAAGGATGACAATGACCTATGTCTATTGTAATGCTGTTAGTGGTGAGCCTACATACATTACAGGTGCCACAGCGCGTGTGAACAGTGACTGGTGGGAGATCCCAGGCTCCCTGAGGGTTGTCATCAGTGATATCATCAGTGATTTCATTTCAGATGTCATCAGTGATGTCATCAGTGATGTCAGAGAGTATGTAATGCTCCAGCATTGTGTGTGGAAATCCGCAAATTCCAGGAACGGTGGTCCCACATTGCGAACCACTGCTCCAGGAATTGGATGCTTCTGATATTTGAAACTGTGAAGGAAATCTTTGATGCATTGAGCCAAGAAATTGTGACCTTGGAGGATAAATTAAAATCCTCTAGGCTTTAGAAGAGGCAACCACAACATTAGCGAAGGTTAACACAGACATGCAAGACTTTGAAATGTACCTGATGAATAAAAAAACTGAAAAGTTAGAAAATATATTAGATGGTACTTCCAGGAGAAAGCCTACCTTATCTTCACACTTCCTACTATCACAGGTGGAATCAAGGCCCTGCTCAGGCTCAGGGATATCAAGGTAACAACTTCAGGAGAAAAGTCATCACGACACGACACGACAATGAGAATCATCAAGAGATGTATAGTGATCGTTTTGATCCACGTCAGTTTAGAGCTAGGCAAACAGGCCAACGACCATTTCGTGGCCAATATCCTTTTTTACAGAGGGGTCAGTACAGAGGCAGAAATCAGAGATGGGCACCAGACCGGGGGGACTACCAACAGATGGTCCCTCCACATCAGCAACATTACCTTAAGACCCGGAACCAGCAGTACTGGTGGTAGGGGGCCCTCCACATATGGTTCAAACAGTGAACAGAGACATCTTACTGATTTTTTATCTCTCCTCCACCAACCTGAGCTTAGACGAATTATCTATCCTGAGCTGGGGCCTTTCTTTTGTCACATACACCCGCCCTAATGTCTTTCGAGTACATGAGGACTTGTCCTCCTTTTTTCGAAAAGTGAGACTTAAGAAATTCTTCCTTAACCGTCCTTTTGAACCGAATGAGGATAACCGCTCTCAGTGTAAACATTCATCCCAATTTACTCTGACCCTTGATATGGTGGGGCCAGAGGTCAAGATATTTGAGTAAAACTTGATCAAAGAGATCACCCGCATTGTGAAACCCCCTCAACCTGTGCATGGTAATTTGTCTCATATTGAGAACAAAGCAATCAAAAACATACAGGATAATAAAGATCTTATTTTGAAACCATGCGATAAGGGGATAGTTTTAATGAAACAGGCGGACTACAATGATAAGATGCTTCTAATGCTAGCTATCCCTGAAAACTATAAAAGATCACATCCAAGGGAACTGACCAAATTGAGAACTACCATTTGGGAAATGACAGAACTAGCTCTGGATTTGGGATACATCTGTGAAGAGGAATATCATTTCCTTAACAAAACATGCCCATTAACACCAGTACGGAGACTTTGTCCAAGTTTGTGGATGCATATCTGTGACTTTTGACAAAGACATACACCTCATACATCTGTGACGTGGGTGACATTATTAGCAAGATAGAGGGCATGCCATTTAATCAGTACACGGAGATCCTTGTAACGCTTGCCATTGAGGCTTATTATACTAAAATCCCTCAATGCCAATCATTACAAGCGGTCGCTGCCTTGTTGCAGAGGTCGGCTGGAGACAGACCAGATGGTTTTATTCTTGAGTGCTTGGAAGTAGTGCTCAGGAATAATTACTTTGAGTTCAACTGTACCATTTACCAACAACTAAAGGAGACAAGCATGGGAGCATCTTGTGCTCTTAGCTTAGCTAACACCTACATGGGTGAGTGAGAAATTATACATATCTTCAATGTGGTATCTCCCTTCTTTGACCAGGTCGGTCTTTGGAGGTGCTTCATCGATGATATTTTCTTTGTTTGGAAGGTAGACAATACATCACTATAGGATGCTATCCTGTGGTTGAATGCGAGTGATCCTAATTTAAAATTCACTTCAAACAGTAGTCCCCTCAGTGTAGAATTTCTTGATATTGTTATCGCAGGTGTTGGTGGTTTCCTTGAAGTGAGTTTATTCAGGAAGCCTACTGCGAAGAATACCATCTTGGAATACAGCAGTTACCACCCGACCTGTCAGAAGGACTCCATTCCGTTTGGAGAATTTTTGCAGGTTCGGCATAATTGTTCTAATATGACATAATTTCACAAACATGGCGATGCTCTGAGTACACGCCTTCTGGCTAAAGGGTAACCCCGAAGACTGGTATGTCATGCGTACAAAAGAGCCAAGTACTACAACAGTGATGCGTTTTGGAGGGCATACCCCGTGAGTCCCAAGATCGGGTTGTATGTGTCGTGAACCATTCCATCCTTAACTATAAAATCAAAAACATAATTCAAAGGAACTGGAAAATCTTGAACAGCGTTGGGGAAGCGACCCAATTGGAACAACCCTTAGTGACTTACCATAGAAATAGGAACCTGCGTGACATCTTGGTCCATTCGAGACCTGCGGCCAGTAATTCTTGCAAGACCTCCATTACAGGCCTGCCAATTATTTCAGGTAACCTAACCACAAGTGTGGATCGTGCCATGCCTGTGAGGCTGCTATTGTAGACGATAAACTAAGCCATTATGGCAAAGACATCAGGTTATATGACCTTACCAACTCTAGAAGTCACAACATAGTTTACTTGCTTATGTGTCTGTGTGGGTTAATCTACATAGGGGAGACTGCACGTGAATTCCGAGTACGCTTTAGCGAACATAAATCAGCCATGCATACCAGGAAGTTGTCAACACCCATTGTCCAACATTGTGTGGACAAAGATCACTCCGAGAATGACATTAGATGGTGCGTTCTCGAGAAAATAAAAAGCAAACCAGGATTCCCTATTGATGTTTTACGTAAGAAAAGGGAAATAATTTGGATTTTCACCCTTAATAGTGTGAAACAGGGGCTTAATGAAGACATCCAATGGTATGTGACCCAACCCTGGTAATTTAGCCATCCATTCTTCACTTCGAGTCTTGTGAGTATGTGCATCAGCCGGTCCTCATTTTAGGGCTTCTGTGTTGTAGGGATGATTTCTCTGTTGTGTAGCTCGGTGCCAAGTATGTTGATTTCCATCTCCTTATTTTATAAAATAGGTGTTTTCCTGCTTTAACCTTAGTGTAGTCAGGTACTGCCCTTGAAAGGCTATCAATTTTATCGTAGTAGTGGTGGGCTTAGTGATGGATTGGATCCACCCTGTATTTTTGTTTGTCTCTTTCTAATTTGTATCGTGCCCTTGGCTACAGTGGCAAATATGACATTTGACCCACACGCCTCTGTAGGATAGCTAGCCATCTGCCATCTGCATCTCGGTGCTGGCATGGATATTCTTTTGTGCTGCCTTGCACCTAGAGTTGGTATTGTATGTACCTTTGCTGTTTATTTTAAACCCCACTTACTATTTTTTACATTACTAACATTGCCCGTGTGTTTTGTGGTAAAGTTATTTGGAAATGGAGCATCTTTGATTGGGCATAAACCTTGTAGTGCTACATGATTCATATTAGGCATGGCTTGTGCCTACATGACGACGCGTGCCTATTGTGCAATATCATGGAACGCCGAGTATAGGTCTCTATTAGCCTTTTAGTATGCAGGGCTTTGGGTATTAGATAGAACTCCCTTGCCGGCTAATTCAATCTCTTAAGATGGCGCTGATCGCCTTTAATTCTCAGTCCTTCTTCTATGGTAGTTGTGGATCGTCTTAGATGGTGATACTTATTTTTTGACGCATAGTCCTTTTCGCGCAATAACTACACTCCACGCTGTTACTTGAAGCGTAAAAGGCCATTTTATTAGGACAAGGTTGCAATCATTTAGACTTATTAACAGTACATAAATGCATGAAACATACATTTCCATCCCATACCCACGCATTCTCCATTCTGCCTTTTCAAAACCATCTCACCTGTTTGACTCTTCACCCATTCACTCGATAACCTCCTTCCTTTCCCCATTCTCACCTTCACTTGCCCTCCAAGCATCCTCTGTTGACTTTGCCTTCATTGCTCATTGCCTCCCGTGCCCCACTATCAGTCACCTGTGTACCGTTCTTCCCCCACCCGAGGGTTGGATCCACCCGTATGTGACTCCCCACTCCTCCAAAGTACCGTAACGCCTCTGCTCCATAACCTGCCCTAAACTGGCACCCCAGACCTTAAAACCACCCCAGTCCTTCCCTGAAAACCTGTAGGGTAGGCGGGTGGACAAACTTAAACATCCTCCCGGTGGTGCTCAGGTGTCAGGAAGAGGCCGGATCTTCCTCTCCTGACAACTTATATGCCCTCCCAATCCCACCCCTTCCTTTAACCCCTATAGTCCCGCCCTCCACCTTGTCCTTCCGTTCATTGTGCGAAAACCCCAGGGGAAGACTGGTCTGCGACCTTCACTTCCCCCGGGGGCCGCATCGCGCAATAACTACACTCCACGCTGTTACTTGAAGCGTAAAGGCCATTTTATTAGGACAAGATTGAAATCGTTTAGACTTATTAACAGTACATCAATGCATGAAATATACGTTTCCATCCCATACCCACGCATTCTCCATTCTGCCTTTTCAAAACCAATTCACCAGTTTGACTCTTCACCCATTCACTCGATAACCTCCTTCCTTTCCCCATTCCCACCTTCACTTGCCCTCCAAGCATCCTCTGTTGACTTTGCCTTCATGGCTCATTGCCTCCCGTGCCCCACTATCAGTCACCTGTGTACAGTTCTCCCCCCACCCGTGGGGTGGATCCGCCCGTATGTGACTCCCCACTCCTCCAAAGTACCGCCAACTAGGGAACCCCCTTAGGGCAGTTACTTGCCCCACCCCCCCCTCTCTCCAGTGTACCTTTCGCATCCTGCCAGCCTACCCAGCGGCCTCAACGTGGATGACCATCCACCACCACACCCCGTGTCCTGCACAAAGTACCATTCTTGGTACAAACGTGACTCGCAAAAGGTGCCCTATTCAACACGGACCCACGTACCCTTCATTCTTGTGCGCCTAAAGGCTGCCCCATTCTGCAGCACCTGGTGAACAACCATCCACCTAAACATGCGACCCCCGCAAGTCAGGAATGTTCTCAGGTCAAAAACCCCAACAAGAAAAGATGCTCTCAACTCGGCGATAGTCCATCATCCCACCTGTCTCTGCGTGCCGGGTAAGCAAATAACATCCCAAGGGGCCACTCCAAGCCATAAACTGCACCCTCCAATGCGGTGAACGACCATCCACCTCCTGGACCAATGCCCGTATAAAACAGCAACCTGCCGGGGCCCAATCCTTTGACCGTAAAAGGTGACCCCCTCTTATGGTGAACGGCCATCCACCACCTGGCCTGCATCCCATGTAAACCGGTAACCTTGCTGGGCCATTCCCTGTCCGCAAACAGACACCTCCCGTGCCCTGAACAACCAGTCATCCCCTGGCCTGAACCCATGTACCTGCAACCTTTTTCGGGCCCAATCCTTGACCCAGGACAAATGCCCACCTTGCGGCGAATGACCGTCCACCCTTATACCTGTGTCCAGCAAAAACAGCACCTTTCTTGACCCATCCATTGGTCATCCTGAAGAAACCTACAGCGGACCCCACCGATCTCAAAAACTTCCGCCCCATCTCGCTCCTCCCTTTTCCTGCTAAAGTCATCGAGAAGATCATCAACAGACAGCTGACCGCCTTCCTCGAGACAAACGGATCCCTCGACCCCTCGCAGTCCGGCTTCAGAGCCAACCACAGCACCGAGACCGCCCTCATCGCAGCCACCGACGACATCCGGACCCTGCTCGACAAGGGGGAAACAGTGGCCCTCATCCTCCTGGACCTCTCCGCTGCGTTCGACTCGGTCTGCCACCGCACCCTAGTCCAGCGCCTCAGCAACATCGGTATCCAAGAGAAGGCACTGGAGTGGATCATCTCGTTCCTCGCCGGAAGAACACAAAGAGTCCGCCTCCCCCCGTTTCGCTCCGAGGCCACCGAAGTCATCTGCGGCGTCCCGCAAGGATCTTCACTCAGCCCCACCCTCTTCAACATCTACATGAAACATCTCGCAGCCATCGCACGCCAGCACAACCTCAACATCATCTCTTACGCCGACGACACCCAGCTGATCCTCTCCCTCACCAGAGACCCCGACACCGCCAGAACCTGCCTACACGAAGGGATGAAAGACGTGGCCGAGTGGATGAAGGACAGCCGCCTGAAACTGAACTCGGACAAGACGGAAGTCCTCATCCTGGGATCTTCGCCCTCCACCTGGGATGACTCCTGGTGGCCCCCAGCCCTGGGCACTGCACCCAAGCCAACCGACCACGCACGCAACCTGGGCTTCATCCTGGACCCCTCCCTCTCGATGACCATACAAGTCAACGCCGTCTCTTCATCGTGCTTCAACACCCTGCGTATGCTTCGCAAGATCTTCCGCTGGATCCCGACCGAGACCAGGAAGACTGTCACCCAGGCACTCGTCACCAGCCGACTGGACTACGGAAACACCCTCTACGCCGGAACCACAGCCAAGCTACAGAAAAGACTCCGGCGCATCCAGAACGCCTCCGCCCGACTCATCCTGGATGTCCCCCGACGCAGCCACATCTCCAGCCACCTGAGGAACCTGCACTGGCTCCCCATCGACAAGAGGATCACGTTCCGGCTCCTCACCCACGCACACAAGTCTGTTCACGACCTGGGCCCCAAGTACCTCAACGACCGCCTGACCTTCTACACGCCCACCCGCCAGCTACGGTCCACCAGCCTCGCCCTCGCAGCCATACCACGCATCCGAAGAGCCACAGCCAGAGGAAGATCCTTCTCTTACCTGGCTGCCAAGACTTGGAACTGCCTCCCCATCCACCTTCGGCTGACCCCGGACCATCTCGCCTTCAGGAAACAACTCAAGACCTGGCTGTTCGAGCAGTAGCATACCCCTCCCCCCAAGTGCCTTGAGACCCTCCCGGGTGAGTAGTGCGCTATACAAATGGCATGATTGATTGATTGATTGATTGATTGATCCACGGTGCCCCCACCTTTCAAGGTGAACGGCCACCCACCTCTTGAACGTCCGTCCTTGGCGTCCCTTAATGAACAACAACAGTTTTAGACAGCTCCATCGCCCATAAAAGATGGGGGGGGGCCCCAATGCTGAGTAGCATGTAAGCTTGTTTACTGTCTGTGTAATTGCATCGCCTCTTTTCAGCCTGTATAACCTTAGACGTTTCTGACGACAGAAGTATTCAATAGCGTGTCGTGATCTTCAGATGATCATAGGCGTTCAATGTGAACAAACTTTGGACCGTGTTAAGAATCAAACACCTGCCTGTCAATCTGTAATTCGTCTCTTATATCTTACTGCTTTGTCTATTAAACCTGGATCCCACTACACGCAGCGAACGACTGTTCACCACCTGGATCTGTATCCCATACACCGACATTCTTGGGCCAAAGTTCGTCCCTGTGAGGTACCGCCCTCCTCGTGGACAACCATCCTCCAACCTGCCCTCCCCTACACCCCCCCCTTATTTGCAGCTACCTCTGAACCATAAACTCCCACCTCCAGGGTGTGTAGTACCAAGCACCCAGTTCAACGAAAAACAAAACTCTCATAGACCATAGAACACAGCGGCTCTATACCTCTACCACCAAGTTAAATCTTCCCGCCCCACCTCGGCCATCCATGCACAAACCCCCCCGTTATACGCCCTCTGCACATCATGTGCACTAGTCCAAACGTGGCCACCCCGAGCCGCCATCTGCATCTCCGCACATGCCTCATCTTCAGAATCTCCTCGTTCCCCGCCAAAAACACACCTCTCCCAAAACATTCCCGCCAAAGACACCCTGCCCAAGCCGACGTGTCAGTCGCCCATCACCATATTACGTTCACCCCATGAAAACCCCTGCGTAGCACCCTCAGACCCGTGATTTCTGTCATAGACTGTGCTTTCCCTCCTGCACTCGGTTCACGTGACCTCCCCCACCCCAAGAAACTGCCATGCAACAAAATCCTGGATACTAAAACCTCTTACCCTCTGGTATAGCCCATCACAACCAGGCCCTTACCCTTGTGTGGATAGCCCATCTGACAAGCCCCTCCCCACGTATCCGCTGAGCCATGATGTGAAGCATTCCTCCTCCTTCATCATACACAAACAAAACCTGACTTCCACACCAGGAGCATTTAGCACCACCACCCTACCTTCTCTGCTCCAACCTTACACCCACGTGACGCTACCAAGCTCGGCGGCACGCCATGTTGAGTGTAGTGCCTGTATCTTGCGTAAACACTCCCCCCGCCACCAGTGTAAGTGTCCAACCCCTGAGCCCCCAAAACATATGAAAGCCAATGCCACGCCACCAAATGACCGCTTGTGAGCTGACCGGCCATCTTTGTCATCCCCGTTGCCATAGCATCCTCTCTGGCTCATGCCACCCAACACTGGGTTCCCCTCATGACTCCTGCCGCAGCAGCACTTGTATCCCCACAAAAAACACCCCCCCACACTCGCAGCACATCGCAGCTGAACTGCTGGGATCCCCGCTAAAGCTTTCTGCTTCCCCAGGCGTCAGTCGTAATCGCGTACCTAAGGGTTAATCCAGCACATCGTCCCTTTGTTCGTAGGCGCCATGCCCACAGTGGCTGTGCCCCCACGTCCTTCCTTGGCCACACTTGACCCCTGCAACAATAAAGAAACAGTCCGGTTACCATGTACCCCCTGTTGTAGATGATTCTAGGACTCTAGTAAATATTCCCGATGTCATGCCCTTATGTGGTTATATCAAATCATACCCTTATATAGGCATAAGAATCATACCCATATTAAGACATAGCCAATGCAGTCCAAATACGGCAAGGCTACTCCCATAGACTACTAGAAAGCACAGCGCGTTCTTAAACAAACCAAGCCTCCAGCAGCCCGGGAATTCCCCCTGCTTCTGTATTGATTTGTCCTAGAACTCCTGGAGTCCTGAAAGAACTGCGAGTTCTTTGTGACGTCTTATGTCCAACCTTACGTCAAACTCGGCACCTTCCAGGTATAAATGTACCAGCATCTGCCTTAAGCAACACAGAGTGGTTTGGAGCAGATCGGCTATCTACTTGCCTGATGCCCTGTTAATGCGAGTGCCGAAGGAAGCCGACCCTCCCTGCTGACGCACTGAGAGAGACGCTGTCTTTTCTCCTGCCGAGAAATCCAGCTCCGGTGTTTTCCTGTCACCCTTGCCGGTTGCCGGGAGATCGAGTCCTGAGAAAGAGATACAAGACCACCTTCATTCTATAACCAAGGTACGGAGCTGATTAGACCCACAGAGAATTCTTGATTCAGATTCTTGGCAAAAACGATAACTCATCTACTCCTTCCCTGTACTAGGCTTAGGTTAGGTACACCGGGGTAGGCGTATCTTAGAAACACCAGTTGAGTACGTTTAGTCATTATTTTATCACTGTATGTATTTTATCCATTTTATGTATCTTATGGCTTAGAAACCATATAAATGCTTTTACAGTATTATTTCATAATACTCATTAAACTGTACCCACTTTACTTTGTGACAAGTATTGCAATTGTGGCAATTCACTTCTCTTGCATGAGAAAGAAGACTGCTCAATAAATAACCTTTTTATTGAAAACGCCCGTCTCTCTATTTCTCTGCACTCCTGGTGAAACTAAGCATGCATGATTAACTGAGTGAAATAGCTATCTATTGTTTCCGCGACTCTAGAGATATACTCCTTATTCTGGGGGAGCAAAGTTGTCATGTTTATGCGGTTGTCAGAAACTAATCCCTTCTTGTCTATTCAGGAAAGTTAACACCTTCTTGTTTACTCGAGAAAGTTTCTAGTGACCTCTGAGCTAGCTGGCATATCATAATTAAGTCTAACATATTCAATAGAGACCTAGTCGACCTCAGTCCTACGTCTACACTGTCGTTTATAATATTACAATGCGCAGAGCCTATTGGGAATATAGGAACTACACTACATGGCGCCCAACATTGGGTAAGGCGATAATTTAACGCTATATAATAGAGTAACTCAGTCGTGCTTTACACACAGACCCCTTTTTCCGTAAAAACTCCAATAGACGCCTGGAGTGGGTAAAAGGTTAGTATCCGCCAGAACTTAGTAGGAAGAGATTCCTATATAATAGTTTTTGGTTTATTCAACGTTGAAGGATACAGTGTTCCAAAATATTGTGCTCCTAATCTTTGTTTCCTTGAAACTTGCTCTGAAAACTTTCTGTCAGCAAAATGACAGAGAGTGACGACGAACAGGAGAGAGCTAGAATAGCAACTCAACTATTAGAGGAAGACACAAGTCTTCAGCAAAACAACCCGGATGCAATAATCATCCCAGTAAATGTAAGGAAGAGTGTAACTATAAAACTTATAGAAAATGGTGTATCATCGAGAGGTGGTACAGTCATATTTGTGGTAGAGGCACATGAATGTCAGCAGACAGAGGTATTCTATTCTTGAATAAATTTTCCAGCAGCAAATGCTGTAACACATGAGTTCCACTACTACAAAGCAGGGGAACATCCAGCGGAATACGTTCCTTTCGAGGAAGTTGAAATTCCACTAACTTACCAGGAGCATCAGCTCTGGTTTAATGGCACCCTAAAACATCAAAATCACATTACCAGGCTTGGTCCACTAGGTAGACCAGGTGCCACATGGCCGGTTCTAGCCAGCTATACACCACATCCTGACATTGAAGAAATGTCAGACAGAGAACTTTTAGTTCAACTAAAACAATTAATTAAAATACATAGACAATTGGTACAATATGTCATGCGGACTTTAACAGTCCAACCTGCTGTACAAATTCCACAGCACACCCCTCACCAGGGGAACACTAATAAAATTACACCACAGACTATACAATCAGTCATTGGTAAATTACCCGCAAAACGGGAACAAATTCCGTTCTGGTTAGCTCAAAAAATTACTCAAATAGAGGCAGTATTTCCTGATACTACCCCTCACGAAAAACACAGAATTCTGACCATCTGCCTTCCAATGGGGATTGCACCACATGTGGAGTACTGTGACACTTGGGGAACAGTCTTTGCTTCAATCTACACAAAAACACATGATGTTCCGTCTATGGCGGTTATACCAGACGTACTAAGACAGATTCAAAATGAATACGGTCCAGAGCCTGCTTTAAATCTAGATATGAAATTACTGAAAGACTTTAAGCAAGTCTTGGCAATACTACTAGCCAACATAAAAGGAGAAGCAGCATCCGTGGCGATCCGCCTGAAATTAAAAGAAACAGATATAGCAGAACAACCTTTTGAACTTGCCAGAATAATTGAAAAAACCCTATGAAGAATTAGGTAGAGACAGTTTGGGTGGGATACCACTAAAATCAGAACTAACAGAAAATCCTGAAAGACGTTCATTAAAAATAACTTAATAACTCTTAAAAAGAAGTGGGAGGGTAATAAGCAAACCACTCCCAGGAAAAAACAGTTTCAGACCAGAGGAACGTCTCCACAACGGAGAGATAGATCTCCAGACCGGGGGGGGGTAGGTCTCCACAACGGGAGCCCTCTGAGAAAAGATATAACCTTAGAAATAGGGATAATTTGAAAAAACCTGACAGATATCAAGATATTGATACACGTCCCTCTCGATCTTTTATGACTTCCTCACAGAAATCGGAAAGAAGAGGACGGTCAGAACATAAAGAAGAGCGCGTCAAGTCCAAAGACAAAGAACCTGCTCATCAAAGTAAAAAATTACAGTTTCCCAAAAATAAGGTAGCCAGTATTAAAGTAAAACATGCCGAGGATTCTGAAGACACAACTCAAGAACGGAGAATGGGCCCAGACAATGCTAGACAGCGCAGCAGAAGTGACCATAGCTCGCAAGATCCTGATGAATCTTCTGGAGACAGTGGACACGAATGACTACATTCAAGTAGAAACTGCAGACACCATAGTCAGTGTCCCTCATAAATTATATGAAATAACATTACGTATAGAGGGGGGCAAAACTAGGAAAATTAGAGGTCTCTTCTGGGGTAACCTATCTAAAGGTTATGATATCGTCGAAGCAGAAAAGGACTGGCAACCAGAGTTTGTCAGGGAGTGCCCACATGGCGAAGAAATGATTATGCCTGCCTTCTCAAATCACATTCCAATTCATAAAAAATACACATATGCTAGAAAATGGGCAGTGGCCCAAGCCCCTGCATTATATAAAAATCATGTAGGATGGGATAAGGATTCTCCTCACCATAAAATCCAGTTAAAAAATCAACCTACTGCACAAAGGTAGTATCCTGTTAAGCAAGAAGCTAAAAAACAAGTCAGGGAGATCTTAGATGAACTTGAGTACTAGGGGGTGATTGAAACATGCACCTCACAAATGAACAATCCTTTGTTTCCTGTATCCAAACCAGACAATTCATATCGTCTAGTATTGGACTACAGACACTTAAACTCTTGTTGCAAAACATTTGCAGTACAAAATGCACACAGTGCAGCACTGATGAATAACATTGTGCGCAAAAAATATAAAACGACATTAGATATTTCAAATGGTTTCTTCTGTCAAAACATTGCACCAGAAAGCAGGTATTTGACCGCTTTCTCTAGTATGGGGGCCCAAAAGCAATGTTGTCGCCTCCCACAGGGTTCAAGAATAGCCCAGGATTATTTTCAGCTAGAGTAACAGAGTTACTACAAATGTATGATGATGAGGCATTATCCTATGTCGACGATATCTATCTAACAGACGATGACCTGGAGACACACTTGAAAAGAGTGAACACCATAATACTTGGGTTCGCATCTGAAGTGTACAAATTTAACTTCAAAAAGTCACGAATTGCCAACCTCACTGTCCTATTTTTAGGATATGAGTTATCAAGTGAAGGCAAAAGCCTAGCAGACAACTTCTTAGAGAAGTCTGCAGTACTACAAGCTCCAAAAACGCTGAAAAACTTACAATCAATTCTAGGTTTCCTGATTTTCGGAAGAACTTACATTCTAAATTATGCAGAGAGGTTAAACCGCTCTACGAACTAATAAATCCTGATTTCAAAGCAATTAATTGAACTCAGAAACACACAGAAATTTTACGATCATTACAAACAGACATGTTAACTAAAACAAAACTGCAAACACGCGTAAACGAACGCAACCTTGTAATCCGAGCCATCCCAGGAAGATGCGGATTTACATACTTAACATCTAATGAGGGAGAAACTGTACCAATAGCTTACAAATCACACTTGTACACACAAGCTGAAATGAAATTCGGTTCCACTGAAAAGATTCTAACTGCGGTACAAACTGCTGTAGCAAAAGAAAGAGCCCTAGCACAAGGTAAACACATAATAATCGTTACACCAATACCTGCCCTAGAAGCAGTAACAAGAGCAAGCATTCCGAATGCTAAAGCCTTATATCCGAGATGGATACAATGGGTTAATTCTCTTGCTGCATCAGACGTAGTATACGAATTTGATCCTAACTTAAAAACGCAAGAATTTCTCGAATACAAATGTCCTCTGCCAACTGAAATTCGACCTCTGAAACTGTACACCTGTGTAATCTACACAGACAGATTTGCACAACACTACGTTGTGGATAAAAAAGTTTACAATGCGGCATGTGCGATTGTAAAAGGTCGCTGGCGCATAGGAAAATTTAGATCGTTAATCACTAAAACTGAATCGCTCAGAAATTGTACAGCTCAGCGAGCTGAACTACAGGCTTTTAAGATGGCTCTTGAAAATGCAGATCGCAAATTCCCCACACTAAGGGGCCGATTATGATGGCGGACCTGAGTCCGTCCGCCACCATAGAGTAGGAGGGAACCTCTGCATGGCATGCGGAGTTCCCTCCTGTGCAATTAGGATGTGACCGCCACCCTGGTAGTCACATCCTCTATTTTTACCATTGCGGCGGGTGCGGCTTCTAGCTGTCTGCCGCAATGGTAAAAATGCATACATTGCTTTTGTATGCAGAAAGCGGCAGGCACCGTGCGGTGCCTGCTGATTTCTGCATACAAATGCAGGGGGGTACCATAGGTACCCCCATGTGCACCCCCCACCCCCCTTCACCCAGGGGGCCCGCAACGGGCCCCTGCAGTGAAGTTACACATGTTTTTCCACGGCGGAAAAGCCGCCGCGGAAAAGCATGTTTCACAGCCTATCCTAATCTGGCTGACGGTGACTGAGAGACACCGTCACCATATTAGAGCTTTTCCGCCGCGGTTGTAAGCCAACCGCGGAGGAAAAGCTGCGGACGGAAACCAGGACCCACCAGCCATCCTAATATGGCGGTGGGTCTTTGGTGGGTCCGCAGAGGATTTTCCGCATCCTCTGGGCCGGCGGTGCCTTCCGCTGGCCCGGAGGATGCGGAAAATCCTCCATCGTAATAGGCCCCTATTAGTGTGCGATTCGCATTACTGCGTCGAATCTTACAATAATTCCATGCAGACCTGGATCGAAAATGGTTACAAAGATGAGACAGGTGGCACAATAAAACATAAAAAACTATGGGAACAAGTAGTTCTTTTACAGAAAGAACTACGAAAGGCTCACATGATACATACGCATAGTTTTCAACGTGATGGCGTTCACGTTGCAGGGAATTCTTGGCTAATAAAGCCACAGCGGCAGCTGGTCAACCAGCTTCCGTAGCTATAAAAAAGTGTTCTAAAAACCAAATAGATGGTGAAATGCTACTAGCAGTAAAAGCCTCTATGGAAGGCAATTATGCGGCGTTACCTCTAAATTATCCTCTCAGAAATACATACATAATTGATGCGAACTCCGTTCCTTTTGCTCAAATCCCTGGAGTGGGGGATAGAGTAATTCCGAACATGAACCGAAGAGTCTTCTTGATACAAGAAGCACACATGGGAATGGGTCTGAGGCACCAAGAGATCCTGAAATATCTAATAGAATTGCAATCAAGATACTGGTGGCCGGGAATGAGTGTGCAAGTTTCTAACTTTGCAATGGATTGTCAGGACTGCAATAGAGATCGCAGTTATGAACCGGACCAGATATCTGACTCTCGCACAGTAAGACCAGCCCAGACACCTCTATTAGACAGCATTAGTATATCTACACGCAAGCGTCCGACCACACAAATGCGATCCCATAAATATTAAGACTAAATTCATTTGGATGTGGCCCCAGCGCTTGGCTGACGCCAGAACTGTTATAAAAGATTTGCGAGTCTTTATCGGCACATACGCGATTGGCATGCTACATTCTGACCAGGGTCCTGCGTTTAGCTCTCGAGCTTACAAGGAGGCCATGACCAGCTTGGGCATTGCATTGCGGTACTCTAGTCCATTCCATCCTGAGGGAAATGCGGTAGTGGAGAGAAAAAAACGTGACATAAAGCAATCTATAACAGCGAGGGTATTAGGTTCGGGTGATGGGTGGGTCAAACATCTAATAAGTGTCCAACGTAGTCTTAACAATCTGCCAAGAAATTCTCTGGGTGAAATCACTCCGTATGAAGATTTGTTTGGTACAAGAATGATAATCGAATATCTCGATTGTCAGACTTCAGTGGTGGAACAAAAAGCTTTTGATATCAAAGATCGTTTGGCTGTTTTACAGGACTTGAATGAAACAAGAAGAAGTCTAAGTAACACAAAGCTAAAGCCAACAGCCACTGAAAAAAACCCACCTGTCCCAGCAAGACCTGTCTGGATTCCAAAGATTGGGGATCTGGTCAGAGAAAAAATTGCGGTAAAGAAGGAATTTGGCCTTCTTACAAAAAGCAGTACCTGTCTTAGCTATCAGCGGAACAAGATCAGTCGTACTACCGCCCCTTGCTGGTAAAAAGGGAAACAGAGTTGTATGAATCGACCTGGTAAAACCACAACCATGTGGCCAATAATAAGTAGTAGGCCCAGTGGACTCCCAAGAAGTATAAGAAGACCAAACCTTGCTACAATCCAAGAGGTTCAAACTGAGAGACTAATCACATGTGACATCATCAGCAGTGGATTGGGGGCGCGCGAGTTATACTTAGTACGACTAACTATAACAGGGGAATTTCAATGGTTTTGTACAAGTGAAATGTCCAACTAACTATAACACCCTCAAAACCTATGTTTTGTTTAGTGAATATATATATATATATATATATATATTCACTGAAAAAACCATAGGTTTTACACACGTTATAGTTAGGAAGTAGCATTTACAAAACCTATGAAATTCACTGAAAAAACCATAGGTTTGATACCAGTTATAGTTAGCTGGAAATTTTACTGATATAAAACCAATGAAATTCCACGTTATAGTTAGTTGGACTCACTATAACTTGCGCGTGTAATGCACTGCTGATGACGTCACATATTACATCATTCATGACATCACTGATGACACCATCCTTGTGACACAGTGACAGACCTCCTTTCACTGTAATCTAACCCTTGAAACACATATTCAAAAATAGAAACTAAAATTTTCAAAAAAATTGAGATACCCATACCAGTTACAACAACCAATTCAATAATTCCACCATGTATATACACATGCACTAATTCACCAACAGTTCTATATAGTCACTCATACATATATTCACTAATCATATGTAGTGATACACCTACGCATCCTGTTACACACCGACAGTCATCCAAAAGTTATTTACACACATACTCACACATGCAAATAAACTATTGAACATCCATTTATTTGCATAAACAGCTATACACACACTACCACTTTACTTCTAAGGAAACTTACACATACTTACTCTCTTAAAAAATCACTTATAGAAACACATACTAATTTAAACAGCAACTCTTACAATCCCTCACTCTCACATATACTCACTTATATACATCAATATTCACATATACTAGATTAAAACATATGTAGTTACTGATAAAGACACTAATAAGACAGTCATTCACTCACTAACACAGACATATACACACTCATCCACCCATACAGTCCTGCACATATGCTGTCTTCAAAACACATACAGAGACTCAGTCATTCTTGCATCTATGTACTAAGTAATACTCCCACCAAAGCATGCAAACACTCATACTGATACTAAGAAAAACATCTAATCACCTATATACATACACATGTACCTACTCATCAACCCATGCAGCCACTTATACACAAAGTGAAAGACTAATACATATATTTAAATATTTAAGCATTACTCACTAATATATGTATTCACTAAGATATTCAATAATATATACATATATAACACATATTTATTTTTCAGAAAGACACACATTCACTGGATGGTGTCATCAGTGATGTCATGAGTGATGTAATATGTGACGTCATCAGCAGTGCATTACACGCGCAAGTTATAGTGAGTCCAACTAACTATAACGTGGAATTTCATTGGTTATATATCAGTAAAATTTCCAGCTAACTATAACTGGTATCAAACCTATGTTTTTTTCAGTGAATTTCATAGCTTTTGTAAATGCTACTTCCTAACTATAACGTGTGTAAAACCTATGGTTTTTTCAGTGAATTTCATTGGTTTTTAAAATGATAATTCAGAAATATCTCGTGTATACAACCTATACTTTTGTCAATAAAGTTCTGGCAATATTTTTTTCAGAAACAAGCCGTTTTCTTCACTGTTCAAGTTGCATACAGACTCCTTGTAAAGCGATACAGAATTAGAAAGTCTCCACCTTACCTTTTTTTCAACGCATTAAAATTTGCCTGTAAATAAAAATAGCCTTTCTAAACTTTCGTGCACGACCCGGTGTGCGCACTCTCGGCAACAGTTCTCAATAAAATGGATAGCGCATTTCCAGGCTTTCGTGCGCGACCGACTGCACGCACCCGCCTATATATTTCGTGAAAACTTTGCAATCTGAACTTATTGAATTTCTTCATAGACCCATCAAAGAACTTATACTACGTCAAAGAGACTAAACCTAGGCTTCTTTTTTAATATTATGAAAATTTTCATTAAATGGAGCCGAATGTCTTTTTAAACTTTCGTGTGTGACCGAATGTACACACCTTCGTATTTTAAAAAAATATATAAAAGGTTTTATACTTTAACAATTGTATGCTTGAATCGAGCTCAGAAGATATATTAAATCCGGATATGTTTGGATTTACTCCTTTTCACGTTTTGAAACTTCGCTGAATTAGACTGCTACTTCCAAATGGCGCACGTGACCAGATACTATCACCGCGTACACGTCCTGAGACGCGCATGTGAAGTCATGTGACTTGAAAACAACACTTCCAATTGGTTCTTAGTAGTTTCTATTCTGCAATTTACACGGAGGACTCCACCCACTCCTCTCACTATCTTTTCTACTCTCAAAAGAGAACGACGTTCAACACCCTTCGGAAGACTTTGCTGAAATGGCTGCCGCCCCGCATTCATCTTCCGAATCTGAAGGAAATGAGCGACTACCTTTAAAAAGAAAAAAGGAATCTTTTATTTGGCAATTTTTCACTTATCCTGAAGAACGAAAGAAAGTGAATGCGCCAAAAGTTACCTGCACGATATGCAATTCGGTTCTCTCAAGAGGAAATCCAAGAAAAAAATATTCCTTTTCTATACATACCATGGTGCAGCATGTCAAACAAGTGCACCCTGTGGAATTTGCAAAGGCATCGACAAGAGCCCTGGCCACGCTATTACCATCAGAGGTGGCCAGCACATCTTCTGGTGGATGACCTGTATCACCATCGAGTGCTGTGATGGACTTGAGACCATATCTTGCAAAGGTGCACATGAAATGCAACGAGTGTGGAGAAATTCTTCTGTACGCAGAGCAGAGCCTCATTCTTACTAAACTAAAAATTGAGAGTCATAAATGCCCCGAGAAAAGATACATTTCTTCATTTCATTTTGATCCTGTGTCACACATGAAAATGTTGTTGCAAATTTAAAAAATCAAAAACAACATAACACTTGTTTTAAAAAAAAAAAAAAAAAAGTTCTTTTCAGAACTAACTCATTCTACCAAAAAGAGCTCCAGGAGCATATTATAAAGGGGGTTTATCTCCGCTTTTTTGGCTTTCATTCGTGCGCGACCGTGTGCGCGCACCCGCCTATATATTTCGTGAAAACTTTGCAATTGCAACTTCTTAAATTTCTTCATAGACCCATCAAAGAACTTATACTACGTCAAAGACAGTAAACCTAGGCTTCTTTTTTATTATTATGAAAATTTTCATAAAATGGAGCCGAATGTCTTTTTAAACTTTCGTGCGTGACCGAATGTACACACCTTGGTATTTTAAAAAAAATATATAAAAGGTTTTATACTTTAACAATTGTATGCTTGAATCGAGCTCAGAAGATATATTAAATCCGGATGTGTTTGGATTTACTCCTTTTCACGTTTTGAAACTTCGCTGAATTAGACCGCTACTTCCAAATGGCGTACGTGACCAGATACTGTCACCGCCTACACGTCCCGAGACGCGCATGTGAAGTCATGTGACTCGAAAACAACACTTCCAATTGGTTCTTAGTAGTTTCTATTCTGCAATTTACACGCAGCACTCCACCCACTTATGTCACTATCTTTTCTACTCTCAAAAGAGAACAACGTTCAACATCTTCCGAAAGACTTTCTTTTCACGCGATAATGTGAAATACTGAGATTGTTACAGAATTTTTATCACTTAGAAGCCTTCCTATTATGAAGGTTTATCTCCTAAGTCTCTGATTCTCAAACTGTGCAACGCGGCTCCCCTGTGTGCCGTAATGAAGTGCTAGGGGCGCCGCCCACACTCTAGTGTGACTAACCATCTGTAAATTCCACAGACATCTCTACCCTGTTATCTGCAATTGTGAGCATCAAAAGGAGCTGCGCTACGCCCCAGTGAGAGGCTTCACTCCCAATGCTGCAACGGTTTGGCAGTCCTCCAGATGCACAGGAACAGCCCCTCCGATCCATTGAAGTTCTCTGTCGTGAGAGGCCTCACTCCCACTGCTGCAACGGCTTGGCAGTCCTCCAGATGCACAGGAACAGCCCCTCCGATCCATTGAAGTTCTGTGTCGGTCTCAATACCACTTACGAAATGAAAATAAGCACTGAAGAATATTCAAGCATGTAGTACTCCTCCTGCTACAGCATACAAAATGCATTCTATTACCTATAAAAAAGTCAAACACCCACGCTACAATCATATAGAACACTTCCTCTAAAGAAGCCTGTGAATAACTTTAAAACATCAGGTTAACCTTTTTTTACTCTCTCATCATTATTAAAGATAAGTATTTACAATGCTATATTAAACAATGCCATGGTTCTTGCTTTTTAATTTTAAAAATCTTGCAATCTTTCACAAACCCAATACTCATGGCTTCTTTTTCGTGACAAAAATCTTGCAATATTACATACCTACATAGAATAAGAGAAACAACATAACACTACAAAGGCGGAACACTCTACTAAACGCGGATTTGTAACCTATGAGGCAGATTTATGTTAACTACTTCATACCCAGATATGCACCAGTTAATGTGCACCACAGTATGCTAGTGCTCCGTTACCCATGGTGTGCCACATTTGAAATGTGGCGCACCATGGTACAAAAACACCATACATGCGTAACACATCTGTGCTCAAAAAGTAATACATTGCTAGAGTTGCATCGCAAGTGTGATGCAGCTCCAGCAAGGCTCACCAATGCACTATATTCACAATACTGCGTCAATACCTACGCCTGCTTCAAGCACATGCACAGTTTTGAAACAGCATAGGTCTAAAAGTCACTGAGTGAAATATCATGAATTACAGTCAGCCACTTTCAAGACGCATTCCTTCAGAGGAACACTTCCTTATGGTGCAGGGCTTTAGAATGTGACATATCTCCTAGATCCATAACGTTGTAAATATGGTACATTATTTCCACTGTCATTGTATTAAATAAACTGACGAAATTGTGGCGCAAAGAGACGCAACGTCAACATAAAGCTGTTACAATGTGTTTTAAAGTGCCCTTTAAATTACAACCAACACTCTCTTTGAAGAGACCCCTCATGTTTTTTTAACACCTGTTAAGTCCTTCCATGCTCATGACAGAGCCGCTCCATCACGAGCATTGCCTCAGCTGTCCCCAGAATAGACCAGTTTTGTCATGGCCTTGCCCCTGTGCTTGCACAGCACTAATATTGTACCTCCATGACACGTTCTATTGACTAAGCAGAGCCATGAGAGAACCACTGTATCATGAACAGATCTCAACCGTGGCTCATGAAGGAGTACCTCTATCATGAACATAGAAGTACCACTCAGCCCCCCGGCCCCCTAATGCTGAGGCAGAATTGCCACTGCAGCAAAGGACTTAAACTCCTGGAAAGAACAACATGTAACATTTAATATCATTTCCCACCAATGTTTTCATATATCAGTGTTGCTGAACTCACTCAGTAAAATGTCGCTCATTTCATTAAATCACTTTTAAAGCATGCCTTATAACAATGCACCCAATCCTATGTGGAAGTGCTTATATTAAACATGACATTGCTTTAAGCAGGATAGACAAAGAAATGACACAGTGATGTAAAAGTTTCTTTATTTTTTATACTTACCTAAAAAATAGTAATAAAGTAAAGTAAATTTCTTTTAAAAACGTAGTACCTGTGGAAGAAAAGTAAAAATAAGATTATAATGTACATTTCATAAAATAAAAAAAATAAGAGAAAATAAGAGAGAGGCAGAGAAAACTCTCGGATGTTATTAGTTGTACTTACCTTATAAATATAATATCTGTGGAAGACAGTAAAAAAATATGTTTTAATACATATTTCTAAATTCAATGTAACAAAATAACTCAAACAACATATTAAATGGTTTATTTTTGCTGTCCTCAGAATACATTGATTTTCACTATAAACAGTGATTTCAATATTAATCATCATATAACAGCGGGGAAAAAAACACACAATCAAAATGATTGTGTTTAAAAAACCCATCCAAAATCTCCATACATATTATAAATACCTGAAAAAAACATATCTTAAATGTTTTTCTCAAATTCGCAATTTCTTGAGTAAGCACACTACATCTTCCACAGTTACAAACTAATTAAACTATACAACCTATTTTTAAATATATCTCAAAAAAACACAGTGCAAGTATCTCCTATAAAAATCTATCTTAAGTATACATTTTCTTTTCTCATACCTTTCCGCATGGCCAAATTGTATAAGTTAAGTCATTACCTTTTAAATACCTCTCCCAAAAACTTGCGTCCATATATGTTCTAAAATAATTATCTAAAGTACTCATTTTCTTCTCTCATATTTTTCCACATGGCCAAATACTATGAGTTAAGTAGTTTTTTTCTGAAATTTCTTAATCTTAATCTTATCTATTCTTTTGTGAACCTTTACAGTAAAAATGTGTAACATGCTTTATACCACCAAACATTAACTAAATTTCTAGCTGATGTTATCACTATACCAAACACAAATTTCATTTATAGATTTGTAGACCCTCAGTCACATGATATTTGTAAACAAGAAAGTTTCATATCTTTACAGTATTAATCTTCCTACAGCAAGTGATTCTACTGAAATTTGGGTTCCAAAAATAGCAGATAGGAGTTAGTTAAGGCAAAAGGCAAACGTTTCTTAAAAGTCAATTGGGTATCATTGCAAAGCGTCCAGCCACTTCCACACTTCAAATAAGCTGTATAATGTCCTGATGATGTGGAAGGCCCTTCATGAAAAATAATGGCTACAGCTACAAATGTTCTTCTAGAAATAGATACTTGAGTAGCCACAACATTTTTAATTAAAGTTGACAATTTACTCCCATCAGCTCTGCATCGTTGAAACATTAATATTACATATTGTCCATATCTATGGATAAATAAAGTTGATAACATTTCAGACTTACATTGAGAACAGACCATGTTCTGATTCGCATCTTTAACTAGTTTATTAAAAGACACTTCTTTACAGTCTGGTAATGTTAAATATATAAATCTTTCACTGTGTATATCAGTACTACTTGAAAATGAGCAATTATCACAGTTATGTTCCCATTTATAAGAAAGGCCAAAAAGATTATCAATATCTACACCTTCATCTTCCAAAACTGTAAACATATACATAATAAATTCCTGACAATCTTGCTGAATATTCTGTGAAAATTGATTTACTCCTGCACATATGTCTAAAACATTCCTTTGTTCTGAAACACTTCCTACTTCACTTTCACCACTACTACATTTTTCAAATATAGAATTTAAGGAATAGCAAAATGTTTGCTCCTGATTTTCTACAATCTGTTCCCTAACATTTTTTTGAAAAAAAACCAACATTAACTACTACATTTGCATAACAGTTGACACCAGACCTGTTTTCAAACTTAAATCCAACAATCTCTTCAATACTAACCGTTTTCTTATGCCTACCAACAACAGCTACATCTTTTTTTCGTCATTTCTCAACTACTTCAGCACATTTCTCCTCATTTTTCCTTTTCTGACCAACCATACGCCTTTCAATTAAAGGATATTGAGGTAAACTTGGAGCATATTCTCTTCTTAACCTATTATACTCGTTCACACAATTTAAATCTGCACTAATCTTTGTCTCATCATAATCAATTAAATAAAGTCCACATAAAGTTCTAACTCGCGATAAAGCAACATATGCCATACCCTCTTTGAATACAGTGCTTCCAATATTTACCAAAGCACAATCTACACTTAAACCTTGAGATTTGTGAATAGTCACTGCATATGCCAAACAAATTGGAAATTGCTTCCGACGGACATATAAGTCTTTCACAAGCAAAAAACGATTTGAACAGCGACTAATTTGCTGAACTTCCTCAATTCCATCAAATTTTATTCTTAAAAATTCAATCTCATCTCTATTTGTATAATTAACAAAACCAACAACATTACCCATTGCTCCATTTACCAATCCTCTTTCTACATGTAAATTTCTCCTTAAAATTATCCGACAATTTAAACATACATACAGATTTTTCTCTAAACCAGCAGTTTTAGATATACTTTTTTGAAGAGAATCCAATTTTAACTTCAACTTTTCAGACAAAACAATAGTACTACCTTCATGCTCTATTCTATCTTTAGCTTCCAGTTTCCTAATTTGTTGATTTTCTAAATTCAACATTTTCTCATTAAAAACTGAACATTCTTTCACAGTTGGCATCAAGCATATCACTGATTTATCTGCTACCTCTTTACTATATATTTTCTCAGGTACATTATCTTCATTAGGAAACAGCTTGGAAAGTAATCGTGTTCGTAGAGTGTGTTTCGCATCTTCAGTTAGTTTTCCAATCCTGATATCTTGAAGAATATTTCCATATTTAGTATCCTTTGCCTGTCGCATATTTTGAATCAGTTCAGTATATTTGAAATGTGACCATATATTAACATTTCCAATACTGCCCAGGCACTTTCTAGTCTCCTCATGCGTAACAGTTTCAAATACAGGTTGTCCTTTCACTGGAGTTAGTTGGAGTAGATCTCCAAAAACTATGACATGTTTACCTCCAAATAACACATCATACTCTGTCTTAAGTATCTGTTGCATTCTTAAATGCACAAAAGCAAGCATTAAATTAGATACCATGCTTACTTCATCAATAATAAGAAGTTTCATTTTTTTAAGCACTCTAGAAACTTCAAAACAAGCTTCTCCAGATAGCTTGTGATATTGTAATTTATTTTCATGTTCAACTGGCAGCATCAGTAAACGATGTAAAGTAATAAATACCTTTAATATTATGTGCTGCCAATCCAGTTGGAGCAGTAACAACACACGACAGTGTTGACTGAGTTCTTTGCTGTAAATATGTAGTAATTCCTTTAATTAGGAAACTTTTACCAGTTCCAGCTTCTCCACTTACATATGATCGAATAGGTTGAAATGACATACATGAGCAATCTTTTCTCTCATGACGAAAGCCATGCTCAATGTGCTCTGTCACTTCATCATATATCTGTCTTTGCTCAACATTAAATTGCTTCTTTAATTCTTCTAAGTTGATTGCTTCATCTTGACCTTGCTGCATTGCTCTTTCCACCTCATCCATGGCAGTGGCTGCTTCATTTTGGATAATTGGTTATCCCAGTGGATCTTGACTTAATGAAGCCGAACTTTGACTATCTTGTGAACTATCTCTACCAATCTCCACTGCAATTGTCACTTCTTGCTCTATTTCATCATTCAACATTTGCAGATAATTACTAAAAACAGTACATTCAATACTACTTTTAGATGCGTTGAATGTATCTTCATAACTATCAAAGTCCCCAAGTAGTTCCTCTTCTCTACGCCATGGTTTAAAGAGTTGCAAAAGAGCAAAATAGTAAAATTCTCTTTTGTCAGGTGTTTCGCAACTCAGTTTCCGATGATTAATCAAGTGTCCTTTTCTTTGCTTCACCAGACATCCTTCTTGTCCAATTACAGCATATACACCTTTATCAATGTTCTCTGTAACATTCCTTTTAAAAGTGTAGTTTTGAAGTATTTCATACAGACAAATGTTTTCTAGAAGAGTACTTCTATTTGGATAGTATGTATCCAACATATTTGTTTTCAGAATGTCTGTATTGTTTGGTTCTTTCTGGGCTAAATATTCAATTTCTTGCACAGGTTTTAGAACACGGTTTCGTGTTTCTGCAAGACCCAAACTCACCCAGAGGGTAGTCCTTGATTTAGCATAAAGACTTGCTGATGATAATCGGTCACAACATTCATATGCTCCAATTTCTCGATGAGACAACATCTTCAAACTGTACGTATACAATTTTTTGCTTAGGCTCTTTTCATGAGAAATGTCTTCCCACATCTCCTTTAGTTCCGTCTTTTCAGATTTTGTGATGTAAGACGTTACATATCGAGCCACAGCAATAGAGTTGTCTGCAACATATTGTATGTCCATGTTAGCATTCCACATGGACAAAATGACTGGGTTATAGTCATTTATATATTTGGATTCTTCACCTCTTCTTAAATTGTACGTATTTTTAGGTGACCTTCTTCTGATGTTATGTCGCAAAGATGACATCAAATTGTTGACTCTTCCTTTTGAAAGTACCGGTCGTGCAAATCCAAAACGACATTTGGTGTAGAATTTACTCCTTGATTTGAATTTTCGCCGACAATATTTTCCACAACGATAACTTTGAAAGCGTAACACTTTTCCTCTTAAGTCCTTATCATTTGTACTATTAGGTATGTCACAAGTGGCATACTGTTCAATAAAAGAGAGTACAGTCTCATCCGAGTCTCTTCCAAATTTAGGAGCATCCTTGATCCATAACAGCATATGAATATGAGGAGCACCTCTTGCTTGGTATTCTTTTCTCCAAAAGAAATCCAGTACTTCACCAAGAGGCGGATTTTTCTTGTTTGTAAGAAAAGACATCATAGCTTCAAATCTATGATTAAAATATCTGCAAACATTAACCGAATCTAACGAACACAGTTCTCCGGGTGTCTTGTAGTTTATATTTTCTATGTTTGCATTCGCCTCCTGAAGAAATTCAAGTAAATCTTCCCAAGCATACTCTGCACAGCTTAGAGTTAAAAACCATGTTGGTGCTCCTAAGTTTCTAAGCATGCACTTCAAATCTCCATGACGACGGTACCAATACTCATTAGTACCACGCTGACAAGCCATTAAATTAATTAGGTGTGAAACACTATCTTTCTGTTGCACTTTATCCATGAATTCCTTTGCTGAAATATTATGCAGATGAACTCCACTTTTTAAGATATGATTTACTGCATAAGAGAGACCAGATAAGTCACTCTCAAACAGAAGATGAAACAAATATGGAATGCATTGGCGAAACCTCGCATCTTCTGCATATAATCTTGTTGTCCGGTATTCAGATGCAGGAATCTGCATAGGTGGATCATCATATCGTGTACCTTCACCTGTAGGGAATAACTGTGGGAAACAACGACCTTCCAAACTTTCTTCCCACACACTAATAGGATTTCCTTTCGCCTTTTTCATCTGAAATAATTCAATAGCATTCCCTATTGCTTCTTTGGAATGCAGTGGATGAACACTGTAATGTTCATACATTTCTTCACTTCTGGATAGATCAACTTTTTCAATTTGTCCAATAGACAAATCACTCTCCTCTTCTTCACTTACATCTTCTTCTTCTACATATACATCTTTATAGTACTTATTGTTTTGAACTAAATACAACGTTGCCTTTTTGACTTTTCTAACATCCACTAAATCTTGCCAGATTTTCTTACTCTTTGTAGGTACACCATTAACTAGAATAACTAGAGGTTCCTCTTCTACATTTTCAACACCAATTGTTTCCATATTTTTTTTTAAATCAAGTGGCAAATATACAACTCTACCCTTTAATCCTCTTTGTAAATCTGAAGGATTTAATTTACCAGTCTTAGGCTCCATACGAACAATAGCCTGAAAAGGATGTACACATTGGATCAGAATAGTCTCATAAGTATTTAAATCCATCAATTCTGATGGAATATTTATCAACTCTAGATTATTATGAACACCTCTAGCAGGCATTTTATTTTTATTTAATTTATTATAACAATATTTACAAATACGTTGCTCAAAACCCAAATCAAAATAGTTTTCCACCAACAAATAAGTTGCAAAATCTTTCCATTGACCATTACTTTCATCTTCACTTTTTAAATATAAATCAACTAACCTAGTTTGACTTTTGTAATGAATGCGTCGACAACAGACACAAGAAAAATTTGGTTTCTCACCTGCAATTACCTTAAACTTTAATATTTCCTGTTCAAAATTTTCAATATTAACATGTCCAACATTTTCTAACACATTTCCTTCTATAATTATATCAGTTTCTGCATTACCTTCCTCTGGACCAAAATAACTTACCTCAATTTCTGCACAAATCTTCTTAACATCTAATTCACATCCATACAAAAGAGCAGTATTTAACTGTTTAAGTTTAAGTGCTGGACTGTTTGCATAATACAACTTTCTCACCAATTTTCTCATTTTAATATGATGCACTGCTAACATCCTGAAGTGATGAAAAACACTCTGGCATATTTTTTTAGAAAGACAAGCCAGAGAATGACCTTGCAGACCTATTTTTTCTCGCACTCTGCAATGATCTAATTCTTGCAACATAACAATTTTTTTTCTAAGACTTTCTTTAGTGTACTTACGTAAGAAATTGCGAAAGAAATCAATTGAATCCTGTCGTACACTACAAATGCTACTACAATTCCAACTGTAAACAGGAACATTAGCACGTCCCCCTGAAGCTTCTCCAGCCATCACCTCTTCTGCATTTCTAACCACAATTTTCTCTTTTTCAATTACACATCCCTCCTTCACCTCGTATCCTCGACCACTGGTGTCAACTGCATGCAACAAATCGTTACTTTGAAAGTAACTCTCTTCATTAAAAAATGGTTCAGACGTTGAAGTATGCATCCACTTCCCAGAAAACACTTTACAAAAATTACTCCTATTTATGTGTCTCTTCCATTTACTTTTAGCTTTTAAAACTTGTATTGCCTTATTTAGCGTATTTATTCTATTAAGTACTAAAATAAATAATTTTCTTTTTGTCTCAAACGGGGGTTTATCTCCGCTTGTTTGGCTTTAAAAGCCAAGAAAGCGGAGATAAAATTATCTCCCTATTACCTAGCTGTCGCTAACACCAGAAATGGATCGATATTATCGCAATACTTATGGTTAAGTAAAGTGCATACAATAAAAGCAGAAGTATAAAATAATACTGTAAAAACATTTATATGGTTTCTAAGCCATAAGGTGGTTTAAAATGGATAAAATAGATACATACACATATACATTTGACTAATCGTACTCAACTGGTGTTTCTAACTACGCCTACCCCGGTGTACCTGACCTAAGCCTAATACGTGGGCGGGAATAGAAAGTAGCAGTTTAAGTTAAGTTTGTTTTGCCAAGTGACTGACTCAAGAATTCTCTGCAAGGGGTTATTCAGTTCTGTACCTTGAATCTAGGATGAATGAGGGATGGTATCTCTCGTCTCTGGTCTCGATATTCCAGGCTGCCTGCGAGGGCTACCCGGAAGCGCCAGAGCTGGATTTCTCGGCAGGAGAAAGCAGCGTATCGTTCTCAGCGCGTCAGGAAGGCGGGGCTGCGCCAGCGGGGTCTGCTCTGCTCTGGTCTTCGGCAAGTCTGGCTGCTTCGATCTCGTCACCACCGCGTGTGTTTGCTTAAGGTAATACCGGTAATATTTATACCTGTAAGGTGCCGAGATTGACGTAAGGATGGACATAAATACGTCAATAAGGATGTCATACGACTTGGTCGTTAGCACATTCTTTTGCTGAAGTTCTCGATGAAACCAAAACAATGGCCGTAGGGTTTTTCCCAGGTTGTCATAGGTTTGATTTGTTTTGAGAACTCCGTATGCCTTATCAGGGGCTGGAGGAATATCGCTTGTTTAATTAGATGGCAAGCGTTATGACCTAATCAGATAACACGTTCCTGTGCCGTAGTGTGGCTTAATCAGATAACGGTTTCTGCATCATGGGATGGCTGCTAGTTAACTTGTTAACCAGAACAGGGTCAGGAATAGGGGGATCGATACAGAACCTATAAGAATACATCACACCCACTCCACGCTAACTATGGCCATGTTTACGAATCTAGGCATAGTAAAACATACTGTAGAGTATCGTGTATACCTTACCACCCCAAAATACATGTAATGCATTTCGAATAATGTAATATACGGAAAAAAAATATTCACATGTACTATATGCACTCAAGCTGTAGAATAATGCTAAAGTAATCACGCATATGTATACATTATTGCTAATTGGTATATGAGAATTTACACATGAAATGGCTCTTAATACAGAAGAAAAAAGGTTCGAGACCATTTCATCACAGAATAAAAATAATTATGAACATACCAGCGGGCAGCTAATGTCTATAAAGTTTCTAAAAATAGAAATTTTAGTTCTCTAAGAATAGTTCTTACTTTAAGCAGAAGATAAGTGTCCCGAAAATTCGTAAAAATATTTTGGGGCTGCTGAAAAAATCGCTGTCCGTGAACTGGAGGGAAAATTGTTCATGTTATTTTGCTATTAAGTTGAAGGCCAAATTCAGGGTGTTGGGAACGCCGTGTGCTAGCTTGCTTAAAAGTCTCTATTTCTGTTCTGGTGAGAACAGCATATCATTTAGACTGTCGAAAAAGCTGTCAACAGCTTCCTGGGAGAGTTCCACTAACTCGGAAAAAGGTGTAACCATGCATTCGTGCGCATGATTGTCTCCATTGACGCTTTGATTAGTATTGCTGACAGAAGGTCGTACCTGATCGATGCTGCTTTCATCTTGAACTCCACTACCCCTTAATCGTAGTGGTGAAGTTTCCACGAATGCCGTCATCAGGATTGGCAGCCGTTGAGGGCAGCACAAAGCATGAGCCTTTATCGGACCCAACAATGTTTCTGCATCCATAGGCGCATCCGATTGTAGCATCAGACAGGTGTCCAACACGCATTCTTCTCCGCACAGCAAGCACCTTAATACAGGTAAAACACATCGATGCCACATTGGTCGAAATGAAAGAAACCAAGTCATGTTCAGGTCTCTAAGCCGGGATAGTCCCAGGATTTTTGATATCCGGTCCCGGTATCCAATGGCTCAGATTGTTTCTTCCCTTGTCGCAGGTGTTTTGTCTGTGACATGGTTTGCCATAACGAAATATCAGGACCAAGAATAGGATTCCTGCAATTAGTCCTAAAATGAGGGGAAGTCCGCCAAAAATCGAATGGACGAAATCTGGAAAAATACCCAGTATGGCTTTGAATGGTGTTAATGCCATCGAAAATACTGTCTTAAATACTTTTGAGACTCCACTGGTATCAGAAATATTTAAGATTTCATTCAGGATTTCTGCGAAATGTATGGGGGAATTAGTTGATAACAATGAGTGAATCTCTGCAGTCGTCCTTGCGACTAGGAGATCATACGTTTCTTTTGATTACGTGAGTCTGGTCGGCGTCTGAAGAAGCACTGTTTTCATTCTGCTTAAAGTATCTATTCGAATAGAAGTAATTTTCAAGTTAGGCCATGCCCTTGCCTCCCTGTCTGGAAAGGAGCTGGGGAACAATGAGTGTCCACAGCACATGACCTTCGCAGTCGTAGTTACGAGATAAGGAGTCCCGGGCATAAGACTACAACATCTGCGATCCACAATTAGAATGTAACTCCCGTTATAGAGTCTTTTAAGGAATGGTTCTATCTCTGTTGCAGGTGCGCCTAGCTGGTGACATGAAAGGTTATTTGAGTTCCCTTCACAGGCTCCATGCAAACTAATTCCATTACACAGAAGTGTACCGCTTAGTGACATCGCACAATTATTGCCACTGAGAAACACTTTCTCTCCTTTATTACTGACACATGCATGTGAATAGGGCAAGTTCCATGTTGTCTTAATGTACCCTTTTCCCAATTTTTCGTACATGCCAGCCTGTATATATTTTTGGCAGTATTGAAACCTGAAGGTTGATATTGGAATATTAATTATCCCATGTATTATCCATTCACTGACAGGTCGTTCTGACATTGTCACTGGTAATCTCTCGAGTTTCTCAATGCTCAGGATTGTATAATCAGCACCCTTTTGTGCCATACTGATTTGTTTATCAGTAAGGTTAAAGATATTGAATAGTGACGTTGTGTTGATTAAACGCCAAGGCACATAGCCTGAACGCAGATTTTGTAACGTCCAGCCAAGCTGTACAATAGAACGCAATTGAGACTGACCGTGTTGTAACAACAGTAAGTCTTGCGATATTATGTCGATTGCTGAAGACACAATGCTGTCCAAAGAAAAAATTCTGGAGGACAGAGTCATTAACCCATTGTCCACTACAGAAAGTGATTTTTCCAAATGAATACGGTCAATTTCCCGTATACTTTCTGCTGTCTCAATTTGAGTTACCTTCCAGGCCTCATTGTAAGCTGCATATACAGAGGCTGCTATAAAGCGTTTTTGACGCTGTTTGCGCGGTCCCATAATGAAATCACACAAGTCAGCACCATCAGTAAGTAAAGTTAGGTGTTGCTTAATTTCTGTCAGTGTGGAAGTTTGTAGCCATTGAAGGCATAATTTGCCCACACTGTAGGTGGTTATATCCCTGGGTGTTGTCTTTGGGAATATCTAGGGTCTGGCCTGGTCAATTTGAACCCTTGTTTTTGGTTCAGGAATCTGTCTTGACAGTTATTAGTATCTGTGGGCCAGATCAACCACTGTTTCCAATCAGGATGTGTTCTGTTTTGGTTTAATATATAGTTTACGTCTATCTCTTCATCTGTAGAGCTATTGCTGTCCATTGTTGGCTTTGGAATAGACGGTTTATTAAAGTCTTTGATTTTGGCTAAGCCAAGACAGGTGGTTTGTTGAACAGTGTCATTTAAAAATATAATTTGTTCTGGGATCATGCAGGCTCTAAACAATGATTCTATACCTTGTACTTGCCATTCTTTTGTACCCCAAACACTTTTAACTTCAACATTTTTGTCCCAATAATCAAAACCAAAAGTATTCATTTGTTCAAAAAATGAGTCTGAATATATCAATTTCGTGTTTGTTAGCATGGTATTTGTCCCTGTCTTATTTGACAATTTGAAATAAAATGTTTCAGCATTACTTGTGTTGAACCCTGAAAAGTATGAATATTTGTCGTAAAAGGTTCTTGAGCTTCCTTTTGGAGGGGTTGCACAATGTTCCCATTGATTATAATTTAAAACATTTCTAGGTTGTGCAGATTTATGTAGAAAATGGTTACCATAGTGGTTGTAACAGTACATACTATCATAATTAGTCGAACCCTGCAAATAATCATGTTTGGTAAATTTAGCAGACATCACTAAGTCAGACATCATATTATTTATACTTTCAAAGTCCCAATCATCAGCAAATGAGCTTGTTTTTACAAAGTCACTCAACGAGATCTTAATTTGGTGTGGATATTTCAGGATCTCAACCGGACCATAAATTTCGTAGTCAGTATTGTCCCATGCTACCCCACCCGGTATAGGATTGGCTGTGAAGTTGACTGAAGAAAGTTCTCTTTTCTCGACGTGTGAAGATGTGTGTGGCTTGAGGATCAAGTTGATTTTCTGACTTGCTGTGTCCATTTTAGCATATTTTCCCTCAATGAAGCGTCCCAAAGTTAGTACCATGATGAGCCAAAGTATGAGGATAAATGCACCAAAGCCCACCCAAAATTCAATCCATGGAGAAATCAGATATGTTTCTTTCAGCTGTTTCAAAAGTTCTTTAGCTTTATCTTTAAAGGTTTTTGTTGATGGCTGTGTTTTTGATTCACTTAGGTCTTCAGAGGAATCATCGAAGTTTATGAAGTAGCCGGATGCAGTTCTGTCAATTGTTCCAATTGCTTCAGGATTACTGTTTCTTGCATATTCTTTTGTTACTTCATTGTAGGTTGGTGTGTCTCTACTAAATGTTTTTATTTGGGTTTTCAGAGGTTTAAGTTCCAATGCATTGTTGCATAGTCCTTGTTGTTCTTCTGTAGGCGTTTCGAATGTGATTAGCCTCTTAGTTTGGACCTCTGTATTAGTAGCAAATCATGGTGTTCTACTACTTATCGGGAGTCCACTTGGCCAACTGTTTGTTATCGGCCACATGATTGTGGTTTTACCAGGTCGATGGATACAACTCGGTTCTCCTTTTTACCAGCAAGCGGCGGTAGTACAACTGATCTTGTCCCGTTGATAGACAAGACAGGAACTGCTTTTCTGTAAGAAGGCCCAAATTCCTTCTTTACCGCGATCTTTTCTCTGACTAGATCCCCGACTTTTGGAATCCAGACAGGTCTTGCTGGGACAGGTGGTGGTTCTTCAGTGGTTGTTGGCTGCTGTTTCAACTTTATGTTGCTCAGGTCTTTTCTTGTTTTGTTTAAGTCCTGCAAAATAGCCAAACGATCTTTGATATCAAAGCTTTTTTCCTTTACCACTGAAGTCTGACTGTCAAGATCTAAGACTAACATCCTAGTTCCAAACAATAATTTGTACGGACTGAATCCCTTCAGAGAATTTCTTGGCAGGTTATTTAGACTACGTTGGACACTTATTAGATGTTTGACCCACCCAGCTCCCGAACCTAATATCCTTTCTGTTATAGATAGCTTTATGCCTTGGTTTTTTCTTTACACCATCCCGTATCCCTCAGGAAGGAAGTGAGAAGAATCCCGCATCGCTATGCTCATTTGGCCGTGCTTCCCCACAAGCTTGAGGGCTAAAGTGAAAACATTGGTCAAACGTAGCATGCTCCTAGCGTATATGCTATTTAGACTCGCAAATCTTTGTATAACAGTCCAGACGTCAGCCGAGTGCTGGGGATCTACATTATAAGTGGAAACTAGCCTGTATATGTTAATCGGACGCTTTGCTTTTTACTGCTGATCCTTTCTGGAGTGAAACGCCACGGTAGTATACCGTTTCTCTCGCCACTGCGATCTCTGTTGCAGTCCGGGCATTTTTTTACAAAAATGTGATGCTGCAGGCTCATACCTGGCCACCAGTACACTGATTGTAGTTCTTCCAGAGAATCTTTTAGTTTGAGGTGTCTGAGACCCTCGCCCATATGTGCGTCTGCAATTAACAAAGTTCTCCTGTCCATGTTTGGAATTACTCTATCCCCCACTCCAGGGATTCGAGCAAAAGGGACGGAGTTTGCATCGATTATGTATCTATAATTGAGTGGATAGTTGATCCGTAGCGCTGAGCAGTCGCCTTTTGATGACGTTTTTACCGCCAGCACTGTTTCACCGTCAATGTATTTCATTGTACGCTTTTTTCTAGCTACGGAAGCCGATTTAGTTGCTACCGCTGTGGCTGTCTTAGCCAATGAATTCCCTGCAACGTGAACGCCATCACGCTGATGACTCAGTGAGTGTGTCACGTGAGTCTTTGGTAGTTCTTTCTGTAAAAGAACTATTTGTTCCCAAAGCAGTTTTTGCTTTATTGTTGCACCTGTGTCATCTTTGTAACCGTTTTGAATCCATTTCTGCAAATCGCTGTTATATGATTTGACGCAGTAATACGAATCGGACACTATAAGTGTCGGGAATTCACGATCTGCATTATCTAGCGCCATTTTCAATGCTATTATTTCAGTCTGTTGTTCTGAATTGGTTTCTACTGAGTGTGTTTATGTTGATAGAGTTCTTAGTTTATCTCCGCGCCACACTTCTTTTGTAATCTCACATGTGGGGTTGTATGCTTGTTCTCCCCAAACGGAGGGTTGAGCATGTCCGTCTGTATAGATTACACAAGTGTACTGTCGTAAGGGCAGAATGTCGATTGGCAGAGGGAATGTTCTTTCATATTCTAGATTTTTCAATTCTTTTAATTCTGGATCAAAGTAGTATTTTACTTTGTCCGTTGTAATTGAATTCACCCATTGTATCCATTCCGGATTCAATGCTGTTGTTGGTAAATTACACGGTGTTGTTAATGCCTCAAAGGCTGATTCTGCTGTTCTGACTGTGATGTGTCTACCGTCAGCTTTATCTTTTTCTCTAGCTATTGCGGTTTGAACTGCATGAACAATGTTTTCTTTATTGCTGAATTTCTTTTCAGCTTCTGTGTACAAGTGTGATTTGAATGCAATTGGTACCTTTTCTCCCTCGTTAGAGGTCAGGTATGTGAATCTGCATCTTCCTGGGATGACTCGAATCACAAGATTGCGTGTGTTATCACGTGTTTCTAATTTTGTTTTAATTAACATGTCTGTTTCTAAGGATCTCAAAATGTCTGTGTGTGTTTGAGTCCAATTGGTTCTTTTAAAATCTGGTTTTATTAGATCATAAAGGGGTTTGAGCCTTTCTGCGTAATTTGCAATGTATGTTCTTCCGAAATTTAGGAAGCCTAGAATTGACTGTAGGTTTTTTAGTGTTCTAGGTGCTTGGAGTACGGCACATTTCTCTAGGAAATTGTCAGCCAGGCTTTTGCCTTCACTTGATAATTCATATCCTAAGAACAGGACTGTTAGATGGGCAATTCTAGATTTTTTAAAGTTGAATTTGTAACCCTCTGCTGCGAACCCAAGTATTATGGTGTTCACTCTCTTCAAGTGAGTATCCAAGTCATCATCTGTTAGGTATATGTCATCGACATAAGATAATGCTTCGTTATCATATGTTTGTAGTAATTCTGTTACTCTCGCTGAGAATAGTCCTGGGCTGTTCTTGAACCCTTGGGGTAACCGACAGAATTGTTTTTGAGCGCCATTTATTGAGAACGCAGACAAATATCTACTCTCTGGTGCTATATTTTGACAAAAGAATCCATTAGAGATGTCTAATGTTGTTTTGTATTTTTTGCGCACTATGTTATTCATTAGCGCTGCACTATGCGAGTTTTGCACTGCAAAAGTTTTGCAACATGAGTTAAGGTGTCTGTAATCCAAAACTAGACGATATGAATTGTCTGGTTTGGAGACAGGAAACAAAGGGTTGTTCATTTGTGAGGTGCAAGTTTCAATCACCCCCTGGTATTCTAGTTGATCTAGGATTTCTTTTACCTGTTTTTTAGCTTCTTGCTTAATTGGGTACTGTCTTTGTGCAGTAGGTTGTGATTTTAACTGGATTTTGTGAGGAGGAGAGTCCTCATCCCATCCTACGTGATTTTTATATAAAGCAGGAGCTTGAGCTACTGCCCACTTTCTAGCAAGTGTGTATTTTTTATGAATTGGGATATGATTTGAGAAGGCAGGCATAATTATGTCTTCGCAATGAGGGCAGTCCCTGACAAACTCTGGTGGCCAGTCTTTTTCAGCTAGAAGGATGTCATAGCCCTTGGAGAGATTATCCCAAAATAGTCCCCTTATTTTTCTAGTCTTATCCCCTTCTATACGTAAAGTTATTTCATATATTTTGTGAGGTTTGCTAACTCTGGTGTCCGCAGTTTCCACTTGAAGGTATTCATTCGTGTCCACTGTCTCCAGATGATTCATAAGGACTTTGCGAGCTATGCTCACTTCTGCTGCGCTGTCTAGCATTGTATGAGCCCATTCTCCGTTTTTCAGTTGTGTCCTCAGTATTCTCGGCATTGTTAACTACTTTAATACTGGCTACCTTCTTTTTTGGAAATTGTAATTTCTTATTTGGATGAGCAGGTTCCTTGTCTTTGGACTTGACGTGCCCTTCCCTGGGTTCCGATCGTCCTCTTCTTTCCGATTTCTGCGAGGAAGTCTGAAAAGATTGAGAGGGACGTGTATCAAAATCTTGATATCTATCCGGTTTCTTTATATTATCCCTATTTCTAAGGTTGTATTTTTTCACAGAGGGCTCACTTTGGGGAGACTTGGGTCCTTGGTCCGGAGATCTTTCTCTCCACCGAGGAGACCTTCCTCTGGACTGGAATTTCTTTTCTTTTGGATTGGATTGTTTGTTTCCATCCCAGTTCTTCTTTTGACTGTTTAGATTATTTTTAATAAATATTTTTTCAGGACTTTCAATCAGTTGGGGTTTTACTGGTATTCCACCTAAACTATCTCTACCTAGTTCCTCATAGGATTTTTCTATAATTCTGGCAATTTCAGCTGGTTGGATTGTTGAAGTCCGCATTACATATTGGACTAATTGTCTATGTACTTTTAATAATTGTTTTAGTTGTATTAGAAGATCTGCTGCAGACATTCTTTCGATGTCTGGATGTGGTGTGTATCCGGCTAGGACCGGCCACGTTGCTCCTGGTCTACCTAATGGACCGAGCCTGGTGATGTGATTGTTGTGTTTTAGGGCGCCATTAAACAAGAGCAGGTGCTCTTGAAATTTAAGTGGTACTTCCACCTCCTCGAAAGGAGTGTATTCTTCAGGAGGTTCCTCTGTTTTGTAATGGTGGAAGTGCTTTGTTACAGCGTTTGCTGCTGGAAAGTTTATCCATGAATAGAATACCTCTGTCTGCCGATATTCGTGTGCCTCTATTACGAATATGACTGTGCCACCTCTAGGTGTCAGTCCATTTTCTATAAGTTTTAAAGTTATAGATTTTCTTATGTTGACCGGGATGAGTATTAAATCCGGGTCTGCTTCTTGCATAGTATTATCAGCTGCTACGAGTTCAGCTGCTACTCTAGCTATCTCTCTTTCTTCTTCAGTGTCTGACATTCTACTGTCAGGAAGGTTATTTTGTTTGTTTGCAGATCAGGTTTCTTATGGAAACAAAGATTAGATGGACAATATTTTGGAACAGTGTATCCTTCAACGTTGACTAAACCAAGAACCATACATAGGAGTTTCCTCCTGCGAGGTTTGGTGGATATGACCTTTCACCCACTCCAGACGTCTTTGGAGTATTATGGGAAAAAAGGGGTCTGAGTAAAAAAGCACGACTGAGTTACTCTAATGTCTTGCGTTAGTTTTATCGCCTTTCCAAACGTTTGGGCGCCATGTAGTGTAGTTCCTATTATCCCAATAGGCTCTGCGCATTGGAATAATACCTTCAATAGTATAGGCCTAGACCAGACGTTAACTAGGTCTTCTATTGTCGATATTAGACTTAAAGTTTTGGGTTTGCCAGCTAGCTCAGAGTTCACTAGAAACTTTCTCGAATAGGCAAGGAGGAGTTGAACCTCCCTAGATAGACAAGAAGGGATTTAGTTTCTGACAACCATAGAACATGACAACTTTGCTCTCCCCTAATCAAGAGTGTATCTCTAGAGTCGTGTGAAAACAAAAGACAACTTATTTTACTCAGTCAGTACGTGCATTCTTAGTCTCACCAGATTGTAGAGAAAAGGAAGAGACGGGCGTGTTCAATAAAAGATGTTATTTATTGATCAGTCTCTTTTCTCATACAAGAGAAATGGATCGATATTATCGCAATACTTATGGTTAAGTAAAGTGCATACAATAAAAGCAGAAGTATAAAATAATACTGTAAAAACATTTATATGGTTTCTAAGCCATAAGGTGGTTTAAAATGGATAAAATAGATACATACACATATACATTTGACTAATCGTACTCAACTGGTGTTTCTAACTACGCCTACCCCGGTGTACCTGACCTAAGCCTAATACGTGGGCGGGAATAGAAAGTAGCAGTTTAAGTTAAGTTTGTTTTGCCAAGTGACTGACTCAAGAATTCTCTGCAAGGGGTTATTCAGTTCTGTACCTTGAATCTAGGATGAATGAGGGATGGTATCTCTCGTCTCTGGTCTCGATATTCCAGGCTGCCTGCGAGGGCTACCCAGAAGCGCCGGAGCTGGATTTCTCGGCAGGAGAAAGCAGCGTATCGTTCTCAGCGCGTCAGGAAGGCGGGGCTGCGCCAGCGGGGTCTGCTCTGCTCTGGGCTTCGGCAAGTCTGGCTGCTCCGATCTCGTCACCACCGCGTGTGTTTGCTTAAGGTAATACCGGTAATATTTATACCTGTAAGGTGCCGAGATTGACGTAAGGATGGACATAGATACGTCAATAAGGATGTCATACGACTTGGTCGTTAGCACATTCTTTTGCTGAAGTTCTCGATGAAATCAAAACAATGGCCGCAGGGTTTTTCCCAGGTTGTCATAGGTTTGATTTGTTTTGAGAACTCCGTATGCCTTATCAGGGGCTGGAGGAATATCGCTTGTCTAATTAGATGGCAAGCGTTATGACCTAATCAGATAACACGTTCCTGTGCCGTAGTGTGGCTTAATCAGATAACGGTTTCTGCATCATGGGATGGCTGCTAGTTAACTTGTTAACCAGAACAGGGTCAGGAATAGGGGGATCGATATAGAACCTATAAGAATACATCACAGTAGGAGATAGCGTCCATCTTGGGCCCCACTTTGCATGTCAGTGATATTTATCACTAATGAAATGCAAAGTGGGCGTGCCAAGATGTTAGCGACTGGAAACAGTCGCTAACATCGCTATCTCCTATTACCAACTTTTGAAGATATTCGTGCTAGGCGCGAATATCTCCAAAAGCTAACACCTGCCCTGAGCAGTTCTTAGCCATGTTATCCAATGGGAGGTGGATAACATGGCTAAGAGCATTAGCTCGGTAATGCATAAATATCGCTGACTTTTCAGCGATATTCATGCATTGCGGCCGTTTTTTATCGCATTTGCGATAAACCTTGGTAGTACCAAGGTTTATCTGCGATAAAAATTACCGCAGCGCAGCGGTACATTTTTGTCTCCAACCAAGCAATAGCGATAATTATCGCTATTGCTTCATAATATGCCCCCATATGTTTAAGATAACCCCATTGAAAAACATGTAGTAATTGTTTTAATCTGCCATGCATCTAGCCCTCCACGACCGCTTTAGAAACTCCTGCTCTAAACCTTTACATTTCATTTTTAAAACAAACACACATTTTTTTTCAAAGCTGCATATTAAACGCCTAAACATATATTTAGTCGTCCACATGCAGGCACTTTCAATTACATGACTTATTTAAGTGAAATCCCTGTAATGTTGCATATCTTTCCAAAAATACACCAGTGCCTATTATTATAACGATTTTTTTTCATTCTTCATCAGTGATATTATTTTTTACATATAATGAAAATCACTATGACCTTTTAAACGACAAAGCTTACGCGGTAAAAATCACTCTGCATTTGCTTCCCTTTAAGAATGTAGTTTATCTACCCCACGCATGTGAACCTTGATGTTTTCATCTGGCAGCGAATTCCGGCCTTGAATAACAAGACATGAACAACAGCCTTATTGTCACAAAAACAAGTTAGCGTAGCATCTGTTCGCGAACATATCTTTCACTTAGCTAATATTCACAGACAACACCATTCCTTATAAAAGAGTGGCCTTCCTATACAATTTACTGAGGTGACTCCCTTAATTTTAAACACATCCTACACTTCAAGACACGCTATTTTTTTTATAACTACTAACCAATGGTTTATTGACCGGACTGCCAAAAATTATATCAAGTCATTCTGCTACTATTCACTCCATGCTCTGCGACCTATTTCTGTGGACTTCCTGTTGAACTGCCAGTGCTGCGATGTTTGTGTTCCCATCTCGTTTATTTCAAAATGGATGTCCCTCCTGTCTTCGCAAACAAGCCGGAACACTTAGAACTATTTCGCCAGAAGATGCTTGACTACTACGGCATCTTAGCACTCTCGACTCTGAATACTTCATATCGATTATCATTTCGATATTCCTATTTCACCTGTGTGCAGCCTGTATTTCATTGTCTGAGCTGTGATTTCATGTGGGCCCTGGACTTATGTCTCTGCAACTTGGTACCTCCTGAAGTGAATTACAATCATCTCATGAATCCGTTAATTGATCATGAACAACTTTGTTGCAACGGAGGGATTATGGCCTTTGCAGCGATACAAGGAGTCCTGGGTCATTGGGATATATTCGCAGCGGCGCAAGATTTCCTGACAGACAGCGACATTGAAAACCCACCGAGCTGTCCTCTGATGGTACTAGAGGCTCCGGTAATAACAGATCATGAATGCTGCTTTCCTCTTTTCAATTGGATGGCTGACATGTTTTCGGATCATAACAGTGACTTCCTGTTAGAAGCAATTGCTGCCTACTTCGCCTATACAATCCTGGGTTGACTGTTATGCAAGCCATTGACGTCCACATTTCGTTTTGCCTCCCTATATTTTTCACGTTTTCTTGCATACTTTCTTAACATGAACAGACCTATTGGCTTTACTAACAGTGGACATTATGATTTCCTACTGGTTAAATTTTGATCTTTTATGTGGACTAAATTTTTTTTCTTCAGCTACTCGATTTTGAACTTTATTTTTTATTAAAGTCTAATCTCAACAATTCTATTGTATATCTTATCTTATGTTATTTCAAACGTACTCTAACCAAAACTCGCTAATATATGCTACATGTGCCCTAATTAATGTGTAAATATAGAATGAGTTTTTTATAACTGTAAACGCCATTTCGCATTTGGACTGCTTAATTCCGCCTCAGACACCTCTGATCATTTAATTTTCCATAAACTGAAATATTTTGATTACATACATGCACCTCTCGCCATTTTGTCCGTTTTGGCGCGTTTTTTCCCCTTACACAATAGCATAACAGAAACGTGATAGTGCTTCGCATACAGAGAGCTGATTGATAAAGACATAATGTCTAACCACTAGCATTTTCATGTATCGTTCCTAAACTGAAAGGCCAGAGACCTTCTTCCATTTATTAAAATATAATATACTTCCTCATAAGAGTGTATAATTAATTTTGCTAAACCATATTCATTTTTCATCAACTATACCGTTTGTATTCTATGTACTACTGACTATACCGATTACTTTGTTTTTTGCAATATCTCTACTCGTATTAGATTAGAAACTTTCCTTGAAAACAGTGCATTTCTGAATAAACATTTCAAATATACACGTTCTCTCTTTTAATCCATAATCTCAACTAAAATGATTGTATACTGAAACAGTATTCATGTGTTCCACGTAACTTCAGCTGTACTAACTTAATATTTTCTTTTGTCGACCTGATTTACTCATACTAGAACCCACAGCCCTATAACAGCCCGTGAACCCTTTCTTAGTAGGTCGCGCACCATGCAGACAGTTGTACCTCTGTAAAAAAATAATTTATTACTCTTCTCAAGCACCATGGCAGTTCCGCTCCACTCAGTGTTAATCACTGCTCCCACGCTTCTACAGACCAGACGCTATGTCGTATTTCACTCCTTATCACGCTTTAATCTCCACAATAACAAACACTTCTCCGCCAGCCACCAGAGAACAGAGTGCACATGCAAAGGCACTAAGTAGTGAAATACAACATACCCTCTGCTCTATGGAAACAACCGAGCGGTAATTCTGAAAGAAAACATTCACTAGCGCTTCAAAAAAGCATTTCAATTATATAAATAGTTTTTTGAAAACGTTCCAACTACTTTGATGCGACTATCTGTGTGTGCCTCCACAGCAAAGTTCCTCAACCCGGACTGAAGGCAGACACAGACAGACACACACACAATAAGATAACACAGGGCAACGGAGACGGAAAACAGAAGAGAGATAAAGATGCAGTCAAACAGCAGGAGTGAGAGAGATATTTTTATACTCCGTTTGGTACCTCAATTTACAAACACATTTACTGCACAAATCTGTGTACAACCTCATGGTCAGAACTTTTCATTTTATTTTACTCGACCACCTGCCCTTCTCACCCTACGCCCTCCATCGCAGGCCGCGGCCACAAACCGCACTATAATTTTGTCGTCTGACACAAACTTTAAGAATTCATTAAGCATTACCACTTTTTCAAGACCGTATCACATGTAATGTACCAAATTTTCATTTTATTTTACTCGACCACCTGCCCTTCTCACCCTACGCCCACCAATGCAGGCCGCGGCCACAAACCGCACTATAATTTTGTCGTCTGACACAAACTTTAAGAATTCATTAAGCATTACCACTTTTTCAAGACCGTATCACATGTAATGTACCAACTTTTCATTTTATTTTACTCGACCACCTGTCCTTCTCACCCTACGCCCACCAATGCAGGCCGCAGCCACAAACCGCACTATAATTTTGTCGTCTGACAGAAACTTTAAGAATTCATTAAACATTACCACTTTTTCAAGACGGTATCACATGTAATATACCAACTTTTTATTTTATTTCACTCAACCACCTGCCCCTCTCACCCTACACCCACCAATGCAGGCCGCGTCCAGAAACCGCACTCTAATTTTGTCGTGTGACAGAAAGTTTACGAATTCATTAACCATTAACATTTTTTCACGACGGTATCACATGTAATTTACCATTTCTCTCTCTATCTGCATTATCTGTCTCTCTGCTAATATCATTTTTTCACTTCATAAACAACTTCTCTCATTATATATAAAAGCTTCAAAATCACACAAATAATTACTCTTTATATTAAACGTATTTTATACTTCATATTTCACATTTAAATTAAAAATAGTTTTAGAAATACAACACATTATGACAGCCAAAAATGAGTTTAGTTTCAAACTATGAGGAAAATCAATCATTGTTTCTGAGTAAACCATATTTTACGGTACATGACAAAACAAACAGTTACAGACTTACCTTTACCAATGCTTTGTACGATGTACAACAGTGACAGTCACAAAATAGATATTCGTTTGACGGAAGTCTCAATTATGCTGCTATCACTGCAACCAAAATTCAATGGCACAGATATCCAGTCAATACAGACTCATATATGTCTCTTCAGCCAATCATATTTCCTCCCGCAAAATTTTGTATTCAAATTTACATTTCAGTTGGTTGTCCCTCACAATATTTTCAATGTCACATAAAAGTCACCCATCACCCACTGCCATCTCTGGCTGTTTCCATGGTAACACCTCATTCTGTACCTGGCTGAAGGCACAGGTCAAAAAAGTTCATATCTCAACGTTCTACAGCAAACTAACAACACTGTTCTCCCTCCAGAAACACCTGCCTATCCACAGCTCTGTTACATGTCTTTTTTTTCACACCCAATACTACTTTTTCTTTTACATAACATTAACATGCAACGTAGTCTTCAATCTTCACGTATTAGAATCAACCAATCATTTTTCGTTTTTCAACCACACCAAGCTTCATCCATTTTTTTATCCTGACTAAGCATGAGCGCAAAATCCGCTACGCTCGCGGATTTTGCGAATTTTCGGTAAATCCGCGATCCGCGAACTCTCGCGAATTTACCGAAAATTCGCAATCCGCGAGCGGCGGATTTCGAGGCCAAAAGTTCAAGCCTTCCTGGCCTGTTGTTGTAAGTGATTTACGATGGCGCCGGCAAGCTGCCAGCGCCATCGTAAAATAGTAACTAAATTAGCTTCAACAGGAAGCACTAATAGATAAAATCAAGCAGGCACTCGTGCATCTGCTTTATTTTATCTATTCGAGCTTCCTGTTGAAGCTAATTTAGTTACTATTTTAGGATGGCGCTGGCAGCTTGCCGGCGCCATCGTAAAATAGTTCACAGGCCAGGCAGCTGTGCCCTCTTCCCAAATATACCATCGAAAATCAGGCAAAGGAGATTATCCCCGTCTTCTTGAATAAATATGAAGGGCAGGGTTCATTCTGGCACTGATCGGTCTCTGACCTTTTCTACACACAAGAGGCATGTGCACTCACATGGAAGCCTCGTCCGTTTGGCCCCGCCCACACACTCGTGGTGTGCACCGTCTTCCCGCCATTTACCCACTATAATAGCTCACTCAAGGGACCCCTGCGCCCTTCGGCTCGATTGCATAGTAACACACACCTGGTCGCTGTAGACAACTATCTGGCACGTTAGGCAGCTGTAGTGTAGTAAAAGCACTATACATTTACCCAACGAGGTAGCACTTACTGATTATCCAGTAGAAAGTACTCCAGTTGAGTAGAGGTATGGCACAAAACGGTGGCGTCTTCTTGAATAAATATCGAGGGCAGGGTACTTTCTGGCACTGATCGGTCTCTGACCTTTTCTACACACAAGAGCCATGTGCACTCGCATGGAAGCCCCGCCCCAAATCCGCCAATCCGCAAATACGCAAAATCCGCGGATTTTGCGGATCCACGATCCGTGAATACGCAAATCCGCGAATCGTGGATCCGCAAAATCCGCCCATGCTTAATCCTGACTTTCAGCTTCTAACTGCCATTCCACTTCCAGAACCCATCGGAGTACGAGTGCATCTGCCTTGAAAATGAAGGTTTGGCTTTTAGGACACAGCTATATTCACTGGAGTGGAAAATATGCAGCAAGCAGACGAATTTCCAACCTTGATTTACCAAATGTGCAGATAACGTGGATTGGGCAAAGAGGATTAAGATGTCACCAATTAATACCATTGGTGAAAACTTTTATGCATCTCCCAGAACCAGACCTTATAATTGTGCACTGTGGTGGGAACGATCTAGGCACATTGACTGGGGTAGGTCTGGAAATGCTTCTAAAAGACACCTTTCGACAATTGATGACACTTTTTCCTCGAACTGCCTTGGTATATTCCAATATATGCCAAAGACAGAAATGGAATTGGTCCAATCAACATTGTGCACAAATTGAGAAAGCAATGAGACATGTAAATAAATCTATTTCTGCTTTCCTCAGAGATTATAGCATGGGTTCTATTTACCACAACAACTTGCGTTACCACATGCAAGACATCTATAGGACAGATGGTGTTCATTTCACGGATGAGGGAAACAGAATCTTCCTCTGCAACATCAGACTCTTTTCAGAGCCACCTTATATCAAAGCACTCAAACTTCTGATTTATCTCCATTTTCACACTCTTGTAAATAGGAGTGCGCGCCCGAGTGTGCGCACCCCGCAACTTTAAAAAAAAAAATATATATATATTTTCGCGTTTAAGGGCCTTACTGCACACCCTGAGAGAACCTACGCAGCAAAACAATCTCTACCTTCTCCCCTTTCCATGTTCCAACGCTTTGAAATGACAATATATTTACTCGCAGTGACAAAATGGCGGTCAACACTTCCTGATTTCCTTCGAATCGAACGTCAACAGACGTCACGCAGCAAAAAAAAAATTCCGCTCGCGCGCAGCCGCTCTAGTGCGCGCACCCGTACGCGCTTATAGATATATAATTGAATTTAACTTTCATTTTCTCAGCAACTACTGAACAGATTTACACCATTCCAAAAAAAGCGTAATCTGCAAGCCGGACTCTACAGTTTTGCCAAATTTCTTATAAATTCATTCAGCCGTTCGACCTGTAGCTGTGTCTAAACGTCCTATGGAAAATAACATGGAGAAAACACGTTTTGGGACCCCCCTTTTATCTCAGCCCCCACTTCACCAATCCCCCCCAAACTTTCAGGGAAGGAGCGCAGCGGACCGAGCCATCTTCTTTGAGAAATTCGCAAAGATTCATCCACCAGGGCCAAAGTTAATCCAAATAGAATGTTGAGGATTTCCTATGGAAACTAGGTCCTAACTATAACTACCTACTGGCGACCGCCAGTAGGTAATATATATATATATATATATATATATATTAGCTAATGGCGGTCGCCAGTAGTTAGTTACAGTTAGGACCTAGTTTCCATAGGGAATCCACGACATTCTATTTGGAATAACTTTGGTGCCGGTGGTCGAATCTTCGTGAATTTCTCAAAAAAAATGGCCTGCTCGGATCCGCTCCTTCCCTGTAGATTTGGGGGTGATTGGTCAAGCGGGGGCGAGAAAAAAGGGGGTCCCAAAACATGTTTTCCCCATGCAATTTTCCATGGGGACCTTTAGCCAGGGCTACAGCCCGAACGGCTGAACGGAATTACACAAAATTTGGCAGAGAGGTATAGTTCTGTTCGCAGTTTTTGCTTTTTGTTAAATGGTGTAAATACGTTCAGTAGTTTCTGAGAAAATTGCAAGTAAAATCATAGCGATATCTAGAGTCGGAGTTCAGTACGTGTATAGTAATCTGTTCAATTATGAGCGCGAGCTGCATGCTGATTGGCTGTGAACTGTCTGTCAACACTCGAAACCAGGAAGTGGTGGCGGCCATCTTGTGCCTTGCTAGAACCGAGTGACAAGAAAACAGTAAAACAAAGTTGAGAAATAAGGGAAGGGGGTAGGGTAGAGTCATTCTGACAGGGGGTCGTACATGGGTGTTTAGGCTCTATTTTTTTAAATAAAAATCGTGGCGTACGCGCATGTAAATACGTACAATTACGAGCAGGAGCTGCATGCTGATTGGATGTCAATACTCCAAACCAGGAAGTGTTGGCAGCCATGTAATTTGTCGGGAGAGCAGAGTCACAAGAAAACAGTAAAACAAAGTTCAGAAATAAGGAAAGGGGGCAGGGTAAAAACATTTTGAGCCTATATTCTTGGTCAGGGGATGGTACATGGATCTTTACGGTAATTATTTATTTTTTTTAAATAAAATAATGGCAGGGTACTCGTGCAGTACTTATTTGCGGTGGAAAAGGTGAAAAAAAAGTAGAAGTCCGTTTTATTCATTAGGTCCCGGGGGGCAAATTACGGGGGCAATTTTTCCGCCTAATGGGGGCTTGTAAGGTGCTCCGAGCACTGAGGAACGGCACTTCGCTAGTTTTATTTTAAAGTATGTGGAGGGGTTAAAGTCCTACTCCCCGCAGCAGCACCTCTCGGGTCTTTTTAAAGAAAAAATATGTTTTGAGCTCTCCCTCTCTCTCTCACCATACACGTCGCGGGGAACGCCACCTTTCTGGGGCAGTGATTTGTAAAATGACCTTCCAGCTCCGGGTACCTGCATTGTCTGGAGTTTTTTATTAATGTTAGAAGGGTGGGCTTGATAATACATCCTTGTTAATTTCCATAGAAGCCTATGTTCTGGTGTTAACATGGGCTTCCATGGGAAATAACAAGGCCGTATTATGAAGCTCATTATCGCCGTTTTATCGGCAGTTTCCTGCCAATAAAACGGCGATAATTTTAACACTGGTCCTTGATAATATGCACCTAAGTTTACTGGTCAAAAAAAGAGCAATGGTCCATATTATCAACAAAAGGCGATACATTATCGTCGCCGATAAAGCAGGGATAATGGGCTTGATAATATATGCTTGTGAATTGCAATAGTAGCCCAGGTTAATACTAGAACCTGGGCTGCTATGGGAATTTACAAGGGCCTATTATCAAGCCCATTATCGTTGCTTTATCGGCAGTTTCTTGCCGATAAAAGAAGCAATAATGTATCGCCCTTTACTGATAATATGGCACTGACGGGCATATTATGAAGGACCAGTGTTAAAATGATCAACGTTTTATGGGATAAAACGGCGAAAATGATCTTGATAATACGCCCTTGTTAATTCTCATAGAAGCCCATGTTCTGGTGTTAACATGGGCTTCTATGAGAATTAACAAGGGTGTATTATCAAGCCCAGATGCGGCCCCTAGAGGGAGTTGCGGTGAGACAGGCGGAGCGGGGTAGGGGCAGGGTGGGGGGTGATAAAGAACGGAATCTGGATGATTGTAGGTAAGTAAACAATTAAATTAATAAAACGAATTTCGGGCAACATTATCAACAACATGAGGCGATACATTCTCGCTGCTTTTATCGGCAGGAAACTGCCGATAAAGCGGCGATAATGGTCTTGATAATATGCCCTTGTGAATTTCCATAGCAGCCCAGGTTAACACCAGAACCTGGGCTGCTATGGGAATTTACAAGGGCTTATTATCAAGCCCATTATTGCCGCTTTATCAGCAGTTTTCTGTCAATAAAAGCGGCGATAATGTATCGCCCTATGTTGTTCATAATATGCCACTTTGTTCCGTGCCCTGCATGGCATTTTGCGATGCAGTGCCCCTTACGAAATTCGGGGCATATTATCAAGGACCGGTGTTAAAATTATCGACGTTTTATCGTATTCGTAGCGTACGCTGAGATTGATTAGCAGTAGAAACTATAGTGCGATCACTCTCTCACTGTCAAATGAGAACACAGGGCAAGCTATGAGAATAGTTAGAAGTGGTCACTTATTGGAGATCCGATTCAGCTGTGTGTCCTATTGTGCGATGTTAGGCAATGCTTACATGATTACGGTAACTGAGCGTGTGGTTTGATTAAAAAAAGTTGTGTTAACTCCTCTGCATGGGAAGCTGGATGTTTCCATCTGGCTGTCGATTTCGACCTTGAAAGCAGAGTCAATGAATGAGTCGTATAAGAGCGCTATTGTCTCAAAAAGAGGTCGCTTTTACATCTGCTAGAGAAACATTTGTCCTTCATGTAGCAAACATCCGCACAGAAGTGTATGCTTTGTTAACCCCTTCCATGCTCATGACGAGCTCAGCTCGTCATGCAGAACAGTGCTCCTGTGCTCATGACGAGCTGAGCTCGTCCTGTCCAGCACAGCAGAGGAATCTCTCAAGCAGCGATGTGGTTAAATTCAGACGTGCCGTGGAATTTTAGGGAGTTAATTTAGACTATCTTTAATGCGTCCACGAGTAGGGGGTTTGCTTACTTTTTTAATATTATAAGAATTGGTCTTGTGACTTCTGTAGAAAGTATATTTGGTGTCTTGTCGGTGTTTTTTCATTGCATTTTTTGCAGCATCTTTGGTGAATTGTGCTTAATGGTCACATTAGTTGCCAGTGTGCTTGTATTCATTTGTTTACTTAAAAATGGATGCACAGCAGACGACAATATTTCTCGGTTGTTGCTGGTCCGCAAACGAATGCTTAGTTACTATGGCGCGCTGCTTCTTGCAACGTTGAGTGCAGCTTATGGATTATCGTTTCGATTCTCCTTTTTCACATGCGTTCTGCCTGTCTTCCATTGCCTGAGCTGTGATTTTGACTGGGCCCTGGATTTGTGTCTCTGCAGTACGGTGTCTCCCAACGCGGATTATGACCAGTTGATGAGTCCTTTAGTGGTTCATGACGTGCTCTGTTCTGGCGGCGGGATTATGGCCTTAGCAGCGATGCATGGAGTCTTGGGATTTTGGAATGTTTTTGCAGCGGCGCTTGAGTTCTTGGCACGCAGTTACATTGAAGATGACCCGAGTTTTCCTCCGATGGTGATAAAGGCTCCGGTCGTTGAGGAGCATGTATGTTTATTCTCACTATTGAATTGGATGGCTGAAATGTTTTCAGATGAGAATAATGACTTCCTGTTGAAGGCTGTTGCTACATACTGTGCTTACATGCTGTTGGATTAAGACTCTTTGATTTTTCTGCGTATTCTTTATTTTTTAGCTACTGCTTTCTTTCAAAGAGCGAATAACTTTTTGGGGGAAATGTGAACTGGACTCTGGTTTTTAGTCTTGGAGTGTGCGTTTCTAAGTGGCACACGTTTATATCACGTGCTTTGATGAAGTAAGGGTGCAGTAGGGCTGAGGCTTTCACTCACACCTTGTTAAGTTAGTATGAGTTTATTAGAAGCTCATACACTATTTTTGCTTTCCTGCTCTGCTTTGCACGTGACACATACTTGTGATATTGTTTAGAGAAGGCTGAATATTTTTTTTTATATGAGAATAATTTGGTATGCTAGATTTGTAAAGTGCCTCGCTAGTTTTGTGTGTATAGTGAGAGCATGAAACATCAAAGTTAGCTTGAAAACTGTGTCTGTTCAGAATGATCCTCGTAAGTTCGAGCCATAATACATATGTAGTTGTGTCCACCTTTGATACTTGCGCTTTTCATAATGCATTGAGGAGGCAAAGTTACACACAGTTGGAGAACATTCATAACTTGATAGTTTGTGGAGCACTGAATGTGATCTATTACTGCTGAGTACCAGAGGTATGGGTCTGACCATGTAATCCTATGGGACTTTCTGTAGTTATAAACTAATCTGCAAGGTAGGGAGGGTGAAATTTATTTATTTGCGGGTTTATAACGCGCTGGAATCCACTCCTGACGGAGTATCTCAAGTTACTTCTGAAACAGGAAAGTTTTGAGCTTCTTTCTGAAGCTCAGATGTTCAGAACATTGCCTCAGTTCAAGGGGAAGCTCATTCCATAAAGTAGGACCAACTACAGATAAAGCTTTACCACCCTGTCTGGCCTTTCTTACAGCAGGCACTCTGAGGAGAAGCTGGTTGCTGGACCTGAGGGACTGAACCGGGTTGTATGGAATAAATTTATCTCTCCAGTGCGATGGCCCTAGTCCGTTTAAGCTCTTATGTATTAAACAACAGGTCTGAAATTTTACCCTGTTACGGACTGAGAGCCAATGCAATTTATCCAAGAGAGGTTTAGACGGTGTTCTGGGAGGGGCGTTTAATACTAGCCTAGCAGCAGTGTTTTGAATCATCTGCAATTTGGCTAGTACTCCATCATTGGCTGATAGCAAAAGGCCATTACAATAGTCAAAACGACTAACTATCAGAGCTTGCACCAAGGTTTTCCTGGTGAAGTCCGGTAGCAGGGAAAGACCTTTCGTAACAGTCCTATAACATGGAAGCAGGAACCCACTGTGATATTACAGTGCTGCTTAAAAGAGAGTTCACAATCCAAGCGCACTCCTAGATTCTTCACAACCAATTTAGGGTCTGGGACCGGGCCAAGATCTTGCGGCCACCAGTCCGGGGTCCACAGAATCTTTGCTTCCCCAAAAAGTACATCCTCCATTTTACCTACATTGCACTGTAGGCAATTAGAAGTCATCCAATTTGCTACCGCCTTCATGCCACTGCAGAAAGAAGTTTTCACTTCGTCGGTAAGGATTTTAAAAGGAAACAGGAGCTGGGTATCATCCGCGTATGATACCGGGATGAAACCAAACTCTCTCAAGATTTTAGCCAGGGGGGCCACATAGATTTTGAAAAGAGTTGGGCTTAAACAAGAGCCCTGTGGTACCCCCTTGGTAATCTCAGTTTCCGCCGAACGAAATGTGCCCATACTAACCGATTGAGTCCGGTTAGATAGGAAACTTCTCAACCAGGCCAGTGCTGTGCTCACAAGACCAATCTTAGCAAGTCGTTCGAGCAGGATCTTATGGGATATAGTGTCAAACGCTGCCGACAGATCTAACAGCACCAGGACTACTGCATGACCCTTGTCCTGGTACATGTGTAGATCATCCGTTACTGACAGTAGTGCCGACTCAGTGCTATGTTTCAAGCAAGCCGGGCCGAAGACGGCTGTAATGCCAGAAACCGGTCCCCGGAAGCTTGTTTCCTTCCCAGTGTAAGAATTGGCTTTTGTAGTCTGGTCTGCCCTGTTCCCATGATGCACTGGGCCAGGGACAGACTAATTTGCATACAGCCAGGTTCTGAAACTGGGATGGTGCAATGAGCTAAAAAACGGTGTTGGATCTAGCCCTGATCTCTTGACTGGGTGAGAGTACTCTGCTTAATTCAGAGACTCTGTCCATCACCACCCCTTGTTGTAAATAATTTTGTCCACCCTAAGCGTGGAAGGGTATACTCAGATGTGAGTCCCTTGCTCATTGCACCATCAGGATTCAAGCAAGCCGGGCCGAAGACGGCTGTAATGCCAGAAACCGGTCCCCGGAAGCTTGTTTCCTTCCCAGTGTAAGAATTGGCTTTTGTAGTCTGGTCTGCCCTGTTCCCATGATGCACTGGGCCAGGGACAGACTAATTTGCATACAGCCAGGTTCTGAAACTGGGATGGTGCAATGAGCTAAAAAACGGTGTTGGATCTAGCCCTGATCTCTTGACTGGGTGAGAGTACTCTGCTTAATTCAGAGACTCTGTCCATCACCACCCCTTGTTGTAAATAATTTTGTCCACCCTAAGCGTGGAAGGGTATACTCAGATGTGAGTCCCTTGCTCATTGCACCATCAGGATTCAAGCAAGCCGGGCCGAAGACGGCTGTAATGCCAGAAACCGGTCCCCGGAAGCTTGTTTCCTTCCCAGTGTAAGAATTGGCTTTTGTAGTCTGGTCTGCCCTGTTCCCATGATGCACTGGGCCAGGGACAGACTAATTTGCATACAGCCAGGTTCTGAAACTGGGATGGTGCAATGAGCTAAAAAACGGTGTTGGATCTAGCCCTGATCTCTTGACTGGGTGAGAGTACTCTGCTTAATTCAGAGACTCTGTCCATCACCACCCCTTGTTGTAAATAATTTTGTCCACCCTAAGCGTGGAAGGGTATACTCAGATGTGAGTCCCTTGCTCATTGCACCATCAGGATTCAAGCAAGCCGGGCCGAAGACGGCTGTAATGCCAGAAACCGGTCCCCGGAAGCTTGTTTCCTTCCCAGTGTAAGAATTGGCTTTTGTAGTCTGGTCTGCCCTGTTCCCATGATGCACTGGGCCAGGGACAGACTAATTTGCATACAGCCAGGTTCTGAAACTGGGATGGTGCAATGAGCTAAAAAACGGTGTTGGATCTAGCCCTGATCTCTTGACTGGGTGAGAGTACTCTGCTTAATTCAGAGACTCTGTCCATCACCACCCCTTGTTGTAAATAATGTTTCGGCCTAAAGCCAAATTGCGAATGATCTAGACTGCCTTCCCGTTCGATATAGCTCGAAAGATGCTTGTTTATATGTCTTTCAGTGAGCTTTCCCATGAATGGAAGTAGGGATATCGGTCGAAGATTAGACAAATCCGTCCAAGGGATTGTAGTATTCTTCCTAATAGGTCTTACTGATGCCTTTTTCCATGCCATGGGCACTCAGCCTTCAGTCAGTGATAGATTTACCAGGCGCTGAATCCCTTTGTCCAGTGTCTTAATCACCACCGGCATCATTTTAGCTGGAATAGAGTCTAAAGGGCTACCACTCTTGGTTTGACTCACCAGGCAGTGCACCTTGTCCAACGAAATAAGAGGGAAAGCACTAAGAGTGGCTGAGCAAGTTTCTTCTTCAGCTAATGGGGATGGTATTTCTCCCATAGAAAGCCGGTTGGTATTAACGATGGTATCATAGATTTTATCTATCTTTGTTGTAAAAAATTGTGATATTTCATCGCATAGCTGTTGTGAGGAAAGTTCAACACTCTCATAAGCTACTGGTTTCACAAAGGATTGAAGAATTTGGTATAATGCCCTGGGAGCATTTCCTGCGGCTGAGAGAAGGGACGCAATGTGATTCTTGCGAGCGGTCCGAATAGCCTTATGGTAGAAAGTAAGGGCTGACCAGTAATCTTTTCTATCATCCATTCTGTGTGATGTTCTCCAGACCTTTTCCAGCTTTCTGGCGGCCTGTTTTAAGGAGCGTAGATGTTCCGAAAACCATACTTCCTATTTATGTGCAGGACGTGGATGAAACACTCTCACAGGGGCAATAGTATCTACTGCTGTACGAATAGCATGATCGTATTTAGCCAATGCCACATCAACTCCCTCAGTAAGATTAAGAGAATGTAGGTATATTTTAAATTTGTTTACCTTTAGTATTATAGGATGCTTTTTCCGTTTGTATCTTATAGAATAGTAACAATGCTGACAACCTTGTTTGTGATAATATGTTTGGTTGTATTATCTAAGGTACTGTGCATGAGATTTTGGCATTAGAAATAAACATTTCAAAGTTGCACGTTCTTTATTTACATCTTGTATTGGACTGGTGTAAGAGTATAATGAAAGAGTGCCAATTTTATCCACGGTACTTCATGTAATCTAAGTGGCATGTTCTGGGTTGACTAGTCATTGGTGTTTTTGTTGTAGGGCAGTGGTTCCCAAACTTTTGACTCCTGAGGACCCCCATAGAGTCACCCCTGAAAGTTGGGGACCCCAAGCAATTTGTAGGATTTAAATTTCAAACATTAAAACCTCAAATTACTAATGATTTTAGTGGCATATTTACAAGCCCCTATCACCATGGGAACATCAGTTTCTGAGAGTTTTTTGTGGTGATAGGGGCTTTGCCTTATTTAGAAGGCAACGTTAAGCCATTTAACGTGGCTTAACGGTCCCTTGTATATAAGACTCCCTTTGACACAATGCTTAGCGTGAAAGCGGTGGGCAGTGCGTGTTTTGGTGGGTGTTTCCTCTGCGACACCCATTCATTTTGACACTGCCGCCTATTTACAAGAGCAGCGTAAATGGGAAGCAGCGCCAAAATTAAGGCCAGGGAAAACTTGGTCTTAACTCGGCGAAACAATGAGAAATGCTTAATTTCTCCTCGTTTTTGTGAATCGCCTTGGATTGTTTATGTTCAGGAAGGCGACCCTTACTGCACATAAACAATCTTAAAAAAAAAAAGACATTTTGTACTTCCATGTGTGATGTATTAAGCAGCAGACATAGAAGTGACAAAATGACATTTCAATATTGTTTACGTGTAGGAAGGGGGACCTTCCTGCACATAAACAATCTTACCCTATTAAATGTAGCGCCAGTGCAGGGGAAACGCAGGGCGGCACCATATTCTTGTAAATATGGTGCAGCTTTGCGTTTCTGAAGTAGTAGAGTGTGTTGTTAAGCCAAGGAGGCTGGTCTGGAGAAGCATAAACTTAAGGAGTGCTGGTCTAGAGAAGCACAAACTCAGGTTTCAGAACATAACACAGTGGTTAGCATTGACTTTAACAATAAAAATTAATTTCCACCCAAAGAAACCTTTTTGGAAGCATCAGGATAGTGAAAGACTGAAAACAAGCATGTCACTAACTTGTACCTTGCAGTTTCCAAGCAGTTGTTTGATGACAGTTTTTTGGTCACAGTGCTAGATTACGATTGTCACTTATGAACTGCAGTGTAACAAAAGAATCTGTGTGACAAAAGCAGTAACCCACTGACCGATGCATATCAAATACTGTTTTTAAAAATGTATGGTACACTTCTTTGAAATAGGCATATTAACCCTCTGTGTTACATTAGTTCAGTCACAGCTGTCACTGGACAAAAGTCTCATGTATCTCCAGCAGGGAACTCAATCACTGTTGTTATCTTGACATTTTTATTGTTATTTGAAAACTGGTAATTAAACCAGATACTTTGCAGTGCTTTTAAAACTGCTGCTTGCGGACCCCCTCGGAATGTGTGAGGGACTCATGGGGGTCCGCGGACCACAGTTTGGGAAACACTGCTCTAAGGCGAAGAACCAATGAGTCACTGATTGCTAGTCTGGTAGGTTGTTTGTGTAGTAAGGTGGGTTTTTGGAAAACCTTAATGCACTGAGGTCCTAAGTCTTTATGCACAGTTCTGTGTATGAGCAGAATTCCTGGAACAGTAGTTACAACAAAAAGGCTCGATAAAGGGCTTGCACTTTGAATATGAATATAAGATAGAAGAATAGTTGATAATCACAGTTAAGGAATGCAGCAATTAGATGTGTGTATGTGTGGATGATGTGTACATTGAGTGGAAGATGAAAAACTTGAAAAATTAGAGAGGTTGTAGAGATGCAAACTTTCCATTTCTTTGTAAAGGAAGTGGGTGTTTAGTTTTCCAGTGCATATATATATTCACTCAAAAAACCATAGGTTTCAGGCACGTTATAGTCATGAATTAGCATTTAAAAAACTTTAGAAATTCACTGAAAAAAGCATACGTTTCAGACACGATATAGTTAGGAATAAGCATTTAAAAAACCTTAGAAATTCACTGAAAAAACCTATGGTTTCACCCATGTTATAGAAAGCTGTTCATTTCTCTCATACAAAACCATTGAAATTCCCCGTTATAGTTAGTTCAGCTAACTATAACTAACGCGCCTGCAATGCACTGCTGATGACGTCACATATTACATCATTCATCACATGGTCAGTGACATCACTGATTACATCACTGATGACATCTTAAATGACATCACTGATGACATCTCAAATGACATCAATGATGACATCAGTTATGAAATCATCCATGTGAAAGAGTGGCAGACCTCCTCTCACCCTAATATAACGTATAATACACACATTCAAAAATAGATACTAACATTTTCAACAAAAATGGAGATACCAATACCAGTTACAAGAACCTATTCAGTAATTCCAACATCTACATAAACATCTACTCCGCCACCAACAGTTCTATATAGTCACTTAAACATGTATTCACCCAACATATGTACTCATACACCTATACATCCTGTTACACACCGCTACTCATCCATAGTTACTCACACACATACACACACAGGCAAATAAACTATCAAACATCCATTTGTTTGCATATACAGCTATACACACACCACTACACTTGCTTTTACAGAAACGTACACATACTTACTCTCTTAAAAAATCAGTTATAGAAACACATACTTATTTATTCAGGAACTTTTTCAATCTGTCACTGTCATATATCCTTACTTATATAAATCAATACTCACATATACTAGTTTAAAACATATGTACTTAATCATAAAGACACTATTGAGGCAGTCATTCATTCACTAGCACACCCATACACACATTCATCCACCCGTACAGTCCTTCTCACATGCAGTCTTCAAAACACATACAAACAGTGAGTCAGTCATTCATGCATCTGTGCCCTAAGTAATACCCGCCATGAAACCATACAGACATTCATCCTGATATTCAAAAACAAACTAATAACCCATATAGACACTCGTGAAGCTATTCATCCAACCCATGCAGCCACTTATACACAAAGTGAGACACTGATACAGATATTTATATATTTAAACATTACTCGCTAATACATGTATTTACTAAGATACACTTAATGAGTCAAATATACAATGACATTTACAAAAAAACATCCATTTAGACACTTATTTACCCATTTATTCTTACATCGACCTTTAGATATACATATATAAAAATATTTATTTTTCAGATAGACACACATTCAGTGGATGATGCCATCAGTGATGTCATTTAAGATGTCATCAGTGATGTCATCAGTGATGTCACTGACCATGTGATGAGTGATGTAATATGTGACGTCATCGGCAGTGCATTGCGGTCGCGCGAGTTATAGTTAGCTGAACTAACTATAACAGGGGAATTTCAATGGTTTTGTATGAGAGAAATGAGCAGCTAACTATAACATGGGTGAAACCTATGGATTTTTTCAGTGAATTTCTAAGGTTTTTTAAATGCTAATTCCTAACTATAACGTGTGTGAAACCTATGGTTTTTTCTGTGAATATATATATATATATATATATATATATATATCCGGTATGTTTCTCCCTCCACAGAAAGAGCAGGAGCCCAGGGGGACAGTTCAGAGAGGCTTTATTGAACAGGCAATTGCTACGGTGGTGGCGAATGCATTTCGGACCTTGCCTTCATCAGCGCCCAACACCGTCTCCATGCATCATCACAGTAGTCCTTTCTCGCTGCCTATGAAGTGCTGCAGGCTGGACCGCTTCACCCCCGCTGGTGAATGCACACACCTGGTGTAGTCCGTCGTAATCCTTGGACCACAACACCCACAATGCTGTGTTGCAGCAGTGCAGGTTGGTGAAAAATAGCGGAATAGATAAGTGAATTCTTTTTGCGGTCCCCGATATCAGCAGACTTGATGGTACACAGCGCCGATTGTCCGCTCATCTGGTCTCCCCTTATGTCCCCCGATACTGCCACGCCTCGGAACTAGGTGTCAGATGTGCAGGGGAGAATGCGGATAGCATTTCACCCGGGAGAGGCAGAATGCCTCAAACTGCTCCCTTCATCCTAATTCAAAAGCGGGAACCAGACTCTGTCCGTAACCGGAAAAAGGGTTAGTTGCCGAGCGCCGTGCCAATGAGTGTCTGGTCCCAACAATGGGGCAGGGGATTCCTGAAATGCGCTACTGGCAAGCGCAGATATGTCTGGTATGTTTCTCTCTCCACAGAAAGAGCAGGAGCCCAGGGGGACAGTTCAGAGAGGCTTTATTGAACAGGCAATTGCTACGGTGGCGGCGAATGCATTTCGGACCTTGCCTTCATCAGCGCCCAACACCGTCTCCATGCATCATCACAGTAGTCCTTTCTCGCTGCCTATGAAGTGCTGCAGGCTGGACCGCTCCTCCCCCGCTGGTGAATGCACACACCTGGTGTAGTCCGTCGTAATCCTTGGACCACAACACCCACAATGCCGTGTTGCAGCAGTGCAGGTTGGTGAAAAATAGCGGGGGTAGATAAGTGAATTCTTTTTGCGATCCCCGATATCAGCAGACTGATGGTACACAGCGCCGATTGTCCGCTCATCTGGTCTCCCCTTATGTCCCCCGATACTGCCACGCCTCGGAACTAGGTGTCGGATGTGCAGGGGAGAATGCGGTTAGCATTTCACCCGGGAGAGGCAGAATGCCTCAAACTTCTCCCTTCATCCTAATTCAAAAGCGGGAACCAGGCTCTGTCCGTAACCGGACCAAGGTTAGTTGCCGAGCGGCGTGCCAATGAGTGTCTGGTCCCAACAATGGGGCAGGGGATTCCTGAAATGCGCTACTGGCAAGCGCAGATATGTCCGGTATGTTTCTCCCTTCACAGAAAGAGCAGGAGCCCAGGGGGACAGTTCAGAGAGGCTTTATTGAACCGGCAATTGCTACGGTGGCGGCGAATGCATTTCGGACCTTGCCTTCATCAGCGCCCAACACCGTCTCCATGCATCATCACAGTAGTCCTTTCTCGCTGCCTATGAAGAGCTGCAGGCTGGACCGCTCCTCCCCCGCTGGTGAATGCACACACCTGGTGTAGTCCATCGTAATCCTTGGACCACAACACCCACAATGCCGTGTTGCAGCAGTGCAGGTTGGTGAAAAATAGCGGGGGTAGATAAGGGAATTCTTTTTGCGGTCCCCGATATCAGCAGACTTGATGGTACACAGCACCGATTGTCCGCTCATCTGGTCTCCCCTTATGTCCCCCGATACTGCCACGCCTCGGAACTAGGTGTCAGATGTGCAGGGGAGAATGCGGATAGCATTTCACCCGGGAGAGGCAGAATGCCTCAAACTGCTCCCTTCATCTTAATTCAAAAGCGGGAACCAGGTTCTGTCCGTAACCGGACCAAGGTTAGTTGCCGAGCGGCGTGCCAATGAGTGTCTGGTCCCAACAATGGGGCAGGGGATTCCTGAAATGCGCTACTGGCAAGCGCAGATATGTCCGGTATGTTTCTCCCTTCACAGAAAGAGCAGGAGCCCAGGGGGACAGTTCAGAGAGGCTTTATTGAACCGGCAATTGCTACGGTGGCGGCGAATGCATTTCGGACCTTGCCTTCATCAGCGCCCAACACCGTCTCCATGCATCATCACAGTAGTCCTTTCTCGCTGCCTATGAAGAGCTGCAGGCTGGACCGCTCCTCCCCCGCTGGTGAATGCACACACCTGGTGTAGTCCATCGTAATCCTTGGACCACAACACCCACAATGCCGTGTTGCAGCAGTGCAGGTTGGTGAAAAATAGCGGGGGTAGATAAGGGAATTCTTTTTGCGGTCCCCGATATCAGCAGACTTGATGGTACACAGCACCGATTGTCCGCTCATCTGGTCTCCCCTTATGTCCCCCGATACTGCCACGCCTCGGAACTAGGTGTCAGATGTGCAGGGGAGAATGCGGATAGCATTTCACCCGGGAGAGGCAGAATGCCTCAAACTGCTCCCTTCATCTTAATTCAAAAGCGGGAACCAGGTTCTGTCCGTAACCGGACCAAGGTTAGTTGCTGAGCGGCGTGCCAATGAGTGTCTGGTCCCAACAATGGGGCAGGGGATTCCTGAAATGCGCTACTGGCAAGCACAGATATGTCCGGTATGTTTCTCCCTCCACAGAAAGAGCAGGAGCCCAGGGGGACAGTTCAGAGAGGCTTTATTGAACAGGCAATTGCTACGGTGGCGGCGAATGCATTTCGGACCTTGCCTTCATCAGCGCCCAACACCATCTCCATGCATCATCACAGTAGTCCGTTCTCGCTGCCTATGAAGTGCTGCAGGCTGGACCGCTCCTCCCCCGCTGGTGAATGCACACACCTGGTGTAGTCCGTCGTAATCCTTGGACCACAACACCCACAATGCCGTGTTGCAGCAGTGCAGGTTGGTGAAAAATAGCGGGGTAGATAAGTGAATTCTTTTTGCGGTCCCCGATATCAGCAGACTTGATGGTACACAGCGCCGATTGTCCGCTCATCTGGTCTCCCCTTATGTCCCCCGATACTGCCACGCCTCGGAACTAGGTGTCAGATGTGCAGGGGAGAATGCGGATAGCATTTCATCTGGGAGAGGCAGAATGCCTCAAACTGCTCCCTTCATCCTAATTCAAAAGTGGGAACCAGGCTCTGTCCGTAACCGGACCAAGGTTAGTTGGCGAGCGGCGTGCCAATGAGTGTCTGGTCCCAACAATGGGGCAGGGGATTCCTGAAATGCGCTACTGGCAAGCGCAGATATGTCCGGTATGTTTCTCCCTCCACAGAAAGAGCAGGAGCCCAGGGGGACAGTTCAGAGAGGCTTTATTGAACAGGCAATTGCTACGGTGGCGGCGAATGCATTTCGGACCTTGCCTTCATCAGCGCCCAACACCGTCTCCATGCATCATCACAGTAGTCCTTTCTCGCTGCCTATGAAGTGCTGCAGGCTGGACCGCTCCTCCCCCGCTGGTGAATGCACACACCTGGTGTAGTCCGACGTGATCCTTGGACCACAACACCCACAATGCCGTGTTGCAGCAGTGCAGGTTGGTGAAAAATAGCGGGGGTAGATAAGTGAATTCTATTTGCGGTCCCCGATATCAGCAGACTTGATGGTACACAGCGCCGATTGTCCGCTCATCTGGTCTCCCCTTATGTCCCCCGATACTGCCACGCCTCGGAACTAGGTGTCAGATGTGCAGGGGAGAATACGGATAGCATTTCACCCGGGAGAGGCAGAATGCCTCAAACTGCTCCCTTCATCCTAATTCAAAAGCGGGAACCAGGCTCTGTCCGTAACCGGACCAAGGTTAGTTGCCGAGCGGCGTGCCAATGAGTGTCTGGTCCCAACAATGGGGCAGGGGATTCCTGAAATGCGCTACTGGCAAGCGCAGATATGTCCGGTATGTTTCTCCCTCCACAGAAAGAGCAGGAGCCCAGGGGGACAGTTCAGAGAGACTTTATTGAACAGGCAATTGTTACGGTGGCGGCGAATGCATTTCGGACCTTGCCTTCATCAGCGCCCAACACCGTCTCCATGCATCATCACAGTAGTCCTTTCTCGCTGCCTATGAAGTGCTGCAGGCTGGACCGCTCCTCCCCCGCTATATAATATATATATATATATCACCTACTGGCGGTCGCCAGTAGGTAGTTATTGTTAGGATTTTTTTCAATGCAAAATCTCAAAATTCTATTGTGAATAACTTTAGCACCGGTTAACGAATCTGCCTGAAAATTTCCTCAAATTTGCCTCCCGGAGCTCCGGTCCGTCTTTGAAAGTTTGGGGGGATTCGTGAAGCGGGGGCCGAGAAAAAAGGGGGGTCCCAAAACGTGTTTTCCCCATGTTAATTTCCATAGGGCGGTCGACCTCACTTTTAGCCCGAACGGCTGAATGGATTTCCAACAAACTTGGCAAAATTGTAGGGACTGGGAGCCCGATGTGCCTTTGCTATGTCTCAAGATATGTGCTCCAGTGGTTTTTGAGTAATTTAGGTTCAAAAATATATATATATCTATGGCTGCGCCCCGGTACGCGCACCGGAGAGCGCACCGGGAGCGCTACGCGACTTGCGTGCGGAAAGCTGATTGGCTCTCGGGTGTCTGTAAACATTCCAAACAGTCCGTAGCGGCCGCCATCTTGTGTCTCGGTAGGATCGAGACACAAGAGGTGGCAAAAACAAAGGGGGAAATGACCAAAAGGGGGCAGGGTAGACCCCCCTGACCCACTAGGTTTGATGTGGGGGCCATAAAAGGGCCCCGCGGGGCAACAAAACATTTATTTTTTATTTTTGCGGGAGGAGTGCCCGGTACGCGCACCGGGGAGTGTACTAGGGGAAAATCCAGTGAAATAGTAAAATAATAATTTAAAGTGCTTAGAGGTAGGGTAGCTCTGCATAGAGTTGTTGTGTTGTGTGGGTGATATAAGTGCCAGCATGTAGGTACCAATGCAGAGTCTTAAATTCAATGTAGACTGTGTCCTCTGTAGATAATTTGCATGTTGTTACAGAAGTTATTGTGGTATATGGAATCTATACTATAGTCTGTCAGGAAAGCAGAAACAACATGGAGGCAGGAGATGATAAAGAGATGTTAAATACACATTCGAGATAATATAGTGGGAGAAAGGAAGTAACTATGAGCAAAATTACTATGTAAAACAAAAAAGTTACACATTATGCTATAAGTCTCACTTTATATTATATTCATTTTGGTACTATTTCATAATTTACATATAAAAAAGAATAATGTCTCGAACAATTTTTAATTTTTTAATAAAAATGTATTGCTGTGATTTTTCAAAATCTAAAAGAATTTCCAACATTATATCGTCAGGTATGTCCTCATTTGGATTCGATGATTCCATTTCTTCCACACAATTAAGTAAGTCTTGGTCCAGAGACAGATCCAAAAAGTCTAATTCATCAATCTCTTCCTTAGGATTGTTCTCCAGATCAATTTCGAATGAAATATTAAATTTGTTTTGTTCTCCTTCCATTTTATTGCTATAAATAACATAAAAAATAAATATATCAGTAGAGATAGGGCACTGTTGGGTTTAAGTTCAGACAGGTACTTGTGAGTTTTTAACAGTGAAGTTATCTTTGGGCAGTGTATGGTATGAGGTAGGAAGTAGAAATATAAAAAAGTGTATGTGAAGAAGCTTAAGAAAATTCATAATTATACCAGAGAAGCCTAATTCAATCTATAACTATAACAGAGAAGCCTATCTCAATCTGTAATTATAACAGCGGGACAGTAAATAACTGTCAGAAAACGTTTTTACAAATGAACTTAAAGTGCCCCTTACAAATGTATAACTTACCTTATAGAAAGGTGATGAAGATAAATGAGAAAATCCTTTAAAGATGTATCTCAGGTAGTTGTAGTCAAAATGGCCGTGTTTCCCTCTCATTTTTCATTAATATTCATGTACATAACCAATCAAATGTCAGGAAAAAATAGTAGAAAATGAAAGTAACATTTTAATTGGTTGTAAATTGTAACACTTCATATGTGTTTTTGTCATGTAATTTACCTCTGGATATTTAGACAGGGCTACAGCCCAAATGGCTCAATGGAATACCATCAAATGTGGGATAATGGTAGGGACTGGTATGTAGTAGGGTCTATTCTACATTTGGTGAAAGTCTGTCCAGTGGTTTTTATGTAATTTCATTTCCCAAATTTTTTTGGGGAGCGCTTACCGGTGCGCGCCCCGGTACGCGTACCAGGAGCGCTACGGGAGTCCGCCATTTTGTGTTTTGGTCGAATTGAGACACAAGATGGAGGACAAACAACGTTGGGAATGGGTAAAAAGGGGCACAGTAGACACCCCCTGACCCTCTAGGTTTTCTGAGGGGAGTTTAGGAGGGGCATATATGCCCAAAAAAAAAAATAATACATTTCGCGGGGGAGCGCCCGGTACGCGCACCGGGGAGCGGACCGGGGAGCGTACTCTGGTGAAAAATAGTGAAAAAAGTTAGAGAAAGATAATCATTTTGAGTGATCAGAGGTAGGGTAGCTCTGAAAAGAGCTTTTGGGTTCTGTGGCTGATTTAGGTACCTACAAGTAGGTTCCAATGCACAGTCTTAAATTCAGGAGGAATATTCTATTCCCCTCATCAGAGAAGTGCACACCATCTCCTCTGTAGATATCTTGCATGTTGAAACGCAAGTTATTGTTGTATATTGAACCCATTCCATATTCTCTCATGTAAGCAGAAACAGATTTATTCACATGTTTCCGTGCTTTCTCAAATTGTGGACAAAATTGGTTGGACCAGTTCCATTTCTGTCTTTGACATATATTGGAATATACCAAGGCAGTTTTTGGAAAAAGTGCCATCAATTGATCAAAGGTGTCCTTTAAAAGCATTTCCAGACCTACCCCAGTCAAAGTGCCCAAGTCATTTCCTCCACAGTGCACTATTAAGAGGTCAGGGTTTGGCAGATGCAAAAAGGTTTTCACCAATGGTATCAATTGGTGACATCTCAATCCTCTCTGGCCAATCCACTTGATTTCCACATTTGTTAAATCAAGGTTGTGAAAATTTCTGCTAGCTGCATACCTTTGAGCCCAGTGGATGTAGCTATGTCCAATAATCCAGACAGAATACATGGTGAGAGTTGGTTCTGGTGCAGTCAGATGAAGTGTGGGAATGAAATGGCAGTTGGAACAGTAGGAGTTTACAAAAAAATAATTGCGGAGTTTCACTGCTCTTGAATCACAAGCAATGATTGGTGTATTCAGATAGTTGAAAACTAAAAGTTAGGGTGCATAGTTGTGTTTTGTGAAAGAAGCAATTTGAATGGTTAAGAAAAAGTCAATTAAAGAAACATTTCATCGGATAAGCTGGTGTATTGAGAGGTCAAACATCCCTGCTTAGTTCATTTGCAACATTGTAGAATAAACTTTTGAACCTGAGAGAAAAGTAAGGAGGGAGTTGCTATGGTAACAGATAGAAAGGGCTGAGGGGGGAAGGGTGTTGGTTTGAAAATAGTGAGGGAAGAGTTTTGATTGGTTGAAATGAGGCATATCTGTGTAGAATTAGAGGTTTTCTGTGCCAGTCATGGTTGCAGTGTCTGGAGTGCATACCTTTTGCTCTGCTAAAGAAACATTGGTGTGTGTGTCTGACATTGTTCTCTATCTCCCAAAGCATGGAGAAGATTTGGAAGCAGATTGTTTCTTTTTAATGTTGTTTTGTGTCATGTTTTTTGATAATGCTTGGTTAAAACATTTTAATGCATAGAGGAATTGTATTTTGTGAAATAGTGAAGTTTCAGTAGTGAAATTGAATGCTTGTACATAGGACCTGTGCTGTGTTTCTAAAATGTTATTTAAAAAACGATTTTGGTGTAAATAAATGCCTTTTATATTTTTGAGAAGGAATTATTAGTGTTTGCGTCATTATATAAATATATTTGAACCTTTTACAATGATGTCACCTGCATTACCTCAGATTAGGATGCAGATTGAGTTTCTTTCTGGTTGGTTTGTGTCATGTTTTTGGATAATGCTTGGTAAATAGGTTTTGCAGCATAGGGGAATTGCATTATGTAAAATTGAGACGTTTCTCTAGTGACATGGAATGCTTGTACATAGGACCTGTGCTGTGTTTCTAAAAATGTTATTTAAAAAACGATTTTGGAGTAAATGAATGCATTTTATATTTTTGAGAAGGAATTATGAGTGTTTGCCTCATTAAATAAATATATTTGAAGCTTTTACAATGATGTCACCTGCATTACCTCAGATTAGGATGCAGATTGAGCTTCTTTCTGGTTCGTTTGTGTCATGTTTTTGGATAATGCTTGGTAAATAGGTTTTGCAGCATAGGGGAATTGCATTATGTAAAATTGAGACGTTTCTCTAGTGACATGGAATGCTTGTTCATAGGACCTGTGCTGTGTTTCTAAAATGTTATTTAAAAAACGATTTTGGTGTAAATGAATGCCTTTTATATTTTTGAGAAGGAATTATTAGTGTTTGCCTCATTAAATAAATATATTTGAACCTTTTACAATGATGTCACCTGCATTACTTCAGATTAGGATGCAGATTGAGCTTCTTACTGGTTGGTTTGTGTCATGTTTTTGGATAATGCTTGGTAAATAGGTTTTGCAGCATAGGGGAATTGCATTATGTAAAATTGAGAAGTTTCTCCAGTGACATGGAATGCTTGTACATAGGATCTGTGCTGTGTTTCTAAAATGTTATTTAAAAAACGATTTTGGTGTAAATGAATGCCTTTTATATTTTTGAGAAGGAATTATTAGTGTTTGCCTCATTAAATAAATATATTTGAAGCTTTTACAATGATGTCACCTGCATTACCTCAGATTAGGATGCAGATTGAGCTTCTTTCTGGTTGGTTTGTGTCATGTTTTTGGATAATGCTTGGTAAATAGGGTTTGCAGCATAAGGGAATTCCATTATGTAAAATTGAGAAGTTTCTCTAGTGACATGGAATGCTTGTACATAGGACCTGTGCTGTGTTTCTAAAATGTTATTTAAAAAACGATTTTGGGGTAAATGAATGGGTTTTATATTTTTGAGAAGGAATTATTAGTGTTTGCGTCATTAAATAAATATATTTGAACCTTTTACAATGATGTCACCTGCGTTACCTCAGATTAGGAAGCAGATTGAGCTTCTGATGCTGCCAGTTGAGCATGATAATAAATTGCATTACAACAAGCTATCTGGAGATGCGTGTTCTGAAGTTTCCAGAGTCCTGAAGAAAATGAAACTTCTTATCATTGATGAAGTAAGCATGGTCTCAAATCTAATGCTTGCTTTTGTGCATTTGAGAATGCAAGAAATTCTTAGAACAGAGTATGATGTGTTATTTGGAGGAAAACACATTATTGTTTTTGGAGATCTACTGCAGTTGACTCCAGTAAAAGGACACCCAGTGTTTAAAATGCTCACGCATGAAGATACCAGGAAGTCCCTTGGAAGCATTGGAAACGTTAATAAATGGTTACATTTTAAATATGCAGAACTGCTTCAAAATATGCGACAGGCAAAGGATGAAGATTATAAAAATATTCTACAAGATGTAAGAATCGGAAAAGTAAGTGAGCTTGGGAAAGAAGCTTTACATGTTCGATTAATTTCAAATTTGTATCCAAATGAAAACATTCTTCCAGAGAATATTTTTAAGAAAATTACTGAGAAGAAATCTGGGATATGTTTGATGCCAACTCTGCAAGAATGTTCCATCTTCAACAACAAAATGTTAAAGTTAGAAAATGAAGACATTGTGAAACTGGAAGCAATAGATAAAATAGAGCATATGGGTGCAACAATTCTTTTGTCAGAAAATTTGAAAACAAAATTGGATTCATTAGAGAAAAGTATATCTAAAACAGCTGGTTTTGAAAAGACTCTGAATCTGTGTTTAAATTGTCGTATCATTTTGAGAAGGAATTTAAATGTTGAAAGATGTCTGGTAAATGGAGCAATGGGTCATGTTGTTGATTTTGTGAATTATAGAAATAGAGATGGAATTGAATTTTTAAAAATAAAATTTGATGGCATTGAACAAGTACAACAAATTAGTCGTTGTTCTGCTAGATTTTTGCTTGTAAAATACTTATATGTTCGCCGAAAACAGTTTCCTGTTTGTTTGGCATATGCAGTGACAATTCATAAATCTCAAGGTTTAAGTGTAGATAGTGCTTTGGTGAACATTGGATAGTTCTGTGTTTAAAGAGGGTATGGCATATGTGGCATTATCACGAGTCAGAACTTGTATTTGATTGAGTGTGATGAGACAAAGATTTGTGCAGATCTAGATTGTGTTAAAGATTACAATAGGTTAAGAAGAGAGTATGCTCCACATTTGCCTCAATATCCTCTGTTTGAAAAACGTGTGGTAGGCCGAAAAAGAAGAAATGAGAATAATTGCAGTGATGTAGTAGCAAAAAGACAAAAAGTAGATGAAACTGTAATTGTAAGCAGAAAGAAAAAGGATTCTGTTCAAGATGTTGTTGGATTTCAGTTTGAAAACAGTTCTGATGTCAACTGCTATGCTAATGTAGTGGTTAATGTTGTTTTGTTTCTTAAAACTTTACAAGAACAGATTGTTGAAAATCGGGATCAAAGATTCTGCGGTTTATTGAATTCTGTGTTTCAGAAATGTAGCAGTGATAAAGCAAAAATAAAAAGTGTTTCCGAAATTCGAAATCTTTTAGATATATGTTCAGGTAAAAAAAAATGTTCACAAAATATTCAGCAGGATTGTCAGGAATTTTTAATGTATATGTTTGGTGTATTGGAAGAGGAAGGTGTAGATGTAGTAAATCTTTTTAGGCTTTCTTATCAATGGCAGCATGACTGCGACAATTGTAGTTTATCAAGTAGTACTAGAATAGACACTGAAAGATTTATATATTTGACTTTACCAGACTGCAAATCAGTGTCTTTTAATAATCTACTTAAAGCAGCTGATCATAATATGGTTTGTTCCTAATGTTAGTGTCCAATGCTGTCCACATTATTTATACAAACTTACGGACAGTATGTCATTTTAATGTTTCAACGATGTAGATCTGAAGGAACTAAATTGACAACTTCTATTAAAAATGTAACTGTAGCTATTGTTTATCATGACGGTCCTTCAACAACATCAGGGCATTATACAGCTTATTTAAAATGTTGAAAATGTTGGTCTTTCTGTAATGATACTCATTTGACTTTCAAACAACGTTTGCCTTTTGACTTAAAAAATTATTACCTAGTGTTTTTAGAACCGAAATTTAACTAAAGGTAATTGGCCTATAAAGACAGGAGCAGTTAATGCAAGTTAGTCTGCTATTTAAAAATATATTGTGAGTAAAAGTGATGAACATAATATAAAAAATCCAGTTCTTATATAGGTACTGTAAGTGGATCTCATAGTAAGTGATATCAGTATTATAGGAAATGTTGAACATGAGTTATGTTATGTTATGTTATATTTGTCTTGTATAGTGCACGGCTACTCAAAGAGTGTCCCGGCGCTTTGATGCAAGCCTGTATCAGAACATAACAGAAAAAAAGCAGAAAAGAGGGGGGAGAAGCCTGACTAACTGGGGAGACTGATATCTAAGAAGTAAAAAGCCAGGTTTTGAGGCCCCTCCTGAACGCCAGTAGATTTGAAGTACTGCGCAGTGTCACTGGCAAAGTGTTCCAGAGCTGAGGAGCCAGCGGTCTGAAAGATCGGCCTCCTATGCGTGCCCTTTTTATTCGAGGGACCACGGCAAGAAACAAGGACCCGGACCTCAGGGACCTTGCAGGATGGTAGAAAGTTAGTCTTTTTTGTAAGTATTTTGCTCCTGAGGCATAAAGAGCTTTATGAGCCAGGGTCAAGGCCTTGAAAATTATCCGCTTCCGGATGGGGAGCCAATGAAGTGACTGCAGGAGGCCCGAGGTTCTAGCACGGCCAGGTAATCCAAAAATGGCCCGTGCTGCCGAGTTCTGGACCACCTGCAGTCGTTGCAGCAGATACTCCGGCAGGCTGAGATAGAGAATATTAGAGTAATCCATTCTCGACCCGATTATGGCCTGCACCATTATTTTCCTATGCTCCTCCGATAGTATGGGAAGAAACCTGCGTAACATCCGGAGCAGACCGAAACAGGTGCCAGTAAGACCGATAATCTGGGTTCGCAATGTCAAGCCATTATCGATCTTAATCCCCAGGTTCTTGGCCAACTGGGAGGAGCCTGCAGGAGGAAACATATTCGCCGGCCACCATTCCTGCCAATCTGGATCCGATCTGCAACCGAAAAAGAGAACCTCGGATTTATCCGAGTTGCACTAGGGGCTGTTGAGTTGGAACCAATTAAAAACAGCCCCAAGGCAACCCCGGATACTCTCTCCATCAAAATCCGCACCTTTCCCGCACGTGAAAAGGAGCTGGGTGTCATCGGCATAGGAAACGATCTGGGCCCCGAAAGACTCCGCCAGTGCCGCCAGAGGGGTCATAAAGATGTTAAAAAGAGTCGGGCTCAGCACTGAGCCCTGAGGGACTCCGACACCCAATGACGGCATCTCGGCGGAACTCGAGGAGGCCCAGACCGTTTGTCGATGGCCATCCAAGAAAGATCGAAACCAGCTGAGCACCGTCCCCCTCAGACCGATCTCATGAAGTCTGGCGAGGAGACCCTCGTGGGGGACGGTGTCAAAGGCCGCCGACAGATCGAGCATCACAAGCATCGCTTTGCAACCAGAGTCATCCAGAGATGGGAATATGAATAGTTATACATTGTGAAAATGTGGTATGAGCTTTTCTTTCAAAACATCAGGTAAACGGTAATTTCTGAGTTTGAAAATAGACTGATAAATCTGACACTATTTGGCCGTAAGGAATAGTGTTGGAATTAGCAAAGAGTCATAACTTAACACAACGAGAAAAAGAAAAAATGGAGACATATTTCAGATGTTCTTAGAGTTTTTTTATAGAAAGTCGATGAAATGGAAGTTTTAGAGAACAGCAGAGTATTTTCCAATGAAAAGGACCTTCACGATCTACTATTTGGCCTCAAGGAAAAGTAAGTGAATCAAAGATTAGAGTAAATATGTGATTTGTAAGTTTATATGTTTTTTTTAAACACAATCTTTTAGATTGTGTTGTTTTTCCCTGCTGTCATATGATGAATAGTTTGAACTCACTGTTTTTAGTGAAATTCAATATATTCTGAGAACAGCAAAAATAAACTATGTAACATGTTGTAGAAGTTATTCTATAGTTTGTTTTGTGTAATTTATATTGTATTCCCATTGTCTCACACTCACTTTCCTTTTTCCACCCTTTTTCAGCTCTCTTTACTCACTCACACTGCCTTTCTCTCACTCTGTTACATCCCCTTTCTTTTACTCCACTTTTTTCACAACCCCTCATTCCCATTTCAACTGTCTGCATCCCATCTGTCCCTTGCACCACTTTTCAGCTTTCAGTCTCTCTGCTTTATTTGCCTTTTACGTCTTTTCCTCCTTTGCTCTTTTACTAATTTCTCTTTACTCACTCATCTCTTTTTTTGTACTCTGTCACATTCTTTTTGTATCTTACTTACCTTCACTTCATTTCTCTCATCTTCTCTTCCTCTTTGTCACTGAATTTATCTGCCATACTCTTAGTAATTTGCTTATCTTCTATTTCTTTTTCACTCTTTTTGTCCTTCTACATTACTTTATTTCCCTTTCTGTATCCTTCACTCTTGCTTTATTTCTTTATACACTTTTATGATTTTTAACCTCTTGACCTGTCTCTTTTATTTTAAAATATATATTCTACTAATTATAACTTATTTTTTGTTCTTTCTTTCACAGATACAAAGTGTAGAAAAAAAATATAATTAAGTTTATATTAATTATATGGTAAGTGTGACTAAAAAAATGTAGTTTGTCACGGTCCTTTGCTTTAACCTCACTACTTTTCTCTCACCCTACGTTACCCCTGTTTCCTTACTCTGCTTCCCTCACTTATTCTTATCCTCCATGTTTATTTCCCTTTTCCTTACTTTCCTACAACATTCAACTTCTTTCAGTCTTCCTGCTCACCCACACTCGCTCACTTTCCTTTCTTTTCTGGTTCACTCAGTCCCTTTCTGTCACTCCTTCCTTTTCTCTCTCTGTCCTTTCTCTCTGTCACTCCCCATGTCTTTCCTTTTCTCAGTTACTTCCTCTAACACCTTTTTTCTGTCTCACTATCTATTACACTGTCTCTCTGTGTTCCTCCCTCTAGCTCTCTTTCTCTTTACACCACTCTTTCTGTCCCCTTTCTTTATGCTCACTCCTTCATTATTTTTTTTTAGGTTTTTTTTGGGGTGCGCTAACGGGAGGCGCCCCAGGACGCGCACCGGCGCGCACCCGAATACGGCATTTACCGGTCCGCTTACCGGTACGCGCACCGGGAGCGCTCCAAGACAAAAAAACAAACAAAAAAAATTATGAACAATATACGTAAAAAAAACAGTATTACATAAATATACAATATAGGATTCATTTTAAAAAATATTACATTACATGGCTATAGAAATTTGCTGTTAAAAAACATTTGAAATTCACTGAAAAAACCATAGGTTTCGCACCAGTTATAGTTAGGAATTAGCATTTAAAAAACCTATGAAATTCACTGAAAAAACCATAGGTTTCAGACCAGTTATAGTTAGGAATTAGCATTTAAAAAACCTAATAAATTCACTGAAAAAAACAGAGGTTTCACACCAGTAATAGTTAGCTGGAAATTTTACTGACATAAAACCATTGAAATTCCCACGTTATAGTTAGTTGGACTCACTATAACTTGCGCGCCTGCAATGCACTGCTGATGACGTCACATATTACATCACTCATGACATGGTCAGTGACATCACTCATGACATCACTGATGACACCATCCAGTGAATGTGTGTCTTTCTGAAAAATAAATATGTTTTATATATGTATATGTAAAGGTCGATGGAAGAATACATGTTTAAATAAGTGTCTAAATGGATGTTTTAAAAAAAAAAAAAAAATTGATTGGTTAACTGGCTTATTAAGTGTATCAGTTATGGACCCAAGAGCAGCTTTTCTCAGAATACTTGGTATGTGTTTAATGCTGAAGTAGAACTCTCAAGTAGCCTCAAATTTTATATTTATTTGTCAATGAAACAACAGGTAACTTCTTCTAATAAGATCTGTAGCTAGTTTATTCAAATTTTAGCTAAGCTCAACCCACACCTAACTGAATGTAACCTGGCACCAATGGCAAGAGCAATCATTGGTCCTAGGTTTTTCAATTTGCAGTTGTGCTTACCAGGCACACCGCCGTTATCCACAAAAGATACTGGGGCAGATTTACAAGTCCCTTGCGTTGCCAGTATGTCCATTTTTGTGAAGCATTGGCAGAGCAATTCACTGCCCCATATTCACAAGGACAGGAAATGCCACCCTGCATGGCTCGGTGGCTTTACCTGTCCATGGAAATATGGCCCCTTTACACGCAGTACTTTTCATGGAAGGGGCGTTCCATGGGTGTTGCTGTGAGCATACATGGAACAAGACACATTTCCAGATTCATGAGGAATCATGAATCTGGAAATGTGTCTGAACGCTACGCCTCCCCAGGGGAGAAATAGAGAGAAATGTATTAATTTTTCCTTGTTTTTGTTTCCTGTTTTAATGCGTGCTGCATCATGCAGCACACATTGAAAGAGAAAATCACCTCTAATGATTGTTTTTGTTGCCTTCCTGCACATAAACAATCATTGAAAGAATGCTGTTTTCCAACTTCTATGTGTGCTAATGCAGCACACAAATACGTTGAGAAGCGGCATTTCAGACTGTTTTTGTAGAGGAAGGGAATCCTTCCTGAACAAAAACCATTTCCCCACAATGCAGGCATCCTTTCACCATGGTGCAAGGGTGCCTGTGTCGGTGCATGGCAGCACTTTGTGCGCAAGTGCAGGGGGAAGCACAGAGATGCAACATTTTGTTGTAAATATGTCACATGAATGTGCTTCCAAACTAACTGAGCGTGGCCCAGCAAAATGACTTGCTGCAACGGGCTGTGTTAGTTTATTGTAAATCTGCCCCATAGAATTTTGCTCAACAGGTGGTTGCTGGATGAAGATATACTGAGCACGGTTGCCGACCACGTGATTTCCAATTCCAGAATCTCACAATGATTCATAGAAATGTTGACTCATAATGTTTGAATAATCTGAGACACAAGTTGAAAGCATATGTGCCAGGTCACTTTTTAGATTCTAGCTTGACTCTTGACTCTTGCAGGTCTTATCAAAATATTTGGTAAGCAAACTGTGTAATAATCTTCCAATGGAATTCAGAAGATTTTTTGTTAAAGGAAAGAATAGGAAGATCTTAAGAACCTTGCTAATTTATGTTGCTTGTATCTAACTGTCCATCTTTGTGTATGTTGCATTTCAGAACATGTCGTTGGTGCCCGAACACCTCAGGCATTATGGCATCAAATAAGTATTATTGACTTAACATTCAGGAACTTGACTATTGATAATGCCTTTAAGGTCAAGGTTGGATATCATTATAGGTACGTGGAAGAGCAGTGTCTGATTCCGGCCTGTGGTTTCATCACAGTTTCAGGTTGATGGACACAATATATTTATTTAACAAAACACAAATGCACACCAAATGTAAAGAGGCTGCCCTCCACAAACATCCCTTATTCACAAACTACAATTCATAACTGTCTCAGAGAAGAATGGTAAAACAGACAATATTTAAAGAAAAGATGCTGGTCGTACTATACATAGTCGGCCATGTTTAGATTGCTGTTGCTTGAATCCTCAGCAGCGCTGGCCCCTGCCAGTACAGCCTCACTAATGCTTTTCTTTTCTTCTGCTGACATGGGTGGGATGGCTTTACCCAGCTGGCAATTGATTCTTTCAACTCTCGCCTCTATAGCCAAGTCAAACTCGTTTTTCTTTAAAATGACCAAGTTCTGGATTGCCCTTTGAGCGTCTTCGCAGCCGGTTTGTAACTTCAGGTGCCTCAACTTGAACCCCGGATCTGAGGGGTTCATGCTGAGGAATATTCCTAAGGCGTTCACCCGGTCCATGAGGAAGCGCTGAGACACATCAGAGTAGGTACTTGATATCATGTTGACCAGGTAGCCTATGTTGGTGGCTTTGGTTGCCTGCAGGAATAACATGTCCTTGACAACGGCTACTGCGGAATTGTTGGCAATGTTCTGCACTGATTGCGCAGATTTCACTAATTCATTGACATCATTTGAGAGACAGGACTTGATGAGGCTGGAGATCATCTGGAAGAAGCGGATCATTTTCTCCCACTGCTCTTTGACTTTCATCATAGCTTTCAACCCTTGAACGAGCATCTTCATGGCTGTGTCGAAATCAATCTTGTCCAGGTTGTGACTCCTCATTTTAACCAGGATTTCTGTTAGCTTTTTGTTTTCTTTTTTTAGGTCCTCAAAGGTCTGCATGTACAAGGCCTGAGTATTATTTAAGTGGACCCTGGCCTGTTCCACTCTGGCCCAAGCCATCTGTGCAGACTGAGAGCCTATTCCACCACTGCTTGAAGCTGCAGACAGATGTGGGGGCCTTAACTGCATAGGAGGGGCATTAGTCACTTTTTTACAATATGAATCAGCTTTTAATGAGACAGAAAAAAGGCTTTTTATCTTTTGAGCAATGGATTTCAAGTTGTGCTGATCCAACATCTTAGATGTGGCAGCTCTCTGCAATTCCTCACAAATAGCAAAGCCACTTTCCAGAAAAGTGTCTAATTGTGTTTTTGCAGTACAATTGCTTACATCACTTATATCCTTTTGCAGGTCCAATAAACGATCTTTGTAATCGTTTGTTATGACTTTATGGTCCCTCTCATCATAAACATGTTTCATGTTAATGGTTTCCTCTTTACTATCTAAAACAAACTGCAAGTGATGTTACCTGATTGGATCTGGAGCAGACATTTTTGGTGCAAAAGGTGGACATAACATGATCCGTGTCAGGAGTACCATCTGCAGGACGACCTGCCTCCGACTCATGTTTTATAACTTTGTTTCCAGGGGTAGATAGCCCGTTAAGAATACTACCCATCATATCAGCAGCAAAAGTTTCCCACGCAGAAGGCACCTTGTCCATTGCAACCTTGTAGGCGTCTATTGCATCTTGACTATTTCTGCATTGGCGCGTGGTATGGAGCCAGAGAGGAGCCTGACCTGGTCCATGTTTTTATCTGCTGTGTTGAAGGCAAACCAGGCTGAATTGCAGACCTGCATTAGGGATGCAGCAAAGGAGTCTAAGTATTTCATGTACTTGAATCCATCCTTTGGTGGATGCAGGTTGATAGAGAAGTCCCCACTGGCTGATGAAATGGCTGCCAGCTCTCCCAGGATAGCGATGGAGATGGGGGCCGGCATCAGGAACTTCCCCAGTTCGAGTACGGCGCAATCTTCAGTGCTGTATCCTGCCTCACGTCCTGGGCTTTGGAGACACTCCTGATTGCATCGTCGAGATTCGCAGTGGTGCTTTGGCAGCCCATGTCTCTCCTGCGCCCTAGAGAAAATACAGTTTCGTAAACATGCTGTGAAAGGTAAAACATGAATTTTAAACATACTTTGTCTAGCAGTAGCATGACTGTGTGCGAGGGTAAAATTGATACTTGTATAGCGCACTACTCCCCCTCAAGGGTCTCAAGGCGCTTGTACGAATACCGCTGTGGAACCCATCCTGGCTTTCCCTGTGAGGCGTCCACTCCTGGGCACCCCCAAGGTGGAGGCCAGGCATCCTTAGCGTTGTGGGGGCCGTTGTGGAGATTAATCAAGCTATTGCCCAGAGTTGCAGAGTGGGACTCCATGATTGGAATAGGCACCGAGGCGAGAATTATCAGGTCAGTGGAATTTTTGAGCCCAAGACCCGCCGAGTCGGGGAATTGAACCCTGGTCCCGGGCTAGACCTCTGCATCAGGGTCTGCCACTCTAACCATTGAGCCCCACTTCTCCACAGGGTGTAGTCAGAACATTAAAATATCTTCCATTTTGACCCAAATGTTTGATGGTACCACACAAGCAAAGCAAATGAGCACAGCCCTGCCTAGAAGAGCTCATTTATTCCTTCAATCCAGCATCCAGCCCGTCGTCCTTTCACCCTTGCAACCACCATTTCACCTTCACATTCTGTCATTCATTCATCCTTTCATCCCAGCATTCAATCTTACATGATTCCATCTTTTGGTCATCCATCAACCACCCACCCACCCATCCCTCATCCATCCACTCATCCATCCATCCATCCTTCCCTTCATTCATCCACCCACTCATCGTTTTACCCTTCTTATCCATCCACTTACAAACCCATCTTTCACAAAGTCATACTTTCACCCACCAATCATCATCATTAAACATGTCATAAAAAACATTTTAAAAACATAGATTACATCACATCCTCAGAATACCTTTTTGTCAGTTCTTGCTCCAAGTAAAATATTACAATTTTTTTTAGTAATTTCAATTAAATAGCATGAATATAGTCAGCAGATATAAAGTGCAAGTGACTATCATGTTAAAGTTGTAGACCTGCTACTTTTCTACTGCGCCAAACAGCTTGTGAATATCTACCAAGGCTGAATGCAATACCGGTGCTACAGTGAGTCCTTAGAATACGATATACTGCTCTGAAGTTTTTTAATACCCAGGTTAATACAGATAGATCTGATCTGTCACAAGCCGAACAAAAAAGTAGAATATGACATACTTCTACAAGCTTGTAAGAACAGAAGGATCATTATTAATATGTCAGGCACACTTGGAGCCCAATTAGAAGTAAACACGTTTACCACCAGCCTATCCAACCTGGGCTTTAACAACAGAGTATGTGCTAGGAGAGGTACATACGCTTCCATATATGTTTCGAGCTTTGGGGAGGGTTTAAAAGACAAGAATACCGCCACCAACATACCCACCTTGGCTTTTTGGCGGTATGCATTGCAATGTAGATGAAGGAATGATGTTTGGTAGCATGCTCTATAAATTATATGCATGCAAAGGCAGTGAATACTTGCCGGACTACTTGGTACCCTGGCAGTAGGTATTTTCAGACTCCCGAGGGGGCTAGAGGGAAGCTGGCCCTGTGGTCACACAGTCTCCAAGGGCCCCTACCGTCCATGTACATGCTCTCATACTCTAAGCAAGTGAACTAGAGACGGTACAAGGACCTTGGGGACCATTGAAGATGGTTCATGACAAGTCCAACCTTCCTCTACCCCCTCTGGGGTCTGAAAATACCCACTGTCAGGGATCCAATTGGACCTGTAAGTAGTTACGGCCTTTGCATGCCTATATTTTAGAGTGCATCCTACAATAAGAAACCTCTGAGTATAGTTACATTACCGAGGGAGCATTAGCAAAGCAAGTCCAGCCAGCCAAATGCCCAGGACCATGTATGGCCATCAATGTAGGGAAGCAACATGTTGGAAATATAAGGGTCATAGGGCCATTGCATTCTTGTTGCCCCTTTTATAGTATTTTAATCATTTGCCATCAACCTGCTAATAAAAGGGATACCTTGGGAGTGGATGAGAACTGTTTATTAACACATAACTTTCCCCAACATACTAATATACAAAGAGCTTCCTCGAGCAAGTTGAGCCCACCCTGACTTGTAGGGGTCAGGGTGAACCCGAGAAGAAACCTTTGCACTACTAGAGTGGGTGAGGGTTATATATAAAAAAGGATCTTTCTTACATTTTCAAATTTCTCAGTGGGGGACACTCGATCAGTGTATTAACCTTGATTTATTGATAGGCAAATACACTGAAGCTAAACAGGGCTCATTATACCTCTGCTTTGCAGACCTCAGTAGTTCCTTCGATATGGTCGACCACACTATATTGTGTCCGACCCTGTTACAGCTAGGAGCACCTGAGGGAATAATTTTCTTTCTTGCCAGATTATACGAAAAGTTAGAAACCTGTGTGCGCTTCGGCACCAAAGGTGAATGTACCCCGAAATTTAGGGTTAAACGAGGGATTAGGCAGGGCTGCGTATTAGCCCCCCTACTTTTTATATTGTTTATTAATGAAATTGACTCCATTTTAAAAGACGTAAACGCTGATGGCCCTAAAATAAAAGGTGTTTCTGTACCAGTGTTATTGTATGCTGATGACGCTGTCCTGCTTTCAAGAACACCCTGCGGACTACAACGTCTGATTGATAGATTTTCTAACTTTATTAAGGATAGAAAACTGTCTATCAATAAGGTGAAAACACACACAATGACTTATGGGGCCAGAAGAAAAACCTCTAATGCCTTTTTTATTGAGGGTGAAAAGGTGCTAGAAGTAGATAAATTCTGCTATCTTGGGATAACCTTCTCGAAAAACAAAAAGTGGACTAATGAATTCAATAATATTAGTAATAAAATGGCGAAAAATGCACATGGTGTTTTTAGATTTGCGGCAAAAGTTGGTGACAGACGCACAAGGGATATGCTCCACATCTATCAAGCTAGATGTGTCACCATTGCAATGTATGGAGCTGGGGTATGGGGACATACGCGCTCCCATAATTTGCAATTGGAGGAGAACTCTTTTTTTTTTTTAAACTCCTATGTTTACCTCCTTCCGCTCCGTCTGAGTGGATCCATCGGGAATTGGATATCCTTTTTATAGATGATCTATTATCAATGAGGTCATTAATGCTATGGCGGTCGATATGGCTTCAGGAAGAAAAGGCTTTTAATAGATCTATCATAGAGGATTGTAAATCAATGGATAAATCCCGCAATATCCCGTGGTTAAAATCTGTTGCCGACTGGTATTTAGAAATATTTAATATCAATGTATTGATTTACCCCAGTGCCGCATCTAAGATATCCAAAGTTGAGCTGAAAACAACATTTTTGGCCCATAAAGCAAGGAAACGGGCCAAAGCTTATGGATCTATGTCCACAGTCATGTTTTACAGTAAATACAACATGAATGAAGGTTTTCCAGGCTACTTAGCCATGGTGACTAGGCCATCCCATAGGTTTGTGTTAACTAGGCTGAGGTTTGGCGTAGCACATCATTTGGTGGCTTTGCCAAACCTTAAGAAACATCCAACTGGGCCTTGTATGTGTGATGGCGTTACCAAACAAAGCACTTTGCACTTTTTATTGATTTGTAAACTATACATGATTTTTCGATTAGTTCATCTGAAACCCATCTTTGTCAAATATGGTGTATGTACTGTTAATCAGGCGATGAATTTGTTATTTAACCTGGAGTCTGCCGATATCTGCTTTTTTACTGCCACCTTTTTAAATTGTTCTAAAAGTAAAAGTATGCTATTTTAGGAACACTGTCTGTATTTTATAATATCTTTTTTTATGTCCCGAATTTTGTAATATTGATATTATATATGTTCTGTGCTTTTATGGTAATTTTTTATGTGCCGAATAAAGCTTCATGAATTGAATTGAAGTGAGTGGGTGAGGGTTCTATATAAAAAAGGATCATTCTTCCATTTTCTAATTTCTCAGTGGGGTGCACCCCATTCTCACATAAGGCAGAGGAATGCTCTGATGTTTATTGTGTAACTATCTACATAGTCTGCCTCCAGACTCCCTGAATGGCAGTGAGGAGCGGCCGTGTTATAGGACCCCACCACTATTTCTTCTTTTTGCCAGGTGTACAAAGGAAGGACTGGACTTGAGTCTGTAGGGGCAAATTTACAAGCCCCTTGCGGCTCTTTTGCTCCATTGTTGCGTGACTTTTGTGACGCAGCGGCAGAACAAAAGAGGCGCCATGGTGCGGCGTATATTAACAACGTGACGCATATGGGAGATGCATCACGTTGTAAAGCCCTGTGCCATCAGGGGGCGTTCCGGCGCAAGGGAGGGCGTTCCTGCGCAGGAACGCATCCTAAAAGTGGCTGAGGGAAATCTACAAGATTTCAATCAGTCACTTTTAGGACAATGATGCGTGACTCAAACCCTGTGCCTGCTTGAAGCAGACGTATGGCTTGACGCAGCATTGGGGAGATAGGGCACCCCAGAGCATTGCTGGAGCTGCGCCATCATTGCGACGCAACTCCAGCAATGCGCCGCCTTTACGGCACAGATGCGTAACGCTTCGGTGACGTTTTGGGCCCATGGTGCGCCGCATTGTAAATACGGCGCACCATGGGTGGTGGTGGCGTGGCGCACAATTACTGGCGCATCCCTGCTACTTTACAGGGATGCGCCGGTAATTAAAAATCTGACCCTTAGAGTCTAGCATTACGCAGTTCTTTAAACTACACTCATACATAATTTCTCAGGCCAATGAAATGAACACAAAATCGAAAACAAATAAGCATAGTAGCAACGCTACTGAGAAGGAGAGTAGTGCACCTGAAATGCACAGAAGATTTTGAAATATAATTTACCTACAATGTAATCAGCAGCATTATTGCTCTTGGTAAAAAACAAAAATTTGCAATACAATAACACACAGAGCAGGAGAAAACAGAGTAGTGAAGACATATCTACTACTACTCACCAAGCCCGGGGATCTCAAGGCCGAGCAGGTCGATCAAGTCGCGTTCCCGGTCCAGGAGATCCGTCCAACGGTGGGTGGCCTGGTTGTAGGTGTGCCGGACCCGAGAGTGTTGGTACGTGGCCCGGCACACCTTCTCCCACCGCTTCCGGCGCTCCCTGATCCCGTACCCGCTAGCGATATTGCCGCCTGCCATGATGGTCCTGGGGAGGCGGCGCTGAACATAAAAAACTAGTGCGGCCACCTCCTCCGCGCTGAAGATCTCCCGGGCTGTGACCTGCTTCCCCCTCAAACGCCCGCACGGGAGCCGGGCACGGGGTGCGGGACCCTTCCCCTTCTCAGGATGCTTCCCGGCTCCCTTTACCATGGTCTGGGCAGAAAGGAAGCTAAATAATAAAGAAGAAATAGAATAGGGAAGAAGAAAAGAAAAGAGTTTAAAAAAGTAGTTTAAAATTAACCAAAAGTAGCAGAAAACACAAAAATATAGAGCTAGAAAAATAGAGGGATTGACAATAAGTAAAATAGATTAAAAAAACGTCAAACAAGCAAAGGATGGCAGAGATTCAGAGAGGATACAGAAAGCATGCCCAGAACCATAGCAATGAATGAGAAACAAGATGGCCGCGCCCCTTCACGACCGCGTGGGTAAGTTCGCGCGAGATTTCCCTCGCGATCACACGCAAACTTGTACTAGCGAGCCGCACACTTTGCGAGATTACACATCGCGCCCGGAAACGGAAATACGTCATGCAAACAAGATGGCCGCGCCCGTGCGCTACAAGCGGCTCGCTAAAACGCACAAAACCTTGCGAACACTTGGTGAGGGCATAGTCGAAATCAAGTCGTTTGCACTGTTCTATCAGTCCGCAAAGGCAGGCCTGCAATCAGTAGCTTGTGTGGGTCAGAAATCTGAATTTTAAACAAGTGAGTCTATACCAGGTGAAGGTGCCAAAAGTCTCTGGTCATCGAGGGACCTCCTCTGTGCATAAATTTCACATGTCCCCCGCTCTGACCTTTCCTGCCAAAGGTCAACTGCTTCATCAGGACCTTATCCAGTGGCAATCCAATATCCATGGAGCCCTTCTCAGCCACAGCTTGATGCCTGCCCAGGGGAAGATTTTTGACCAATATTTCAGAGAATAAGTTCTAGGGTAAAATCATACCTGGCTTCTGCGATCATACCTGGCTTCTGTATTCAACCTACCTCTGTCACAGTCGTCCTCTACTTGTGTCTTGGTACAGGTCAAGCCCAACCAGAACACCATGTTTGATGCTTAATTGGCCCTAATTTTATACTTAAACTTTAACATAAATCTGGTTCCTTGTTATTTATTTTAAAAAATCCTATATTTCTAAAATGGTTTAGGATTTGTATTGTGTTGTTTTTTGAGTTTATTATTGTTTTGACATTGCATAAATCCTTTACACTTTAAGTTAATGCTGTGTAGGTTAGAGACTTTGAGGTCATGTTTATTTAGAAACTTTAGGACTCAACCTGACAATGATTTTGGTGCTTTTAACTTGAGGTGGGTACGCATCCAACTGGACCAATACTACAACTTCTTACATGCAGAATGCCATCCTAAAAGTTAGTAATTTCTCACAGAGCATTGTCAGATATTGTTTGTCTATACGCTTTGAAGACTTTTAATCAATGATCCAGCTGTCACTGTGAGGCCCAGGCTTCCACTATCCTTCAGGGAGCATGGGTGATCATTAATTATTATTATTATTTTTTTTTGCAGAGTTTTATATAGCGCAAATTTGACCCGAACCGAATGGGTTATCAGAGCGCTTTACATAGCACCACTTACGTTGCATGAGGACACCACTGTTGATCTGAGTGGAAATATCAGTAAGAAAAACCAATCATGTTTGCTTAGGACTTGATTGAGTTAGTAGAGGTGGCTCCCTATTGCTGACACATTTATTTACCCCATTTAATACCAACATTTACAAATGTGTCCCCTTCAGGATCTCATTAATTGTTGATTTCTGAATGAGATTACCAACTTCTCATTCAAGGTTTAATTTAACTGGGGATTAAAAATATAATTTGACAATTTTGTGGCTGACAATTATTTTCTTGGCATCCATAATGTGTTTTATATGATTCCAATTGAGGGAAACATAATCACATGCCATTCAAATTCAAATTTGCTTTATTCGAACACCATAAAAGTACAGTTTAAAATAACAATAATATACATTTTAAAGAGAATACAAAGGCTATTCCAATTACAGTTCATCAGGCCCCGGTCCAACCACCACATGTTACACATAATTTGGGGCGGGGGCTTTCTTCAACAGATCCCTCTTGTCTCTCTTAGTTTGACTGCTAACCTTAAAAAATGTGTTATAGAGAGTAGGGTCAAGGGGTCTTGGGCCATTTGTAAATATAAAAGGGCCACCTTAGCGTGCCAAAATTTAGGTTTTTTCAGCAGACTAACTAAAAAACGGCGCCTGGGCAATGAATAAAAGGGGCATAGTATTACAAAAAGAAGGGTATCTTGCGTAGATTTTTTATCGCAGCAGCAGGGGCCCTTGGGCTCACCTGAACTGGTAAAACCTACCGGATCGGCCAGTAGATGGTGTAAAAGGTTGAGCCTAAAACGTGTGATGAAATATCTGTCCTGGGCATTGTGTATGAGGGCAAGGTAAGGTTCCATTCCTTCACAGGTCCTCACTAAGCCATAAGCTTTGACTGACTGTTTACCCCATTCCCTCTCTTCTCTAGATGAGGCTTTATAGTTAGAAAACATCTCCTTCACTCTGTCCTGATCCTGATCCCGGCCTATAATTCCGGTCGGCTTTGAGAAGAGATCCTTACAGCCAATGCATTTAAGAATCACCTTTATATACTTCAGCCATGGAATATTCATTCCCCTGTCCCTACCCAGGCAATCCATGATTATATGCCTTGTCAGCATGGCCTCTGGATTAACCCAGAACTTTAGCCATGCTAGCAGGGGCCTAACCTGCACCTTGTCTCTTAAAGAAGCTCCACCCAGTTCTTCATGAATAATATAAGAGGAGACGCACTGTGGGACTTTGGGGAGCCTTCTCAAATATGTATTCTCCTCAACATGTAGTTTGTCAGAATCGACGAACCTCCAAAGTTCTGCACCATGCACAGCTTTGGAGTAGCAGATTGAGTTATATAAATTCATCATTTGCTCAAGGGACCACCGTCCTAGTCTGCGGTCAAAATTCATAATTGCCCCTGTACTAGACACTAGCTTATTACAGCGCTCCTCAATTAATGCTTTAAAATGTAAACACCCATCAAATAAAATGCCCAGATACGAGAAGGACTGCACCTTCTCCAAACTGTGTTCGCCTATTCTATAATAAAAATGTTTCCTTGATTTGGTCCCTGTCTCCATAACGTACGACTTAGTCAGGTTAGCAGACAGATCTAAATTATCCATAAAATCCACGAAACCATCTATCAGTCTCTGTAGTCCCAATAGAGTATGTGCCAACAAAAGTGCATCGTCTGCGTAAAGCAGGACAGGGATTGCTCTTCTGCCTGCTCTGGGTGAATCCACATCTAGGCTTATTAGGGTGATTTAAATACAGGGAAAACAAAACACTGAGCCAAAATACACCCCTGTCGCACACCACTAGTGCAAATGAAAGGCTCCGTGCTTCCGCCCTCTAAATTATACCTAACTTTGGCGAGGTGTTCCAATGCAGGGCTCTCATAATCTTAATAAGGTCGGGCTCTACCCCTAAATTACTCATTAAAACCCACAGCTTCTCCCTATTAACACAGTTGAATGCTGCAGTAAGGTCCATAAAGGCTAGATAAACCGCCTCATTATTAGCAATGGTGTATTTAGCCACCAATAAATATAAATTTAAGCATTGATCTGTTGTTGATCTTTTAGCCCTAAATCCATACTGGACGTCAGTAATAATATGTTGTTCCTCAGCCCAGTTCATCAGGCGATTTAAAATAGCACGCCCCAGCACTTTGTCAGTTACATCTATCAGGGAGATAGGGCGATAGCACTGGGGACTATCTCTATTCCTCTTTTTGAAAATGGGGACTATTATGGCAGACGACCACAAACGGGGGAGCCCGGTAGCTATAGCAGCATTTATTACTCTTGGTAAAATTGGTGTCCATAGATCCACCTTACTTAGATAAAGGTCTGGGGGGATCCCGTCCGGTCCCAGTGAAATTTTGTTTGCGAGACCCAGGATACCAGCAGTAATCTCTTCCAGGGAAAATTCTAGTGTGGCATTCCACCTCCCGACCCACTCCTCTTTATCCTGAGCCTTGCTATTTCCCCGATTATAGAGCACTCTAAAATGCTCCATCCAGTGTTCGGATAGAACATTGGTTCCTATCTGCGGGCTATTTACATCTTGGAAACAGGGGTTATTAACTATTTTCCAAAAGGTGGTAATATCTTTCCTTTTGGCAGCTCCTCTCAGGTCCTCCCAGGTTTGGGTTTGGAGTGCACTCTTCCTGCGCTTTATAAATTAACCTGCATTGCATAACCCTGTATGTGTCCCTTGGGTTAATTCTTAGGGCAGCTCTTAGGTTCCTCTGCGCTAGGGAGCACCCTCTTTCAAACCATCTAGGATCATTTTTAGGCTTACCCTGCCCTGTCGTCTGCAAAAGACCATCTATCAGGCGGCCTATTTCCTCAAATACCTCCTCTAAGAATGGTCCTTTCACTGATAAATCTAAACATTCCTCTAAAAACTGTTTCCCCTCTTTTGCAAAGGTCCTATAAAAAGCGTTCACCATTAATCCTTGATCATTTCAAACGCCTGCCCGGATCCGTAACCTTTTCTAAGTTTGTCCCAGCCCCCCTTTGCGACCCTACTTGTGTTTGTCTCTGCAACTGACAGTATTAGGGGGTTGTGGACGCTAAAACCACTCATCTCTATTGTAGGAGAGTATGGTCTGCTATCCTATGGTCACCCCAAATTTTTGCTTTTTGCTTCACTGGTTTATGACTTAATGTGGCTGTGGGCCTGCTAATCAGACCCACAGCCTGCTGTTCTCTCTCTAAATTGTAAGACATGTACTTTAGGTGCATAACGACATTGGAACTGGTTCACCTTATTGGCCCCTGTAACAGTGTACCCAGGTACCCAGGGCATAGGTGCTTCCAAGGCCTACCAGGGGCTGCAGCATGTATTGTGCCACCCCTGGCCTGGCCTCTATATTTGACACAACTGGCTGATCACTCAGCTGGGGTAAGTCGGTGTAACCACCCCTTACTTAGGTGTAGTATGCCTATACCTAACCCAAAATGGACACATATGTTCCTATCAGCCACTCCTATGGAAGGCCTCATCAATCCTGGAGGCAGAGTGCTTGGAAATATGTGAGATAGGGCTCTGGCATGAGTTGAGCCTGTCTGCAGCTTTCGGAACCATGTCCTTTAGCTGTTTCATGATACTGCCATACCATATACTCTTAAGTGCATTATGAACCTCGCGGTTAAATGCTATCTTGGGTTTGGCTTTATCAAAACATGTCGAGTAAGGTGTCATACGAATTGGAATACTACCCCCTCGCCAGTTCTGGCGACGGGGGTAGCATTCCACCCTTCTAGAGGGACACGACATGTACCTAACCTGAACCCCGGTTAAAGTTAAACAGAGCCTCAGCATCACAAGATGGATGCTGCCACCGCAGACACAAGTCTGACCTCCTGCTGCTGGGAGTCCTTCCAGCGAGGGCAGCTTGGACAAAGGGTTTCCTGCCTTGGGAGGTGCTAGCACCACCCCAGACAGGATGTTGTGTATTGGGTAGGACAGGGCTGAATAGAATCAGACATGCCTGGGGCACACAAGGTGTCCCTGGGCATAGGCCAGTTCAAACCGGTGCTGGGGCCTTCCAGCCCCAGTCCTGGCGCGAAACTGGACAAAGGAAAGGGGGTGTAACCACCCCCCTTCCTGGTTCCACCCAGAGGAGGGACCTAGTAGGTGATCCGGCCCCCCAGATTCGAATAAGAGTGGGAGCTGTGTCCTGAGACATCAGATCATCCTGAATCAACTTGAAATACAGAAGAAGACTGGACTTCGACATTCTGCTGCACAGAAGACGGAAGAGAATCTCCCTTATGGCCAAGGAGTGACCACCCTGTGAATACAGGCACCATCCAGCAACTCGACGTCTGTTTTGCTGCCGCCTCCCGCCGGAGCCCAAGCCCAGAGCCTGACAAGACCCAGACTCCCAGACTTCTCACCGCCCGATCCACAGTCCCTGCAAAGAAGGGACCCGTGGAGGCACCGAGAGACGTGGGACTGGACCTCTTGAAAGACCCCCGAGAATCTGACTGCGCAGCACCCGAGGCACCCTCGATGCTGTGCTTTGGGGTTTGAGAAGCCCCAACCTCGAGCAGCCCTTGCACCGAAGATCAGCCCCCCAGCATCTCCACGATCTGCGTGGAGCCCTTTTGCACCGTGCCACTTGACGCGCCATCCCGGCCACTTGCCACGTGGCTAGCGGCCATCTCGGTGACAAAAACGACAAACTACACCACTGGTCTAGTTGCTCCAGACTGGCCCTTGCTTCCCTGAAAAGGAGCAGCCGCTCTGACCTTGCTGGTCCGAGTAAGAAGCTTGAATCACTTCCTGCGTGGCTTGCTTTAGCCAAGGCCTGTTTGCTCCAATCAAGTTGCTGATACCGCCATCAGCGAGAACCTACGTGGGACAGATCGTGACCGACTCATGGACATCCTTGACCTCTTCGTGTCCACGTGGCTGCAGAGACAATCTTCAAGACATCACCTGTTTGCACCCAACATCGCCTGGTTCCGTCCTGGTTCCACGGTAGTCACTGGCTAGTGACTTTGAACATTGTCCCCTCTGCTTTCAGGTCTTCACCTCTTCAGATCCACCCTTGGATCCACCGGAACTCTTCACATCGAGCCGCCTGCAGCATCTTCAGCTCCAAGCACCATCGACCTGCGTGACGAAACCCGACACTACTTTGACCCTGTGCACCCGCTTCCTGTGGGTGAGGTAACTCAGCTCCGCCGGTGTTCCCACACTGGCACACATCTCTAGGGTCTGTGTCTAAAGTTTCATCCTTCTAGGTCACTCGGAAGGTTCCTTAATAACTAACTTTGTAACTTTTACGCACCATTGACATTGCATTGGTATTGCGTGCGCTTTCCGCACTGCACCCGAGTCCCGCGGACCTTTCCCGACTTCTTCACTGCTAGTCCCGATCAGCTTCAGCGATTCCCCAGGCCCTAGGCCTCTTCACTTTCCCCATAGTGGTTCTTATACCACTATTTTAGTATATGGTTTAGGTGGCCCCTAGGGCTCATCCATAATTGTGCAACTTTGTATATTTAAACTGTGTTTTGTTTTAACGCATTTGCTTCTGTGCTCATAAAGAGTATCAGGGATAATTGTAGAAATAAATCTATATATATTTTCAATATATATCTGTGTGGTGTCCTTTCATTTGGTATTCAAGGGATTGTGTATGGTAAAACAGCTTGCTTCACATGCCTTTACAGCGTTTAGCCTAAGACTGCTTAGTCCATGCTACCCCTAGGATAGCTTGTCTATAAGGTTGACTTTACAACCTGCACCATAAGGGTTGCTTGGCATGGTACAAGGTGATCACTAGAACTAGTGAGCATCATATACCAGGCCAACTTCTCACATCTATTGAGAATCCCACTAGCCACTTCTTAAGCAATTGGGACACTAATATAAAATCAATAAAGGAGCTGCAACCCCTTCCTTTAAAAGTAGGGTTAACCAACTTATTAGGCTCAATGGCCAATAGGTCCATCGTATGATCTTTCATCACCCTACTCAGCTCCCTGCCCTCCAGCGTGTGCTCGAAGTGTGGTACCTCATCCAAACTGCAGGAGGTCCAGTCTTCTTTAATGGGTAACAAATTTGGGCACAGATGACAATTAAAATCCCCTGCTATTGAAAGCATGGGTACCGTTGTACCCTGCTTCTGCTCCATCAGCAAACTACATTTTTTGTCAAGCTCTCTCGCTCTGGATCCTCCTGCATTATAGAAATTGACCAGAATTATATTAAGGCCCCTATTTTTAGAACTGAGGCCTGAAATGTAATCTGAGCTCCATTTTAAATCCACCCACCCCCCTTCCAGACACAAGTCTACGAATATTAGAAGACCTCCCCTCACTCTTCCGGCCATAGACTTACTTGCCGGGACCCCAAACGATTTATACCCAGCTAGGTGGAAATTAGTGTGGTCTACCTCCCACGTTTCCTGTACACAGATTATTTTGAATTTGTTAATAAATTCCAACCATTCCTGATTTCAGAAACTTAGCTGACAGACCTGCTATATTCCAGGATACTAATTCAAAGGAGCTCCCTGGAGGATTTAAGAGGGGGCAAATGCCTGTGATAGGCCTATCACTGCTTTGAAAAACCTCAATCCTAGGTGGCCTTGTTTTGCAAAAGGCAAGCTGGGTCACGTTCGGCGTTACGCATCTTGAATGCTCCTCCGCCCGAGGTTTTAAATTTGAAGAAGCCACATTTAACAAGTTTTCTTGGCCTAGTTCCTCTCCTTGTAGTCAGTCCACTTTGCTAAAATGTCTTCCCCAGTGGAGTGGGGCATATTTATTGAATAGTGGGGGTACTGGCCCTCCCCCCTCCCTCGGGGGGGGCTACCTGACGGCTACCTGACGGCCATGTATGTCTCCTCCCCCTGGTACTGCTGACAAAGACTCGCTCCTCACCCCATCTACCCCACCTCTCATCTTACCTGGCTGACCATTCCTATCACAGTGGCACTCATAATGCCCAGAATTAGGCATATATTCTGGTGAAGGATAAAAATAGCTTAAATTCCAAGCCTGGATAGAGGATCGTGGATGTGTCCGAAAGCCCTAGCAGACGTGGTGCGCCGCCTTAGGTTCCTTAAAATTAATAACAATACAGTCTCCTGCTGTATTTTTTTGTCCTGCATCCTACCCAAGTCACTCTCCTCACAAAAAGAATCTTACACTGTACATCTCAGGGCAGTGGTCTGTTATTATTTAGCCAGTGTGTTGTCTTATTTTTTAGTTGGTCGTAGGATTCAACTTTACTGTGTTCCAATTCAGGAACACCAGTCAAAACAGCAACATAAGGTGTACAATCTGGGGGTAGGTCTAGGTGGGGATACAAATTCTTTGCCTCGTTCCCATCCCTGTCATTAATACGTCTTGCTCCATGAGTCCCTAGGGGAACTACGTTTCCACCATTCACTATTCCGCCCCTTAACTTATTGGGGCCCACTGGTTGCACAGCCGGACCCACAGTTGTGACACAATGATGATGGGGCAAGCTGCGGTAGGGAGGGTGTTCCAGGTCCTGGCGGCAAGGAGGGAGAAGGATCTGCCACCAGAGTTTGTTTGTTGGATGCGGGAGACGGTTGCGAGGGCGAGGCTGGCGGAGCGGTTGGGGTGTGGAAACTGAGTCTGCTGTTCAGGTAGGCTGGTCCGGTGTTGTGGAGTGCCTTGTGTGCGTGGGTGAGGAGCTTGAAGGTGATCCTCTTGTTGACGGGGAGCCAGTGCAGGTGTCTCAGGTGGAGGGGTGATGTGGCCGTGACGAGGGATGTTGAGGATCAGTCAGGCGGAGGCGTTTTGGATGCGTTGTAGTCGTCGTAGGTGCTTGGCAGGGATTCCTGCGTAGAGTGCATTGTCATAGTCCAGTCTGCTGCTGACGAGGGCTTGGGTCACCGTTATTCTTGTTTCAGTCGGGATTTATTTGCGGAGCATGCGGAGGGTATTGTAGCAGGCAGAGGCGATGGCAATGACGTGCTTCACCATGGAGAGGGAGGAATCGAGGATGAATCCTAGGTTACGTGTGTGGTCCGTGGGTATTGGTGCTATTCCCAGTGTGGTCGACCACCAGGAGTCATCCCAGGCAGAGGGGGTGGGGCCGAGGATGAGGACCTTTGTCTTGTCTTGGTTCAGTTTCAGATGGCTGCTGCTCATCCAATCAGCGACGGCCTTCATTCCCTCGTGGAGGTCGGTTTTGGTGGTGTGCGGGTCCTTGGTGAGGGAGAGGATGAGCTGAGTGTCGTCAGCGTAGAAGATGATGTTGTTGAGGTCGTGCTGCCAGGCCACTTGTGTGAGGGGGGCCTTGTAGACATTGAACAGGGTTGGGCTGAGGGATGAGCCCTGGTGTATGCCACAGATGATGTCAGTGGCTTCAGATCGGAAGGGTGGGAGGCTGACTCTCTTGGTTCTATTGGAGAGGAAGGACGTGGTCCAGTCGAGGGACTTTTCTTGGATTCCGGCTTCATGGAGGCGTGTCCTTAGTGTGTGGTGGCAGACCATGTCGAAGGCCGCTGACAGGTCCAGGAGAATGAGGGCTGATGCCTCTCCATTGTCGAGTTAGCGCCTGATGTCGTCTGTGGCGGCTATGAGGGCTGTCTCGGTGCTGTGGATTCATCTGAATCCAGACTGGGATGGGTCTAGGATGTTGTTGTCCTCGAGGTGGCGGGTCAGTTGCATGTTGGCGATTTTCTCGATGACCTTCACAGTGAAGGGGAGCAGGGAGATGGGTGGGAAGTTCTTGAGGTCCTTGGGGTCCGCCTTGGGTTTCTTGAGGAGGACGTTGATTTTGGCGTGCTTCCAGTTTTCCGGGAATGTTGCTGTTTCGAAGGAGATGTTGATGACCTTCCGTAGTTGGGGTTAGATGGTTGCGTCCACTTTGTTGACTATGTGGTGTGGGCAGGGGTCCGATGGTGATCCTGTATGGATGGAGTTCATGGCTGTGCGCGTCTCGTCGTCATTGACGTTGGACCAGAAGGTCAGGTGGTTGGTGCTGGTGTTGTTCGATGGAAGTGTTGGAGCCTGGCGTTGTCGGGGTGGTCATGGTGTTGAAACGGTCGCTGATGTCGGCTATCTTGCGGTGGAAGAAGCTGGCCAGTGAGTTTCACAGATCTTGTGAGGGCGGGATGTTGTTGGTGTTGGCGCTGGGGTTGGAGAGTTCCTTCACTATGTTGAACAGCTCTTTGCTGTTGTGTATGTTGTTGTCCAGGTGGGCTTTGAAGGAGGATCTTCTGGCTGTTCTTATGAAGTGGTGCTGGATTGAGTTCTTGTGGGCTGCGTGGCTGTCCGGTGTGCATTTGTGGAGCCGTTTCTTCTTCAGTCTCCTGCATTTGCGTTTGGAGGTGTGAAGCTCCTAGTGGAACCATGTGGCTTTCTTGCTGGTGTGGTTTAAGGGGGGTTTCTTGAGTGGGGCGAGGGTGTTGGCGCAGTCCTCAATCCACTGTCTGAGGTTGCTGGCAGCTGTGTCTGTGTCAGTCGGGTTGGTGGGGGGGTTCTGGGCGAGGGTGGAGGTCAGGTGGTCTTCGGTGACATTGCTCCAGCAGCGGCGGGGCAGCTGTTGGGTGCGGTGGTGCGTGGTAGGTTTCTGGAAGGTGAAATGGATACTGCGGTGGTTGGACCAGTGGAGTTCGGTGGTGTGGTTGAAGGCGATGTGTGTGCTTGTGGCAAAGACGGGGTCAAGCGTGTGGCCGGAGGCGTGGGTGGGTGTGGTGACAAGTTGTCTGAGGCCGAGGTTTGTGAGGTTGTCGATGAGAGTGACGGAGTTGGCATCGCTGTTGTTCTCGAGGTGGAAGTTCAGGTCCCCGAGGAGGATGTAGTCCATGGAGGCGAGTGCGTAGGTGCTGGCGAGGTCAGCGATGGAGTCGCAGAACTGAGCTTGGGGTCCGGGGCTTCTGTAGACGAGGGTGGTGTTGGGGTCAATGTGGATCCGGAAGTGCAGGTGTTCAGCAGTGTTAAGGGTGTCGTCCGCGTGGGTTTAGCACTGGAGCGTGGACTTGTGGACGATGGCTAGACCTCCTCCAGTTCCGTTGGCGCGGTCCCAGCGGATGATCTTGTAGCCTTCTGGGATGGCTATGGCGATATTGGGCGTCGAGGAGTCATTCCACCAGGTCTCGGTCAGGAAGGCAACGTCTGGTGCGCAGGTGTCGAGCAGGTCCAAGAGCTTGACGATGTGTTTGTGTGTGGAGCGGGTATTGAGGAAGATGCCGCGAAGGTGGTTGGGTCTGATCTCTGGAGGTTTGGTGGTTCTGTTGCAGGTGAAGTTGCAGGTGCAGCAAGAGAAAGGTCCGTGGCTGCGCTTTGGGGCGGCCTGGAAGCAGCGGTTGTCACAGCCAGTGTTGAGTGTGAGAAGAGTGCTGGCGTTGTACCAGAGTCTGGTTTTGTGGTGTGTGCGGGTTCCAGGGGTTCTGTCTGAGCAGCAGCAGCGAGGGAGGCGCTGGCACTCAGGTGGAGCTGTGCGGCAGCAGGGGAGCGACCTGTCCTGCAAGCAGGGTCAGGGGTCACTCCTGCTGTTGTGCAGTGACCGCTATATTATCTCAGCCTTAACTGTCGCTCTTTGGTGAGTCACTATGCTGAGGTATCTGATTTATTAATGGATGAGAGCCCTGACACCCTTTTTCTTACTGAAACCTGGCTTACCCAGGATACAGTGGCGGAGCCAGGATTAGCCCTCCTGGATGGCTACATCCTACATAACATTAATAGAGAAGGGGGAAGGGGGGTGGCATTACGGTGATAGCCAAGCTGCTTTCGCCGTTAGCCTGTTTAAGGAAAAAAATAGTAGATTGCGAGAGTGCATTGTTTAAAATAAAGTTTAGCAGCAACTTGACCATGACTGGCCTGTTAATATACAGACCCCCTGGGCCCTCCGGAAATTTTCGTGAGGACCTAGTAACTAAAATTGGACAGCTGGCCTGCAAAGCGGCCAACTTTACCATCTCGGGGGATCTGAATCTGCATCTCGAGTGGGAAGGAAAGGCTGGGATTGACAACTTCCTTGCGGACCTGGAAGCTTTTCCCGCAACGGGTCGCAGTAGGCACCCATGTGGCTGGACATCTGCTTGATCCGATTTTTTCCAATCTTGGCTGTCTAAAAATCTCTTCTCCGGTTCCACTTACCTGGACCGACCACACAGTAATTCCATTTTCCCTACTGTGGAAGGGTAGAATTGATGCGGTACGCCCAGTCACGGTGGCGAAACGGCCCTGGCATAAGTTAGACCAGGAGCTGCTCACTACTTGGTTAGCAGAGCACAGCCCCCAGCTTCCTCCTGACATAGAGGGGGCACTTGTGGGCTTTCATGACTGGCTGGTAGCCGGTCTGGATATCTGTATTCCAGCTAAACAGGGCGGAAAGAGACGTGGGCTATCTAACCCATGGTTCACTGACCTTCTAACCCAGGCAAAGAAGGGATGTAAACAACGAGAACGTGCCTGGCGCCGTTCTTATGAGCCTTCCGCCAAAGCAGTGTATCGTAAGGCAGTCAAAGATTATCACAAACTCATCCGCAAAACGCAGGCAGAGTTTGTAGCCAACAAAATCATGGCCAGCTCCAATCCTACTAAAACCATTTTCACCTTGCTTAAAAATTTGAAGAGTGCAGGTATGACCAATCTTTCCCCCGTAGCGTCGAACCATCGCTGCGAAGAATTAGCACTCCAATTTGTGAAGAAAGTGGAACTGATTTATCATGGTTTTTCCACCGGGATGGCCCCCGCTGAGGATGTTGTGCTGACAGGGACTGACTCTAGGGTGGACAACTGTTTGTCGGCTTTCCCTCTGTTGTCACTCCAGGAGTTTGAGGTTTTAAGCACTAAAATCAAGTTGGGCTCGCCAGAGGACCCGATGTCGGCGACCCATTTTCTCCAGCTTCTTCCTCTCATTTCCCCTGTCGTACTAGAATTGGTCAACCTGCCACTGAAATCAGCCTCCGTCCCTAGGGTGTGGAAGCATGTAAAAGTGATCCCTCTGTTAAAAAAGCCATTGCTTTATCCGGACGACCTTAGTAACAACCGTCCTATATCTCAGCTACCTTTTATGGCGAAAGTGGTGGAGGTACATGTCAATTCCATCCTGTCTAAATACATCGACACACATAACATCTTTGACCCTTCCCAACAGATCTCCTTGCTGTTACAGAATCCATCCGCAGCCGGCTGGATGTAGGAGATTCTGCAGCATTGGTCCTATTGGATCTAAGTGCCGCTTTTGAAACGGTGTCACATGCGATCCTTCTTGATTGCCTTTGGACGATCGGAATCAGGGATACTGCCCTGGAGTGGATTCCTTCCTTCCTGGCTGGGCTATTGTTCCAAGTGTCAGTACCTCCGTTTCACTCCCAGGATCACGCTCTATCTCATGGGTTGCCTCAGGGTTCCATCCTGAGCCCGCTTCTTTTCAATCTGTATGTAGGACCTTTGGCGGAGGTGGCCGAGGTAGGGGTCTATCCTTGGTGTTGTACGCTGACGACACCAAGCTAGTGATTGCCTTCTCCAAAAATTGATGCGCACATTTGGAAAGCTTTAAGAAGGATCTATCGGTAATCTCTGACTGGATGAAGGCTAACTTGCCTTCAATTAAATGCCAATAAATCCGAGATTCTTCTCTATGGGAAAGACCAAGAGCTTTGGTCGGAGCAGTGGTGGCCTGATCATCTTAAACCTGCTCCTTCACCGAAGAAGATGGTAAAGAACCTGGGTGTTTTTAGTTCGAGACTGGCCTAACCTTCGAGAAACAGACAAGAGCTGTTTCTGCAGTGTGCTTTGGGCTTCTGAGAGGTTTAAGACCTTTGCTTGGCTATTTCCCTCCCGGAGTGCACCAAACCATCCTGCAAGCCTCCATTCTTGCGAGGCTTGATTATGACAACGCTTTGTATCTGGGCGCCAATAGAGCAAGTATTAAACGCCTCCAGAGGGTCCAGAATGCGGCAGCATGCATGCTAGTAGCGCTTCCTAGATCACAGTCGGTGGCTCATGTGCTCTCTAAGTTGCAATGGCTGCCCATTGAAGCCCGCATTCACTTTAAGGTGCTGTGCATCGAGCACAAAATCCTGATGCACCAAGCTCCTATCGGGCTCTCTGGTTTATTGAAACCCTATTTTCCCGGGCGTGCTCTGAGATCCGCCAACCGCTGGTTGGTCTGTGTCCCTCGAGTAAGAAAAGCTAGGGCGGGGGGCCGCTCGTTTGGCCTTTTGGCGGCCAAACTTTGGAACTCCCTCCCAGCGAACATCCGAGTCATATTCAATCTTTTGACGTTTCGGAAGTCTGTAAAGACATGGTTGTTCCCTACCATCTAACAAAGGACGCTTGTTGTATCCGCCCTCTCCTCTCTGGTCTCTGGTTGCGCTGGGACGCCTTGTTGCTGTGGCAACCATGCGCATTATAAATCCTGTATAAATAAATAAAATACATTTTTGACGCGGGTAGGGAGGGAGGAGCAGTTAGGAGGAGGGAGCGGGGTGGCGAGGGGGCGGGGCCACAGGGGAGCAGCGGCGGGAACGGGCTTCTAGAAAGTTGTGGAGAATATGACCCTAACGATATTACTGGATGGGGAAGGGGGAGGAGAAGAGTACTAACCGCTGCCTGCCTCAAGGGGAAAAAATACACCACGTGGTCTGTTGGTTTACTCACTCTGCCAAAGTCAGGCTCCTACCCCGCCTATAGGTACCTCCACTGTAGGCCCAGGAGCTCCGTATGTCGATGCACATGATTCACCTGGAGACAGGAAGAGGCAGGTTGGGAGGGCCCAGGTGCAGCTGCTGCATCCAAAGCCAGTATTGTGAGTTGAAACTACCCAGGTATCAGTAGTATAGGGCTGAGGCTCCAAATGCATTGGTGTTTTGAAGGGAGAGGCACCATGCTGCACTTACCAGTGCTTCAAGGGATCACAGCCCGGGCAGTCAGATTCTCTCAATAACGCCCTCAAAGCGCCCTAGACATGACAGTTCTTTATGCCTGTGGCACAGCAAGTTGCCGCAATCCTGCCTGGGCCCCTGAATCCCGTTTCCATGCTTCTACTGGCTGCAATTTTCTCCCGATCCACATCGGGTACTGTAGGGGTGGATAACATGACCTCCACTCTGCTGAAGCTATCTCTTAGCTCCTGTTAATTGGCAGGGGCCGTTAGGTTGAATTCACGATCACGGCTTCTGCTCTTGTATTCCCTCAGCAACTGCGAGTAACGTGAGGGCTGTGCCTTCCAGGGTTATACAGCCCTCCTCGGCCATGCGATCAAACCAATCAGACAAAGGAAGTGTTTTTATATTTCATAGTAGCACCTGGGCGCTCTGCCAAAAGTGGACGCAAATAAGTATTTAGAACAAAGTGATAACGTGGTGCACCTGGGTGAGCGGAAAAGACCCTCTAACGACTCAAAAGTTTGTCGGAGAAACCGCCACACGGGACATACATATAACAAAATACCCTATGCACACAATGGAAAATCTACTTCAGTCGTATCAGTGTAGATACATATATACAAATGAACCAAGCAAGGGTATCACTACAGTTCAGTTCTTTAATTTTGTCAGAACCAGCCAGCCGACACGTGTTTCATCGCGTTTGGAAAAGTAATTCCGCGAATCCTCAGGGCTGGGAAAGATACAAAGAATGACAATAGAACATCTGACATGATGTCACAACATTACATGTTGTACAGTGCATCCACTTATGTAAAAAAGTACAAACGTCCAGCTCTCAACGTGAAACGTACGGCGTGTGCAACACCTAGGGATCGATGCGATAGGGGAAAAAATTTAGTGGAGGCTCTATCAAATAGTGAGATCATATTAAGTAAATATAATGGACCTTTAAAAGAATGAAATCAGAATTTCATGCATTTTCAAATGGTGTGGCAATCCTAGTGTGAAAGGTGTTCATGACGTGACGGACGGATCACACACACTGTAGTGCCTAAAATCCAAAGTGCTCAATACAACGTGGAAGTGCAGAGCGTGCATAACTTAAGGTCATACCTGTAATCTAAGTATGACTAGAAAAGGGAGGTCTGAAAGAAAGGGAAAATGGAAAAGAAAGTAAACAAACAATAAGAGGGAGCCACTTTGTCCACGGGGACAGGTAAACTGTGCTGTGTAACTGAAATCACTAGTATAGGCAAAGACACAATTCTGGTGCCCACGGCAATTGAAGGAAATCAATTAATTACCAGCACTCATTTTCAAAGAACAGTGGGCCTGGGTGAAGTGTTGCAATATGCTCCTGGAGCGTAAAACTCCTCCTCAGTCTGTTTCCTAAAATACGAGTGAAGGGGTAATATTAGTCCCGTAGGGACAGCCTGTAAGGACATCAATAAACTCCACATCAAACAGGACAGCTGCACGTTTAAGTACAGAGACAACTTGACACAGGGTGAATGTTTGGCACACAATTTATTGAGTAACAATCGAGACATTATCATAAGGGAAGCAGATAAGGGGGGCAACGGCGTGGTTATGAATCCACATAATTGCCACGACAAAATTTCCACTCAACTCCAGGATAACACATGCTACGAGCGCCTCTCACAAAATCCCATAGGACCTCTCACTATAGAGATCAATAGCAAATTGATGTTCTGGAAACAATCAGGTCTGCTGAACGATGATGAGTACCTTTACCTGAAGGTATTCAGGCCTTCATATCCATGGCTCTACACTTTGCCCAAGATTCACAAACACCTTCCATTCCCACCAGGAAGGCCGATCGTGTCTGGCATGGGGGGAACAACGGAGAGATTGGCAGAATATGTTGATCTCTTCCTTGGCCCCCTTGTGCGCAACCTTCCGTCCTATATCCAGGATACCAAACATATACTTAGTGTATTAGCAGACATTCAATGGCAACCAGGCACGATTCTAGCAACTATGGACGTGGTGTCTATTTTCGCCTTCATTTGCCAATATCTTCATGGGCACTCTGGAAGCTGACCTCATATGGGGACCCAAAGGCTCCATAATTTTCTGGGGTCGATACATTGATGACTGCATCCTCCTTTGGTCAGGCACTGGGGAAAATGTACACAACTTTTTTAAACATCTAATTACAAACATGTGGGAACCCAGCTTCACCATGGAGTGCAGTACAACTGGAATCGAATTCCTGGACATGGAGTTCTACGTCTCACAAGACACATTACACAGCAGGCTTTTCAGAAAGGCAACCGCATGCAATGCAATTTTGCACGCCTCTAGTTCACACCCACCACATCAAATACATTCCATACCTTATGGAGAATTCCTAAGGGCAAGGCGGAATTGTAGTGAGGAAGCAGAGTTTACGAATTGCCTCAGCTATATGAAGGATAGATTTTTTGAAAAGAAGTTACTCTAGAACTACCCTACAGAAAGCAGAAAAGAGGCTGAAGAAAGTTAAAAGAGTGGACACATTAAGGGGACATACTTCCCATAAACCTCCCAACAACAGCATACGCATGATCACAGATTTTATCTCAATGCACCATGCCATACGCAAGAGTTTTATGAGACATTGGGACATCCTGAAAGCAGACAAAGCAATTCGAGAGTTCATTTCAGAAGTCCCACAGATTTTGTTCAGGTGGAGAACCGGGCCTTATGGGCCTGGTGGCGCAGGGTACGCCTTAAATCTCCGAGTTCACCTGCCTTGTCGGACAGAGACACGAGACACTCTGTTAGGCGTAGAAAACCAACTTTCTTAGCTGCAGCTAAGCACAGTTGTCCCAGAAGTACTGAGTAGGTTCTCAGGAGACTGCCACTTTATTAGCAAACATATTTACAACATATACTCCCAATACATACAAAGCTAGCCAATAGGAAAAGTTGGAAAACAAGCTATCAAGTGTCCCAAATACGCCCTTCTTTCAGACCCTGTGTGTCACCCCTCCCCACAAGGTAATCAGTGCTAGTGCCTACAATCCAATTTGCAGGTGGCAGGGCGTATTTGTGTGCCTCAAAGGATAGTTATGTAACAAGAGAATACAAGGCGAGAATAGCGAAGGCAAGTCGGATAAGATAAAGAAAGGAAAGAATAGTGGAAGCCAAATAGTCAGTCGAGACAGGGATCAATCAACCCAGACATGGATTAGTGAACTCGGCCAGACCTTGACATCGGTTTTGTAAACAAGGGCAGGGGATTACTTTTTAACAGAAGAGACACGTAGCAGCGGGAAAAGGCAAAAACACTCTGTTCGCCGTGCTGCCTGAGTGAGGGCAACACAAAATGGCGACGGGACACAAAATGGCAGCCGAATACGGGACGAAGTCGAAAACCGAAGAACCTCAGCCCCTCCTTTTCCCATTACTCAGGCAAAACACAAAGGACTCAAGTTAGTCTGAGTCGATGTCAATGGCCATGAGGTCGTCGAGCTGTTGCTGCAACATCATTTTAATGTTCTCTGTTTTCTGTGACACAGGCCTTGGGACACACATGGTGGCACAAAGACCGCATATGGCTGGGCCACACTGTAAACAAAGACAACAAGAGAAAATAATGGCCAAAACCATTCCAAGGAAGGTTAAAACCTTCCATCCCCCTGTGGACAGTAGTCCCCAAAACCATCCCATCACAGACCAATCTCCTGTGTCCTGGTGAATAGACTCGGAAATTATGTGCAATTTAGAGATGGCTTGGTATACCGTAGGGGCATTATCAGGAATATAAATGCAGCAACTAGACCCGATCAATTTACAGACTCCTCCACAATCTGCAAGGACAATGTCTAAAACCATTCGGTTCTGCAAAGTCATAAGGCGGTCCGCCTGAAGTTCGGCTGTTAGATTACTCAAGGCTCCAGAAGTTACATTTATGGTAGCCTCAACAACATGAACTAACTGACTAATGTTTCTGCTATTGGCCATTGGGCCCCAGAATGGAAGAAACCCTTTGATAAAGGCCCCTCGTTCTTGTCCTGCTGTGTCCTTAGAATCGATAACCCCTCTGCCATATCTTTTTCTGTGATGACCTGAAGGAGCAGAGTATGTCGGAGGGAGAAGAAAAGCCACATAACACGTTCCTGAAAAATAGGTGGGAAGCCACGTGTAGGCTCTGTCGTGACAGATAAAATATGTGCTTTGAGATGGCACTAACGGTGAAGAAATCTGGGGTGAATAGATGTATGTATGGGAACAAACACTCTTTTCCTGTTGGTTTTTAATATTTTGACCATTTATCTGCAGACAAAAATTACCTCGATGAGGTACGGTCCAAATTGGTGGGGATCTCCTTCGTCTAGCCTTATCTTATTGGGGAGAGGGGTTGGCCTAACGGCTAAGGCGCTCGACCTCGGACCTGGAGAACTTGGTTAGAGTCTCGGTAACGACGCCAAAAACCCCCTGTGATTATGGGCAAATCACTTAATCTCCCCGTGCCTAAAATGAAAGTGTGTCCTCATGTAACGTAACTGGTGCTATGTAAAGCGCGCTGATAACTGATTCGGCTCGGTTCTAGTTCGCGCTATATAAAACTCTGCAAAAAAAAAAAAAGCTGTGAGGCTAGTAGTCACGTTCCAACCGGCATACGCTCGTTTCTCATCAACGGGAATCTTACCAATTTCGGCAATTCTAGCCATGGCCACTATTCCCTTTATCAAAGAACTATGACTAAAATCTGCTCCACCACCATATGGACCACCAGGAGTATATCGAAGTTGATTCTGGTATACATTAGAAAACATGGCCAAATAGGCCCAAGCGGAACCTTCGTAAGAAAACGGAAGGACTAAATATGGCATCCCTCTCTCTGTGTTATGGGGCATGAGTCCACAAACCCAACAGTCGGTAGTATTGACTACCAGTTGATGCTGATGCAACAACTGGATGAATGTATTGTTGAATTATTCTGTTCTCCTAATTTGCTCGTGCTCTGGGAGTGTATGGAACTGATGTGGAGAAGCAGTAGTAGAAAGAGGCAAAGAAACAGCAGTAGGAACAGGTGCTTGCTGCATAGTGTGAACAACCCAACTCACACAAGCCAATAAAATACATGAACATATTAAAATACATAAGGTTACGCCAGATGGTCTAAACAACAATTTCTTATATTTACTTTTAATTTTTTCCTTTTTATTATTATTTTCCACTTTAATATACATTCTTTAAAGCGTTGCTCACGGTAATCTTCCTAGATCACTTAGTTGTGGTTATTAGCCGTCCTATGACACTGCAAGTCCTGCAGACCTACTGTCACTACTCAGGTCACAGAGTAAGACTCCTACCGTGACCCTGCAACTTGATGGATAGTGAAAAGAAATGTTTCTCAAAAATAGAACCAGAAAAAGAAAAGAGAAAAAGTTCAATTGTTCCTAAACAATCTAGGTCTTAGGTTGTACCGGGTCTTGTCAGGTACCGTTTGCTCTCAAAACAAAGTCTCTGAGTTTGTTGTGTTCAATCGCAAATGTGATGGTACAGCTTCTTGCAACACGTCGTCGTCTTCTTTTTCAGACCTCGTCCGATCCAGAGGTGCACTACTGAAAGGTACCAACCGAGGAACCCTTTCGCTCTCACTATCACCTAAACCCTTGCGGCGGACCCACTGGTCAAAAGGCAAAGGCAAAGGTACCCTGTTGCAGTGTACGCCATGAATCCAGTTCTTCTTTCCGATGACTTTTACTGCTGTACGTGTTACCAAAAGAACTTGCAGAGGCGGCCCCCAACAAGGTTCCAAATTCTTTTTCCTCTGAAAATTCTTTAGGCAAACCCAGTCTCCGGGTTGGATGGAATGACCTGGATCTACGGAGGCCTCCGGCCAAGTGTTTTTAAACTGTTGGTGAAGAACACGCAATTTAGTGGTGAGGTCATGTAAGTAGTCAATCAACATAGGATACGGAATATCAGAGTACTTTTTTAGGCCGAGGAACTCCCCAGACGTTAGCTGGGTGCCCAAAAACGACCTCGTATGGGCAGAGTCCTAAGCAAGAATGTACAGCTGTTCTCGTAGATAAAAGTGCCAAAGGTAAAGCGTTGGGCCAAGCAAGACCCGTGCTGGCCTGAATCTTTGCCAGTTTGAGCTTGAGAGTGCCATTATAGCACTCCACCAAACCTGCTGACTGAGGGTGGTTTGCCGCATGGAATTTCTGCCTAATACCAAGACCCGCACACACCTTCTGCATAATTTCGCCTACAAATTCACTTCCATTGTCACTCCAGACAATTCGCGGCAAACCAAACCTCGGGAAGAATTCCTTCAAAAGGACTTTGGCAGTGGACAAAGCAGTATTGTCCTTTAGTGGGTAGGCCTCTATCCATCTGGAAAAGGCACACACCACCACCAGAACATACTTAAGGTTATTACAACGTTCCATATGAACGTAATCAATTTGTAATACCTCAAAAGGATATGTAGGGGGAGCAAAGTGACCTGCCGGATTTGGGGTTCCCTTTCCTGGATTATGCATCAAACAAACGATACAATGTTTCACCACATTTTTTGCACATTTAGGGATTCCTTCATTCTGCCATACTGGAGCCAGAAGTTTGCATATCCCTTTCGCACTGATGTGGGCTGGACCATGCGCCATAGTAACTACAGGCAGTACATAGGCGTCTGGTAACAGCCAACGCTGATGTTCTGACAATTCCGTCCAACACCCTGTCGCGTCCAACATTCACATACTTTCTCTCCACTTACTCAATTCCTTCTCCATAGCCTCTTCTTGAATCATTCCCACACTTTCTTTTGTGTCCTCACACATTCCTCCTTTTCTGACCCATCTTGCAGGGCCTGCAACACACATGCGACTTGTAGCATCTCTCGCTGTTTCTTTCGCTACCTCGTCTGCAAAAGCATTCCCGCCACCCACATCATCAGTGATCCTTTTATGTGCAATACACTTCACTATTGCTTTTTGGGTAGGCAAAGCAAGTAATTCGAGAAGGTCAGTTACCAACTGACCATGCTGTATCTTAGTCCCATGGGAAGTAAAGAATCCTCTTTCCTTCCGCTATCGGTATAAACATTCACTCTCTTTCCCTTAGCCAACATACACGCTCTCGTCAGGGCAATCAGCTCAGCTGCTTGGGCTGAATTCTGTGTAATGTGTGCTGTCTCCACTACTGTGACCTGACCTGACCTGGTCAGTCCGGTCGCTCCTCCTGCCACGTGGCCCACCCCGAGTGTGGCCGTTCTCCTCCCGCTGCCGCCGCCGCTGCCTAGAGTAGTTTTGGCCCCCTGCCCCTTACTTTCCCTCTGTGCCTGCTTCGTTTTTCACATTGTATTCTGTATTGTTTCATTGCCGTTTTTCTCGTCCCTCCTCGTGTTGGTTTTTGTTGCCCCTTGTCGCTCCAGTTCTCCCCTGCACCTCGGTGCCGCTGCCCCACCCCGCTCCCTGCCGCTGCTCCCCCGTGGCCCCACCCCCGCTCCCTCTAGCATCACCGCATCGTTCCCCCCACTCGCCACCCCGCTCCCGCCTCCCAGCTGCTCCTCCCTCCCACAGGAGTACTTTAGGCGAGGCTCACGGGCAAGGAGCTGTGACCTGACCTGACCTGGTCAGTCCGGTCGCTCCTCCTGCCGCGTGGCCCACCCCGAGTGTGGCCGTTCTCCTCCCGCTGCCGCCGCCGCTGCCAAGAGTAGTTTTGTGCCCCTGTTAGGTCTGGCCCCCTGCTCCTGACTTTCCCTCTGTGCCTGCTTCGTTTTTCACATTGTATTCTGTATTGTTTCATTGCCGTTTTTCTCGTCCCTCCTCGTGTTGGTTTTTGTTGCCCCTTGTCGCTCCAGTTCTCCCCTGCACCTCGGTGCCGCTGCCCCACCCCGCTCCCTGCCGCTGCTCCCCCGCGGCCCCACCCCTGCTCCATCTAGCATCACAGCATCGTTCCCCCCCACTCGGCACCCCGCTCCCGCCTCCCAGCTGCTCCTCCCTCGCCCCGCCCCCCCACTCTCCATTTATGGCAGAGTGCATGCGTACGTGCAGCGTTGACGCGCAGCGAGTGCGCCGATTGTGCGCCAAAGGTAAGCCCGTCTGCGCCCGTCCGTGCCTGGACCGCGCCCAGCGCCAGAACCCCTGGCCCCCGAAGAGGCCAGCCCGCCCGCCGGACTTACGACACCGCCACCCTCAACGCACTCAACACCGGCCGAATCCCCGGCTGCCACAGAGGCACCTCAGGACGCACCCACGGACCCTTCACCTGCCAATCCTGCAAGTTCTCCTGCATCCGGACCTGTACCGCACCCGCCAAGCCGACCCACAGCAGCAACCACCTAAAGTGCATCCTGCTCAACACCCGCTCCGTCCACAGACACGCCGTGGAGCTCTGGAACGTCCTCGACTCCACATCTCCAGACGTCGCCTTCCTCACGGAAACATGGATGAACGCCTCCTCAGCGCCTGACATCGCCATTGCCATCCCGGATGGATACAACATCACCCGGAAGGACTGCGTCAACCAGACAGGAGGAGGCATCGCCATCGTCCACAAGAAAACCATCCACATCACAACCAACTCCGACGACACCCTCACAGCCGCCGAACACCTGCACTTCCAGATACACACCGACCCCAAGACCACCCTCAGAGGCACCCTCATCTACAGACCCCCGGGACCGCGCAAACAATTCAGGGAAGACATCGCCGACTTCATCAGCCCGCACGCCCTCCCCTCCGCTGACTACATCCTCCTAGGGGACCTCAACTTCCACCTAGAGAACAACAACAACAGCAACACCACCACCCTGCTGGACAACCTTGCCAACCTCGGACTCAAGCAACTGGTGACCACCCCCACCCACTACGCCAGCCACACGCTTGACCCCGTCTTCTCCTCGAGCAAGGACATCTCCTTCAGCCACGCCACCGGACTCCACTGGACAGACCACAGCTGCGTCCACTTCAGCTTCAGAAGGACCACGCTCCACCACCACCCGCAACAGGTTCCCCGCAGAAGCTGGAACAAGATCACCACCGACCAGCTAGCTACATCTCTGAGCCAGAACCCTCCCGCCAGCTCAGCGAACCCCAACCAAGCCGCCAACAACCTCACAAGATGTATCACCAACTGCGCAGACAACCTCGCTCCATTGAAGACCCCCCCGTCAGACCCGGCAACAAGAAAGCATCCTGGTTCACCGACGAACTCAAGAGCTCCAAGAAGTACTGCCGTGCCTTCGAGAAAGCCTGGCGGAGAGACCCGACAACAGACAACATGACCACCCTCAAGCACGCCACCCGAAAACACCACCAGCTGATCCACACCACCAAGAAAACCGCATTTAAGGAACGACTAGACAACAATGCCCACAACACCAAGGAGCTCTTCAATATCGTCAAAGAGCTCTCGAACCCTAGCGCCGGAAACAATGACATCACCCCATCACAAGACCTCTGCAACTCGCTCGCCGCGTTCTTCCACAACAAGATCGCTGATATACACAACAGTTTCAGCACACAGCCGACGCACCTCATGACCACACCAACACCCCCCACCACCACCCTCCGCGCCTGGACCCCGATCAACACCGAAGACACCATCCGCATGATGAACTCCATCCACTCCGGATCACCAACCGACCCCTGCCCGCAACACGTCTTCAACAAGGCCGACTCCATCATCGCACCCTATCTCCGAGACATCATTAACGCCTCCTTCGACACCGCCACCTTCCCAGAGAGCTGGAAGCACGCCGACTCAGGGCCCTACTAAGAAACCTTCAGCGGACCCCACTAAACTCAAAAACTACCGCCCCATCTTGCTTCTTCCTTTTCCTGCCAAAGTCATCGAGAAGACCGTCAACAGACAGCTGGCCGCCTTCCTCGAGACGAATGGATCCCTTGACCACTCGCAGTCCAGTTTCAGAGCCAACCACAGCACCGAGACCGCCCTCATCGCAGCCACCGACGACATCCGAGCCCTGCTCGACAACGGGGAAACAGCGGCCCACATCCTGCTGGACCTCTCCACAGCGTTCGACACAGTCTGGCACCGCACCTTAGAGCAGCGCCTCAGCAATGTCGGAATCCAAGAGAAGGCTCTGGAGTGGATCATCCCCTTCCTCGCCGGAAGAACACAGAGAGTCCGCCTCCGCCCGTCCAGATCAGAGGCCACCGAAGTCATCTGCGGCGTACCACAAGGATCATCGCTCAGCCCCACGCTGTTCAACATCTACATGAGCCCCCTCGCGGCCATCGCACGCCAACACAACCTCAACATCATCTCCTACGCCGACGACATCCAGCTGATCCTCTCCCTCACAAACGACCCGGCCACCGCCAGAACCAACCTACACGAAGGGATAAAAGACGTAACCGAGTGGACGAAGAACAGCCGCCTGAAACTGAACTCAGATAAGACGGAAGTCCTCATCCTGGGATCATCACCCTCCGCCTGAGACGACTCCTGGTGGCCACCTGCCCTGGGCAGCGCACCCAAACCGACGGACCACGCACACAACCTGGGCTTCATCCGGGACTCCTCCCTCTCGATGACCAGACAAGTCAACGCCGTCTCCTCGTCATGCTTCAACATCCTACGCATGCTACGTGAGATCTTCCGGTGGATCCCCACCGAAACCAGGAAGACGGTCACCCAGGCGCTCGTCACCAGCCGACTGGACTACGGTAACGCCCTCTACGCCGGAACCACAGCCAAACTTCAGAAAAGGCTCCAGCGCATTCAGAACGCCTCAGCACGACTCATCCTGGACATCCCCCGACACAGCCACATCTCCGGACACCTGAGAGACCTGCACTGGCTCCCAGTCAGCAAGAGCATCACGTTCCGACTCCTCACCCACGCACACAAAGCTCTCCACAACCATGGCCCCAGATACCTCAACGACCTCCTTACCTTCTACACTCCCACACGCCAGCTGCGATCGACCAGCCACACCCTCTCCGCTGTTCCCCGCATCCGAAGAGCCACAACGGGAGGAAGATCCTTCTCCTACCTGGCTGCCAAGACGTGGAACTCCCTCCCCATCCACCTCCGCCTGACCCAACACCACCTCTCCTTCAGGAAGCAACTCAAGACCTGGCTGTTCGAGCAGTAGTGGAGCCCCCCCCAAGCCCCTTGAGACCATCCGGGTGAGTAGCACGCTATACAAATGCTTGATTGATTGATTGATTGACTGTATACAAGGTGGCAACAGCAAAGGCCGCAGTCGTCTCGCCATTGGGAAGCTTGAAACAAGACCCAAACCCCCCATAGGATCCCATCCGGGTCCACGAGTGGTGTATCTTTTAAATCTATTCTGCCTTTTCTTTCCTCCTCTCTACGGAGAAAACAATCATGCTGTTCTTGAGTGTCTTTCTCTTCTGGAATGGGTAACAGTGTTGCTGGATTCAAGTATTACACCGCTTAATGTGTATATGACTAGCCAAGAGCATCAGCTTGTACCCAGACAAGCGGGCACTCGTGAGATGTTGTGTTTTTGTTCTGTTCAAAAGAGTATCCATTGCATGTGGTACCATAACAACAAGAGTGTTATCCAGTACCAATCCAGCAGATTGACGAATGGAGATCGCTGCTGCTGCTGCTGTAGCTCTGAGACAACTAGGCAGTGCCTTGGCTACTGGATTCAATGTAGCCGAAAAATAGGCACATGGCCGCTGTTTGTCTCCAAATTGCTGCGTTAAAACTGACAGCGCACACCCTTCTCTTTCATGAACGTAGAGAGTGAAAGGTTTACTGTAATCCGGAGTACCTAACACAGGAGCAGAACACAAGGCAGTACGTAAGTCAGAAAAACTCTTCTGACATTCGTCAGTCTAAGGAAGAGGTTGGGGTGTGTCTTTCAGAGTAAGTACTAGTACTAGAAAGTGACTGAATGGTCACTGGGAGGGAAGGAAATCACACTTTGTTTTCACATTTGCTATGCCTTGAAAATTTAGTAAATGCCACATTAACTGAAGCAGACGCACATTGCATTAGTAACACCGCGGTACCAAATTTTACCATGTAGCATTTAGGTCATGGGTGGCAATGGCAAAATGCCATGTGAAGGGATGTGATGGGTGAGATACATATCTGCCTTGTTTAATAAATGCAGTTAGTCAAGGGAGTAGACAGAAATATCCGCCCACTTTGAACCAATGCTTTGATAAAAACATTCTAAGCAAGAAAAGTAGGTGTGTACACCCCTCTCCAGAAGATCTCCCTTTTTCTTCATCCATGCAATTATCCACTCATCATTTCATTGTTCTAGTACTCTTCACATTTTGATACCCACCATTTAAGTCTTACATTTTCTCATCTAGTCTTTCACAATTAAAAACAATCCATCCATATTTATCCATCCATCCATTCATTCACACATCCACTCTCTCAACTATCCTTTCACCAATACATCTATTTATCCACCAACACAAACTTAGTTTTCACATTTGCTATGCCTTGAAAATTTTGTAAATGCCACATTAACTGAAGCAGACGCACATTGCATTAGTAACACCGCAGTACCAAATTTTACCATGTAGCAGTTAGGTCATGGGTGGCAATGGCAAAATGCCATGTGAAGGGATGTGATGGGTGAGATCTGCATTGTTTAATAAATACAGTTAGTCAAGGGAGTAGACAGAAATATCCGCCCACTTTGAACCAATGCTTTGATAAAAACATTCTAAGCAAGCAAAGTAGGTGTGTACACCCCTCTCCAGGAGATCTCCCTTTTTCTTCATCCATGCAATTATCCACTCATCATTTCATTGTTCAAGTACTCTTCACATTTTTATACCCACCATTTAAGTCTTACATTTTCTCATCTAGTCTTTCACTATTAAATACAATCCATCCATATTTATCCATCCATTCATTCATTCGCACATCCACTGCTCTCAACTATCCTTTCACCAATACATCTATTTATCCACCCACACATCCTTTCACCCATTCCATCATCATCATAAGCTTTATTTCGGTTGTAAAACCACAAAAGATTCAGAAGTATTCTTCCTTAGCTTTGGAGCCCATGATACAGTTAACGCAAGTAAAAGTACATATTTAGTACACCAGGTTCAACTAGTCAAGTATCACGTAATGAGAATTGTAAACACCGAGTAAATCGCTAAGATGCAGCATTTCTATGTGTATACTCAATTAAAAATTAATTAAAAAGGATAAAACAGGAATAAAGTGTGAGTGCAATAATAACCAACAATATCCACAATTTATAAAGATTTTGCTAAAAAACTTTGAGAAGAAGGTTAAAAACAGGATCCTGTGGAGTCGTAAAATGTTTACTAGAGCTGATCCCTGGCATAGGGAAAACTGGACAGGAGCCTTCGTCTAATGGCCCAGAACCGGCCAAGAAATTTTGCAATGGCACATACAAAGGATGGTCTCGTATCCGATCTTAAAATTCAAAGTGCGCCAAGATGGCTATGGGTCCCCAACTGTTTGCATAGTGGGACCAATCAATTCCTTCTTGGTTTGTCGTAGCCTGGACATGCAAAGAAAACATGGCCCACAGTTTCATTTGGGTCAGGACAGGATGGGCATCCCTTAGGCTGGCTGGTGTTGTTTAGCAAAATGTTGGTAAAGGCATTGATGGTTTAGCAGCCAAACCTAAACTGGGTATAGAATTTCTTGCCCCTAGGCACTTTGATGATATCAAGATATTTCTCAAGGTATTTCAAGGATTTTATGTCGAAAAAAACATTGGTTAAACAACAATGAAAAATTCTCGATTAGGTGGTCTGTTCTACCCATAGCCAATATTGACGCTTTAGCTGGTCCTACCATGGTGGAGAGCTAGCAGGCTCATTAGGAAGGCAAATTGTTGCCCGAACAGTGTTAACATATTTTATCCACCCATTTTTTCTTGTTCTTGTCTAGGGCAGACACTTTGTTAAAAGAAGAAACATAAGGGGACAGGTCGTGGTTAGTGACCAACCTATACCAAAAAATCAAGGGGTGTAGACTCGCTTGATTATGTATAGACCTAACTCCTAGGTCCAGTTTCAAAGGAAGGAGAGGGCTGCTTTGGGGCAGGGCTACAAGACTCCTAAGAAACTTGTTTTCAACTGTTGTTAATTTCCATGTGTCCACAAGACCCCACAGTTCTGCCCCATAAAGTACACTACACATAACCTTTGAGCTACAGAGTTTAAGAGCTCGGGATACGGGCTTCGTATATAATATGCAAATCTCGCGCCACAATGGCCCTGCTAGTTGTAATAATTTTAGGGACGCCTTGTTCAACTAAATATTCCAGGTAATGCTATTGGAGACCACTATGCCCAAATATTCAAAGGAGCTAACCCTCTCCAAAGGGACATTATCTAGGACCAGGTTCTGTTTAAAGTATTTACGAGGGTTCAATATCATCAACTTGGTTTCACCCATTCATCTTTTTACCCATCCCGCTTTAACGTACCTGAGAAGAATTCCTTTCAGCCATCATTTATTTCACCTACCAGTCAGGCACCTTTTCACCCATATATCCATCCTTCACCCACCCATGCATCCTATCACCCACCTATGAATCCTTTAACCTTCATTCATCAACGCATCTTTTAACTCATAGAACATTTCCCCCATCCTTTCTCCTTCCATCCTTTTTCCCATTTTCAATCAACTCATCAATTTTAGCGTTCATTATGAGCTTTTGTCTGCTGAGTTGTAGATAGAAGAGGCCATTAACTCAACCCCGCAGTAGCTGCTATAGTGGGGCGGGGGATTTAATGATTCCCTTACAGTGAGTGTACTAATAGTAATCAATAAGCAAGCAATGTGACTTACCACCGCCCGTCTCATCTGCCACTGGGATTCCCTCTGCGACCGATGCTGCATCTGCTCCACTGGCTCTGGACGTGTCAATTTTAGATGCCAGATACACCTACCCTTAATATTTTTTATGAACAAAGGTGAATGACAATACATCACTACATTTTGGTTGCAGCGTCTTCTATCAAAAATGTAAAACATGTAATGTTGAGCATTTTATGTGTTGGCAATGTTTAAAAAGCCTGGTAGTTAAGCCAACCTAAAACTTTTTGTAATGGAAGGATAGAGCTATGATGACTCTTGAGTCAATGGAACACAATGACAGAGAGAAATAATAATTGGTTAATAAAGGACATTAGGTCTTTGTTGGCAAATGCAATGGAACCGTCCTCAGACTAGTTTCCATGAAACACTGTCATCGAAACAACTGGTACACTACTACTGTATAAGTTAATACATGCACAATTTTGGTGGTCCACTCATGACTATGGCCACTCTCTGGTTTTACTGATTGAGCATAAGCAAGAAAAAGAAAGCCTTCTCAAAGAACATGCGTAGAATAGGAAAAGCTTACTTGGGCATGCAATCGTCACAGTAGAGTACCTGTCCTAAAATGTGTTCTCTTAATCTTACAGTACCAGTCCAAAAGATATCTAAGGTAAGAAGGAACGCTTACTGACAAAGCAGAAAAACAATGAAGCTACAGACAGACTAGTAAAGACAGGAACAAGTTATCTACAAAAAATTGAAATATAAAAAATAACTAGGATAATACAAGGATAACAAGAGATTTAGCAACCATTAGATAGAAGTAGCATCAATAGGAGGTGGAATACAAATAATTAGGACACAGGTACAGTAAGAAAAAATAAAAAGGAAAAGGTATTCTAAAGGTGGAGCAGTAAAAGTTACAACAATATTAATGATACTATTAACAGGAGGACTTATTGGGACCAGCAGATCCATCTATCATGGCACTATGTTAGTGGTGGGAGTGGAACTTCCACCCTCATGCTAAACTGGTGGTGGCACCCCTATCTCCCTGAGACACCTTTTCGATTCTACTTCTATTGCTTTTTTATCAAATATTTTCATGGAGTATATGACGACAGAGAAATAACAGTCCAATCAGTATCATCAGGCTATTTTAAACATACATAGCAGAAACAGACTCTCCCATAAGTTGAAAACTCAACAGCATCATAAGTCTACATCACTATATTCTATTGCGGATACACTTCCGTTCATGGCAATTACAGAGGACCTCATCTCTGACTCGGCACATAAGCCATGTCTGTATTCATTACAATGGCCCCAATTTATTTCAAGCTTATAGGGACAACCATGAATCTCATAGATTACCCTTTCAGCCACCATACAGGAGTCAATATCTCGTTTCCAATCATTGAGCTGGGGTGACGATTGTGCTCCCCAAAGTCTTACTATGTTCCTTTTGGGCACCATGAGGCCTAGGGAGACCTATATTTGCTCCATGTGGCCTACATCCATGGCCTCCCACACATTCAGAAGACACCACCTTTCAGAGTAGACACAACCCCTCTACCCACACTATTTATACAGGCCACAACTGAGGCCCAATAAGTTTGTGTTACTGGACAGTCCCAAAGTATGTGATAGGTGGTTCCCTCACCCCCAAACCCCCCAAGCAAGCTGAATCAAGCCTCCGTTCCCATCTTGAATAATGTATTACAAGATGCATGGGCCCTGTGCAATATCTTGAGTTGCACCAGGTGAAATGAGGATCTGAACGCCAGCTATTTCGGAGAGCCTGAGGTTTCCTCCCTTTCTTCATCCTCTATGTCTCCAATATTAGCTTCCCAGCATTGGCGGAGCTGAAACAATGTGTCTGGTCTATTGTAGATCCGGTTATTTTTATGTTAATGAGATCAATTTAAGTGCCATGTAATCATCCAGTATTCTGGCTTCCAATGTTGATGCTTCCGGGAGCGCCTCTGTCATTAAAGAGTGGCGGAGCTGAAGGTATCGAAAGGTTTTTGAGGTAGCTTGGTCATATTCATGCAGACAATTTGGAAACTGTAACACTGTTACACCTCTACAGAGATCACCAACTCTAGAGATACCCATCAGATCCTACCCTCCCAAACCAGTGTTTTGAGGATTTTGTGCCACAGTTGGACCGCAAGTGCTGTGGGTCTTCCACATTTTGGGGAGGTGTACAGTGCTCATTTGTAACCATGTGGTTGCAACACATAAGGGTTCGTAGTGTATGCTGAGTCTTCTGGGGGAAAAAGCACCTATTGGTTGACAGTGGCGAGCTGAGCCGCCTGGTAACATTTGTAGATGTATGTCAATGCTACACCACCGTCATACCAGTCACATCAATTTTTAAACAGCTTTATGGGGGGCCTCCATCCCTCAACAAAGGCCTCCGTTCAGTCTCTGTTGCATGAAAATACACATAGGGGACTAGGAAAGGTGTATTTTGCAACACATAAAGAAACCGCAACAGTGCCATCATCTTGTATAGGTGGGACAGGGGCAAGGTTCTCCAATGGCACATGTCTCTCCTGACTTCCTAGAGGGGACCCTGGAGATTATGGTCAGTTAATAAATCAGGGTTGGTGGTGACATAGACACCCAAATATCGGAAGCCCTAAATCAACACCTTTGCTTCACATCCCCTGGGTTGTCGCAGGGTGTCCCCATGGAGAACAAACAAACGTCGGCTTAGACCAATTAATGTTGTACCCCAGGTACCTCCCAAAGTCTGTGAATATATCCGGCATGCGACAAAGGGAGGCGCAAGGGGCTGCTACGTATATATCAGCATACAGAGATATTTTTTCCTCCCACTCCTCTGTCCGGTGCAAGCCACGTATCAAAGGGTCAGTAAGGACCCAGATCACCAGTGGCTCTAAAACTAAGGCAAACAAGAGAGGTGAAAGAGGGCAACACTGCTGTGTCCCATGTCGCAAGGGGACTTCTCTTGAGGTTTTCCCATTAACAACTACTCAGGTCATTGGACGAGTATGTAGTTGACGTTTCCAGGAACTTGGGGCCAAAGCCCATCTGTTCCATTACTGCAAAAAGCTATGCCCACTCCACTGTGTTAAACGCCATATCTGCAAAGGCATGCTTTAAATCAGTTGTGGCATCAGTATGTGATTGGGATCTAGAGCAAGGATGTCGGTCTTGAGTTTCTTGACCGCTGTCCTTGTTTGCTTTTTGTGCCCACCATCAGAGAGTGCTTCACCCTTGATAACAGTCTTATACGCTTCTCAGTGGGTCTGAGATGGTTCCACTGAGAGTCCATTTCCTTGAAATAATCATCTGTGGCCTTCATCAGGCCATTTCTAATGTTTGGGATCTTCAGGTACCATGGGTATAGTGTGATACCTTTACTGGCTCCCTGTTTGTCAACATTACATATAGCCCAGATGGGGGAGTGGTCGGATATCCCCTGGCCAAATGGTGCACCTCACCAAATCGCTTATGGGCCAAAGTGAGCAGGATGATGATACAGAATAGGCTCCATGTTTCCCGAGTGAAATGTAATGTTCTAAGCAGTGACGTTTTTTGTGCACCATCAATCCATCCCCTCTCCAAACTGTAAAGCCCCCCCTACAAAATTGTCCACTCCCCAAAACCTGCAGAGCGCCCATCGCCCAACTCCACATAAAACCAATGACCTCCCCTATAGCTGATACCAAAGAACATATCCAAATCCCAGAGCAGTGCCAAACATGTGAATATAAATCATAACAATTATACATTCCCTTTGCTTTTATATACTTCACCCATCTACATAGGTTCACTGTTACCCTTAGTGCAGTAGCTCTTTCATCATGGCCTGCATAGTGCCAAGTGCCATACCACCGTGTGCAATGTACCATAGATCATAAACAGTTCAAAACAGTGTTTATGTCTTCTGTTCATGGATCGTGTTCAGGCGATGCCCTTGTCTCTTCTTGATGTGTGTGTTGCTTCTGCTGTCCTGATGAATCGCCTGATCAGTGGCACCGTCGTCCACATTAGTTCGCAGTTTCTACTTGCCGATGATTCTCCAACCGTCCAGCCACTCCCATGTCTCCTATGGGGATGCGGAAAACCATGTTTTTCCCTCCGTTTCTACTCGTAATCGAGCCAGGAAGAGCACTGCATATTTAAGTCCTGTGTCTCTCAATCCTTTTTTGACCTTGAGGAAGCTGCATCTTAGTCTCTGCACCTTGAGAATAAAGTCCGGAAAATGTTTTCATAAATCACTAGAGGAGCACTGCTGCCTGTCTGTGGAATCACGTCCCGGTCTCTAAAATTAAAAATTACGGTTATGATGGGTCAGTGGGTGCCTCCAGGATTCAGTGGGATTGTTCCACTGAAAAGTATTTTGAGAGGCCACAAGGTTGCAGTTCCTTGGTCACTAAATCTTCGACAAAGAGGTCTACTGCAGGCCCCTCCGCGAGTTCCGAGACCCACAGTATGTGTATGTTGCGGTGCCGCGCTCTACCTTCAAAGTCTTCCAGTTGGGCCTCCATTGCGACATTGGCCTCCTGTAGCTCATGAACTTGGTTCTGAAGGGTCTTAGTGTCCAGGCCGAGAGAGATAGTATTGTTTTTGATTTCCTTCAGTCTTGAGCTCATGTTACATATCCCCCCCTTCAGAAACACCTACGTCGTGACCTAATTCATTTGTGTTTCCATTGAAGACTTTATCCTCTGGATCGCCACCATAATATCATGTAGTCTCAAGGATTCCCCTCCCGACGGAAGAGGCCCCACTGGCTGTCTGGTCTTAGGCCTTACCACCAAGCACCCTATTCTCTTTCAAGACAAAATGGTCCAGTTTTATTTGATGAGCACCTCTCTGGCCCTTGCCTCCTGCCACGGTGTCTCCTTCAATCAATCAATCAATCAATCACTTGTAAAGTGCACTACTTACCCATGAGGGTCTCAAGGTTCTGAGGGGAGGGGGGTGCTGCTACTGCTCGAAGAGGCAGGTCTTGAGGAGTCTTCTGAAGGTTAGCAGGTCTTTGGTCCGTCCCTGGTGGGTAGGGAGGGTGTTACAGGTCCTGGCAGCAAGGAGGGAGAAGGATCTGCCACCAGAGTTTGTTTGTTGGATGCGGGATACGGTTGCGAGGGCGAGGCTGGCGGAGCGGTTGGGGTGTGGAAACTGAGTCTGCTGTTCAGGTAGGCTGGTCCGGTGTTGTGGAGTGCCTTGTGTGCGTGGGTGAGGAGCTTGAAGGTGATCCTCTTGTTGACGGGGAGCCAGTGCAGGTGTCTCAGGTGGAGGGGTGATGTGGCCGTGACGAGGGATGTTGAGGATCAGTCAGGCGGAGGCGTTTTGGATGCGTTGTAGTCGTCGTAGGTGCTTGGCAGGGATTCCTGCGTAGAGTGCATTGTCATAGTCCAGTCTGCTGCTGACGAGGGCTTGGGTCACCGTTATTCTTGTTTCAGTCGGGATTTATTTGCGGAGCATGCGGAGGGTGTTGTAGCAGGCAGAGGCGATGGCAATGACCTGCTTCACCATGGAGAGGGAGGAATCGAGGATGAATCCTAGGTTACGTGTGTGGTCCGTGGGTATTGGTGCTATTCCCAGTGTGGTCGACCACCAGGAGTCATCCCAGGCAGAGGGGGTGGGGCCGAGGATGAGGACCTCTGTCTTGTCTTGGTTCAGTTTCAGATGGCTGCTCCTCATCCAATCAGCGACGGCCTTAATTCCCTCGTGGAGGTCGATTTTGGTGGTGTGCGGGTCCTTGGTGAGGGAGAGGATGAGCTGAGTGTCGTCAGCGCAGAAGATGATGTTGAGGTCGTGCTGCCAGGCCACTTGTGTGAGGGGGGCCTTGTAGACATTGAACAGGGTTGGGCTGAGGGATGAGCCCTGGTGTATGCCGAAGATGATGTCAATGGCTTCAGATCGGAAGGGTGGGAGTCAGACTCTCTTGGTTCTATTGGAGAGAAAGGACGTGGTCCAGTCGAGGGCCTTTTCTTGGATTCCGGCTTCATGGAGGCGTGTCCTTAGTGTGTGGTGGCAGACCATGTCGAAGGCCGCTGACAGGTCCAGGAGTATGAGGGCTGATGCCTCGCCGTTGTCGAGTTAGCGCCTGATGTCGTCTGTGGCGGCTATGACGGCTGTCTCGGTGCTGTGGATTCATCTGAATCCGGACTGGGACGGGTCTAGGATGTTGTTGTCCTCGAGGTGGCGGGTCAGTTGCATGTTGGCGATTTTCTCGATGACCTTCACAGTGAAGGGGAGCAGGGAGATGGGTGGGAAGTTCTTGAGGTCCTTGGGGTCTGCCTTGGGTTTCTTGAGGAGGGTGTTGATTTTGGCGTGCTTCCAGCTTTCCGGGAATGTTGCTGTTTCGAAGGAGATGTTGATGACCTTCCGTAGTTGGGGTTAGATGGTTGCGTCCACTTTGTTGACTATGTGGTGTGGGCAGGGGTCCGATGGTGATCCTGTATGGATGGAGTTCATGGCTGTGCGCGTCTCGTCGTCATTGACGTTGGACCAGAAGGTCAGGTGGTTGGTGCTGGTGTTGTTCGAGGTAGTGTTGGAGCCTGGCGTTGTCAGGGTGGTCATGGTGTTGAAACTGTCGCTGATGTCGGCTATCTTGCGGTGGAAGAAGCTGGCCAGTGAGTTTCACAGATCTTGTGAGGGCGGGGTGTTGTTGGTGTTGGCGCTGGGGTTGGAGAGTTCCTTCACTATGTTGAACAGCTCTTTGCTGTTGTGTACGTTGTTGTCCAGGTGGGCTTTGAAGGAGGATCTTCTGGCTGTTCTTATGAAGTGGTGCTGGATTGAGTTCTTGTGGGCTGCGTGGCTGTCCGGTGTGCATTTGTGGAGCCGTTTCTTCTTCAGTCTCCTGCATTTGCGTTTGGAGGCGTGAAGCTCCTAGTGGAACCATGTGGCTTTCTTGCTGGTGTGGTTTAAGGGGGGTTTCTTGAGTGGGGCGAGGGTGTTGGCGCAGTCGTCAATCCACTGTCTGAGGTTGCTGGCAGCTGTGTCTGTGTCAGTGGGGTTGGTGGGGGGGTTCTGGGCGAGGGTGGAGGTCAGCTGGTCTTCGGTGACATTGCTCCAGCAGCGGCGGGGCAGCTGTTGGGTGCAGTGGTGCGTGGTAGGTTTCTGGAAGGTGAAATGGATACAGCGGTGGTTGGACCAGTGGAGTTCGGTGGTGTGGTTGAAGGCGATGTGTGTGCTTGTGGCAAAGACGGGGTCAAGCGTGTGGCCGGAGGCGTGGATGGGTGTGGTGACAAGTAGTCTGAGGTCGAGGTTTGTGAGGTTGTCGATGAGAGTGACGGAGTTGGCATCGCTGTTGTTCTCGAGGTGGAAGTTCAGGTCCCCGAGGAGGATGTAGTCCATGGAGGCGATTGCGTAGGTGCTGGCGAGGTCAGCGATGGAGTCGCAGAACTGAGCTTGGGGTCCGGGGCGTCTGTAGACGAGGGTGGTGTTGGGGTCAATGTGGATCCGGAAGTGCAGGTGTTCAGCAGTGTTAAGGGTGTCGTCCGCGTGGGTTTAGCACTGGAGCGTGGACTTGTGGACGATGGCTAGACCTCCTCCAGTTCCATTGGCGCGGTCCCAGCGGATGATCTTGTAGCCTTCTGGGATGGCTATGGCGATATTGGGCGTGGAGGAGTCATTCCACCAGGTCTTGGTCAGGAAGGCAACGTCTGGTGCGCAGGTGTCGAGCAGGTCCAAGAGCTTGACGATGTGTTTGTGTGCGGAGCAGGTATTGAGGAAGATGCAGGGAAGGTGGTTGGGTCTGATCTCTGGAGATTTGGTGGTTCTGTTGCAGGTGAAGTTGCAGGTGCAGCAAGAGAAAGGTCCGTGGCTGCGCTTTGGGGCGGCCTGGAAGCAGCGGTTGTCACAGCCAGTGTTGAGTGTGAGAAGAGTGCTGGCGTTGTACCGGAGTCTGGTTTAGTGGTGTGTGCGGGTTCCAGGGGTTCTGGCTGAGCAGCAGCAGTGAGGGAGGCGCAGGTGCAGCAAGAGAAAGGTCCGTGGCTGCGCTTTGGGGCGGCCTGGAAGCAGCGGTTGTCACAGCCAGTGTTGAGTGTGAGAAGAGTGCTGGCGTTGTACCGGAGTCTGGTTTTGTGGTGTGTGCGGGTTCCAGGGGTTCTGTCTGAGCAGCAGCAGCGAGGGAGGCGCTGGCACTCAGGTGGAGCTGTGCGGCAGCAGGGGAGCGACCTGTCCTGCAAGCAGGGTCAGGGGTCACTCCTGCTGTTGTGCAGTGACCGCTATATTATCTTAGCCTTAACTGTCACTCTTTGGTGAGTCACTATGCTGAGGTATCTGATTTATTAATGGATGAGAGCCCTGACACCCTTTTTCTTACTGAAACCTGGCTTACCCAGGATACAGTGGCGGAGCCAGGATTAGGCAAAGCAGTGTATCGTAAGGCAGTCAAAGATTATTACAAACTCATCAGCAAAACGCAGGCAGAGTTTGTAGCCAACAAAATGATGGCCAGCTCCAATCCTACTAAAACCATTTTCACCTTGCTTAAAAACTTGAAGAGTGCAGGTATGACCAATCTTTCCCCCGTAGCGTCGAACCATCGCTGCGAAGATTTAGCACTCCAATTTGTGAAGAAAGTGGAACTGATTTATCATGCGTTTTCCACCGGGATGGCCCCCGCTGAGGATGTTGTGCTGACAGGGACTGACTCTAGGGTGGACAACTGTTTGTCGGCTTTCCCTCTGTTGTCACTCTAGGAGTTTGAGGTTTTAAGCACTAAAATCAAGTCGGGATCGCCAGAGGACCCGATGTCGGCGACCCATTTTCTTCAGCTTCTTCCTCTCATTTCCCCTGTGGTACTAGAATTGGTCAACCTGCCACTGAAATCAGCCTCCGTCCCTAGGGTGTGGAAGCATGTAAAAGTGATCCCTCTGTTAAAAAAGCCATTGCTTTATCCGGACGACCCTAGTAACTACCGTCCTATATCTCAGCTACCTTTTATGGTGAAAGTGGTGGAGGCACATGTCAATTCCATCCTGTCTAAATACATCGACACACATAACATCTTTGACCCTTCCCAACAGATCTCCTTGCTGTTACAGAATCCATCCGCAGCCAGCTGGATGTAGGAGACTCTGCAGCATTGGTCCTATTGGATCTAAGTGCCGCTTTTGAAACGGTGTCACATGCGATCCTTCTTGATCGCCTTTGGACGATCGGAATCAGGGATACTGCCCTGGAGTGGATTCCTTCCTTCCTGGCTGGGCTATTGTTCCAAGTGTCAGTACCTCTGCTTCACTCCCAGGATCACGCTCTATCTCATGGGTTGCCACAGGGTTCCATCCTGAGCCCGCTTCTTTTCAATCTGTATGTAGGACCTTTGGCGGAGGTGGCCAGAGGTAGGGGTCTATCCTTGGTGTTGTACGCTGACGACACTCGGCTGGTGATTGCCTTCTCCAAAAATTGATTCGCAAATTTGGAAAGCTTTAAGAAGGATCTATCGGTAATCTCGGACTGGATGAAGGCTAACTGCCTTCAATTAAATGCCAATAAATCCGAGATTCTTCTCTATGGGAAAGACCAAGAGCTTTGGTCGGAGCAGTGGTGGCCTGATCATCTTTAACCTGCTCCTTCACCGAAGAAGATGGTAAAGAACCTGGGTGTTTTTAGTTCGAGACTGGCCTAACCTTCGAGAAACAGACAAGAGCTGTTTCTGCAGTGTGCTTTGGGCTTCTGAGAGGTTTAAGACCTTTGCTTGGCTATTTCCCTCCCGGAGTGCACCAAACCATCCTGCAAGCCTCCATTCTTGCGAGGCTTGATTATGACAACGCTTTGTATCTGGGCGCCAATAGAGCAAGTATTAAACGCCTCCAGAGGGTCCAGAATGCGGCAGCACGCATGCTAGTAGCGCTTCCTAGATCACAGTCGGTGGCTCATGTGCGCTCTAAGTTGCAATGGCTGCCCATTGAAGCCCGCATTCACTTTAAGGTGCTGTGCATCGAGCACAAAATCCTGATGCACCAAGCTCCTATCGGGCTCTCCGGTTTATTGAAACCCTATTTTCCCGGGCGTGCTCTGAGATCCGCCAACCGCGGGTTGGTCTGTGTCCCTCGAGTAAGAAAAGCTAGGGCGGGGGGGGCGCTCGTTTGGCCTTTTGGCGGCCAAACTTTGGAACTCCCTCCCAGCGAACATCCGAGTCATATCCAATCTTTTGACGTTTCGGAAGTCTGTAAAGACATGGTTGTTCCCTACCGTCTAACAAAGGACGCTTGTTGTATCCGCCCTCTCCTCTCTGGTCTCTGGTTGCGCTGGGACGCCTCGTTGCTGTGGCAACCATGCGCATTATAAATCCTGTATCAATAAATAAAATACATATTTTGACGCGGGTAGGGAGGGAGGAGCAGCTAGGAGGCGGGAGCGGGGTGGCGAGGGGGCGGGCCACAGGGGAGCAGCGGCGGGAACGGGCTTCTAGAAAGTTGTGGAGAATATGACCCTCACGATATTACTGGATGGGGAAGGGGGAGGAGAAGAGTACTAACCGCTGCCTGCCTGTGGGGCAAAAATACACCACGTGGTCTGTTGGTTTACTCACTCTGCCAAAAGTCAGGCTCCTACCCCGCCTATAGGTACCTCCACTGTAGGCCCAGGAGCTCCCTATGTCGATGCACATGATTCCCCTGGAGACAGGAAGAGGCAGGTTGGGAGGGCCCAGGTGCAGCTGCTGCATCCAAGGCCAGTATTGTGAGTTGGAATTACACAGGTATCAGTAGTATAGGGCTGAGGCTCCAATTGCATTGGTGTTTTGAAGGGAGAGGCACCATGCTGCACTTACCAGTGCTTCAAGGGATCACAGCCCGGGCAGTCAGATTCTCTCAATAACGCCCTCAAAGCGCCCTAGACATGACAGTTCTTTATGCCTGTGGCACAGCAAGTTGCCGCAATCCTGCCTGGGCCCCTGAATCCCGTTTCCATGCTTCTACTGGCTGCAATTTTCTCCCGATCCACATCGGGTACTGTAGGGGTGGATAACATGACCTCCACTCTGCTGAAGCTATCTCTTAGCTCCTGTTAATTGGCTGGGGCCGTTAGGTTGAATTCACGATCACGGCTTCTGCTCTTGTATTCCCTCAGTAACTGCGAGTAACGTGAGGGCTGTGCCTTCCAGGGTTATACAGCCCTCCTCGGCAATGCGATCAAACCAATCAGACAAAGGAAGTGTTTTTATATTTCAGAGTAGCACCTGGGCGCTCTGCCAAAAGTGGACGCAAATAAGTATTTAGAACAGAGTGATAACGTGGTGCAACTGGGTGAGCGGAAAAGACCCTCTAACGACTCAAAAGTGTGTCGGAGAAACCGCCACACGGGACATACATATAACAAAATACCCTATGCACACAATGGAAAATCTACTTCAGTCGTATCAGTGTAGATACATATACACAAATGATCCAAGCAAGGGTATCACTACAGTTCAGTTCTTTAATTTTGTCAGAACCAGCCAGCCGACACGTGTTTCATCGCATTTGGAAAAGTAATTCCGCGAATCCTCAGGGCTGGGAAAGATACAAAGAATGACAATAGAACATCTGACATGATGTCACAACATTACATGTTGTACAGTGCATCCACTTACGTAAAAAAGTACAAACGTCCAGCTCTCAACGTGAAATGTACGGCGTGTGCAACACCTAGGGATCAATGCAATAGGTGAAAAAATTTAGTGGAGGCTCTATCAAATAGTGAGATCATATTAAGTAAATATAATGGACCTTTAAAAGAATGAAATCAGAATTTCATGCATTTTCAAATGGTGTGGCAATCCTAGTGTGAAAGGTGTTCATGACGTGACGGACGGATCACACACACTGTAGTGCCTAAAATCCAAAGTGCTCAATACAACGTGGAAGTGCAGAGCGTGCATAACTTAAGGTCATACCTGTAATCTAAGTATGACTAGAAAAGGGAGGTCTGAAAGAAAGGGAAAATGGAAAAGAAAGTAAACAAACAATAAGAGGGAGCCACTTTGTCCACGGGGACAGGTAAACTGTGCTGTGTAACTGAAATCTCTAGTATAGGCAAAGACACAATTCTGGTGCCCACGGCAATTGAAGGAAATCAATTAATTACCAGCACGCATTTTCAAAGAACAGTGGGCCCGGGTGAAGAGTTGCAATATGCTCCTGGAGCGTAAAACTCCTCCTCAGTCTGTTTCCTAAAATACGAGTGAAGGGGTAATATTAGTCCCGTAGGGACAGCCTGTAAGGACATCAATAAACTCAACATCAAACAGGACAGCCGCACGTTTAAGTACAGAGACAACTTGACACAGGGTGAATGTTTGGCACTCAACTTATTGAGTAACAATCGAGACATTATCACAAGGGAAGCAAATAAGGGGGGCAACGGCGTGGTTATGAATCTACATAATTGCCACGACAAAATTTCCACTCAACTCCAGGATAACACATGCTACGAGCGCCTCTCACAAAATCCCATAGGACCTCTCACTATAGAGATCAATAGCAAATTGATGTTCTGGAAACAATCAGGTCTGCTGAACGATGATGAGTACCTTTACCTGAAGGTATTCAGGCCTTCATATCCATGGCTCTACACCTTGCCCAAGATTCACAAACACCTTCCATTCCCACCAGGAAGGCCGATCGTGTCTGGCATGGGGGGAACAACGGAGAGATTGGCAGAATATGTTGATCTCTTCCTTGGCCCCCTTGTGCGCAACCTTCCGTCCTATATCCAGGATACCAAACATATACTTAGTGTATTAGCAGACATTCAATGGCAACCAGGCACGATTCTAGCAACTATGGACGTGGTGTCACTTACACTAGTATAAATCCGGATCTAGGGATACAAGCTATCAACAAACTACTGTACAATCGACCCGCCTCCATGTGGCAACACACTAACATGTTAACATCTATGATGGAAATCATTTTGGGTAACAATTTTTTCATCTTTGACCAAATTTGGTATCTACAAAAAAGGGGTGTGGCAATGGGGTCGAAATTTTCGCCTTCATTTGCCAATATCTTCATGGGCACTCTGGAAGCTGACCTCATAGGGGGACCCAAAGGCGCACGATTTATCGACTCCATAATTTTCTGGGGTCGATACATTGATGACTGCATCCTCCTTTGGTCAGGCACTGGGGAAAATTTACACAACTTTTTTAAACATCTAAACACAAACATGTGGGAACCCAGCTTCACCATGGAGTGCAGTACAACTGGAATCGAATTCCTGGACATGGAGTTCTACGTCTCACAAGACACATTACACAGCAGGCTTTTCAGAAAGGCAACCGCATGCAATGCAATTTTGCACGCCTCTAGTTCACACCCACCACATCAAATACATTCCATACCTTATGGAGAATTCCTAAGGGCAAGGCGGAATTGTAGTGAGGAAGCACAGTTTACGAATTGCCTCAGCGATATGAAGGATAGATTTTTTGAAAAGAGGTTACTCTAGAACTACCCTACAGAAAGCAGAAAAGAGGCTGAAGAAAGTTAAAAGAGTGGACACATTAAGGGGACATACTTCCCATAAACCTCCTAACAACAGCATACGCATGATCACAGATTTTAACTCAATGCACCATGCCATACGCAAGAGTTTTATGAGACATTGGGACATCCTGAAAGCAGCCAAAGCAATTCGAGAGTTCATTTCAGAAGTCCCACAGATTTCGTTCAGGTGGAGAACCGGGCCTTATGGGCCTGGTGGCGCAGGGTACGCCTTAAATCTCCGAGTTCACCTGCCTTGTCGGACAGAGACACGAGGCACTCTGTTAGGCATAGAAAACCAACTTTCTTAGCTGCAGCTAAGCACAGTTGTCCCAGAAGTACAGAGTAGGATCTCAGGAGATTGCCACTTTATTCCGTGGCGCACAATCTTTTATAGCAAACATATTTACAACATATACTCCCAGTACAACAAGGCTAGCCAATAGGAAAAGTTGGAAAACAAGCTATCAAGTGTCCCAAATACGCCCTTCTTTCAGACCCTGTGTGTCACCCCTCCCCACAAGGTAATCAGTGCTAGTGCCTACAATCCAATTTGCAGGTGGCAGGGCGTATTTGTGTGCCTCAAAGGATAGTTATGTAACAAGAGAATACAAGGAGAGAATAGCGAAGGCCAGTCGGATAAGATAAAGAAAGGAAAGAATAGGGGAAGCCAAATAGTCAGTCGAGACAGGGATCAATCAACCCAGACATGGATTAGTGAACTCGGCCAGACCTTGACATCGGTTTCGTAGGGGCAGGGGGTTACTTTTTAACAGAAGAGACACGTAGCAGCGGGAAAAGGCAAAAACACTCTGTTCGCCGTGCTGCCTGAGTGAGGGCAACACAAAATGGCGACGGGACACAAAATGGCAGCCGAATATGGGACGAAGTCGAAAACCGAAGAACCTCAGACCCTTCTTTTCCCATTACTCAGGCAAAACACAAAGGACTCAAGTTAGTCTGAGTCGATGTCAATGGCCATGAGGTCGTCGAGCTGTTGCTGCAACATCATTTTAATGTTCTCTGTTTTCTGTGACACAGGCCTTGGGACACACATGGTGGCACAAAGACCGCAGATGACAGGGCCACACTGTAAACAAAGACAACAAGAGAAAATAATGGCCAAAACCATTCCAAGGAGGTTAAAACCTTTCATCCCCCTGTGGACAGTAGTCCCCAAAACCATCCCATCACAGACCAATCTCCTGTGTCCTGGTGAATAGACTCGGAAATTATGTGCAATTTAGAGATGGCTTGGTATACCGTAGGGGCATTATCAGGAATATAAATGCAGCAACTAGACCCGATCAATTTACAGACTCCTCCACAATCTGCAAGGACAATGTCTAAAACCATTCGGTTCTGCAAAGTCATAAGGCGGTCCGCCTGAAGTTCGGCTGTTAGATTACTCAAGGCTCCAGAAGTTACATTTATGGTAGCCTCAACAACATGAACTAACTGTCTAATGTTTCTGCTATTGGCCATTGGGCCCCAGAAAGGAAGAAACCCTTTGATAAAGTCCCCTCCTTCTTGTCCTGCTGTGTCCTTAGAATCGATAACCCCTCTGCCATATCTTTTTCTGTGATGACCTGAAGGAGCAGTGTATGTCGGAGGGAGAAGAAAAGCCACATAACACGTTCCTGAAAAATAGGTGGGAAGCCACGTGTAGGCTCTGTCGTGACAGATAAAATATGTGCTTTGAGATGGCACTAACAGTGAAGAAATCTGGGGTGAATAGATGTATGTATGGGAACAAACACTCTTTTCCTGTTGGTTTTTATTATTTTGACCATTTATCTGCAGACAAAAATTACCTCGATGAGGTGCGGTCCAAATTGGTGGGGATCTCCTTCGTCTAGCCTTATCTGTGAGGCTAGTAGTCACGTTCCAACCGGCATACGCTCGTTTCTCATCAACGGGAATCTTACCAATTTCGGCAATTCTAGCCATGGCCACTATTCCCTTTATCAAAGAACTATGACTAAAATCTGCTCCACCACCATATGGACCACCAGGAGTATATCGAAGTTGATTCTGGTATACATTAGAAAACATGGCCAAATAGGCCCAAGCGGAACCTTCGTAAGAGGACTAAATATGGCATCCCTCTCTCTGTGTTATGGGGCATGAGTCCACAAACCCAACAGTCGGTAGTATTGACTACCAGTTGATGCTGATGCAACAACTGGATGAATGTATTGTTGAAGTATTCTGTACTCCTAATTTGCTCGTGCTCTGGGAGTGCATGGAACTGATGCGGAGAAGCAGTAGTAGAAAGAGGCAAAGACACAGCAGTAGGAACAGGTGCTTGCTGCATAGTGTGAACAACCCAACTCACACAAGCCAATAAAATACATGAACATATTAAAATACATAAGGTTACGCCACATGGACTAAACAACAATTTCTTATATTTACTTTTAATTTTTTGCTTTTTATCATTACTTTCCACTTTAATATACATTCTTTAAAGCGTTGCTCACGGTAATCTTCCTAGATCACTTAGTTGTGGTTATTAGCCGTCCTATGACACTGCAAGTCCTGCAGACCTACTGTCACTACTCAGGTCACAGCCTAAGACTCCTACCGTGACCCTGCAACTTGATGGATAGTGAAAAGAAATGTTTCTCAAAAATAGAACCAGAAAAAGAAAAGAGAAAAAGTTCAATTGTTCTTAATCAATCTAGGTCTTAGGTTGTACCGGGTCTTGTCAGGTACCGTTTGCTCTCGAAACAAAGTCTCTGAGTTTGTTGTGTTCAATCGCAAATGTGATGGTACAGCTTCTTGCAACACGTCGTCGTCTTCTTTTTCAGACCTCGTCCGATCCAGACGTGCACTACTGAAAGGTACCAACCGAGGAACCCTTTCGCTCTCACTATCACCTAAACCCTTGCGGCGGACCCACTGGTCAAAAGGCAAAGGCAAAGGTACCCTGTTGCAGTGCACGCCATGAATCCAGTTCTTCTTTCCGATGACTTTTACTGCTGTACGTGTTACCAAAAGAACTTGCAGAGGCGGCCCCCAACGAGGTTCCAAATTCTTTTTCCTCTGAAAATTCTTTAGGCAAACCCAGTCTCCGGGTTGGATGGAATGTCCTGGATCTACGGAGGCCTCCGGCCAAGTGTTTTGAAACTGTTGGTGAAGAAAACGCAATTTAGTGGTGAGATCATCTCAATCAACATAGGATATGGAATATCAGAGTACTTTTTAGGCCGCTGGACTCCCCAGACGTTAGCTGGGTGCCCAAAAACGACCTCGTATGGGCTGAGTCCTAAGCGAGAATGTACAG